>NC_139845.1:24780905-25245905 GCF_963691815.1 Echiichthys vipera
CTGAGGTTTGTTCATTATTTTCAGACAGATTTTGCTGTGCTGCACCGCAAATACACAGGCTGAAATGTGCGTACGTGATCTCAGACCTGACGTGAGATTTGATCGTAGCTCACGCTCACGTCCAAATTGATAAATGCCGACGTTTGCCAGGAAAGGGTCGCACGCACGTTTTTCTGCCGTACGTTCGTTTGATAAATGAGGCTCAATATGTGGAATAGTAAATGAGGGAACGATATCAAACACAGCTCTTGTGTTCACTAGTCAGTCAAACATCTCTGTTAGTTATATTGACCACTGTACTACTCTACTAGTTACTAGATGCTGTGTCACTGACCATGTCTGTAAATTTTTGCATGCATACGCACATGCATATGTGGCCCAGATATGATTTCGCCCTCATGTGACACAGATCTGAGTGTGGACACAAAAATCCCATTTCAGATCTGGGCTACCTTCATATGGTCCTAAATCTGATCTCTGATCACTGGCCATGTGGCTGCTGTGAAAACGGTCATATCCGAATTTATGTATGTTTTTTCACATCATGCTTCACTGAGCAGGCACAGATCAGTGTTCCGCCTAGTCCCGCCCTCCTGTGCTGTGATCGTACTTGTTGCTTTGCTCCTTCTGATTGGATGCTATGTAGATATCAGTGACAACTCTGTTTGGCCAATTCAAGCTAACCTAAATAGCTAATTAGCTTTTTCCTACGATTTTACTCATTAAGTGGCTGACTAGCTATCTTGGGGAGCGTACATTTGTTCCTCCCTGGGTCCTATGTTCCCCGCTTTGTTTGTTTTTGGGGAACATCTGACCTTTTTTTTAAAAAAGGGTCCGATGTTATGAAGTGCTGAATTCCCCGGAAAATAGGCTTATGTAGACCCTAACCCCACCCTAACCGTAACCTCTAGCCATAACAAAATGCTGAATTAAATCCACAAAGTAAGAGGCTTATGCGATCATAGGGAACATAGGGATGACCTATCTTGCTAATTCCACCATGCTCCAATGATACAGAAAAGGAGCGGGTTGTTGGCCAGCGGAAGAGCTGGTCCTTCTGCCTTCTTTGCTGGGAGGAGAGTCGACTGTTGCTCTAGAGAGCGGAGATGGACCTTTAGTTAACGGTTGATACTACGGTTGCTACAGCAGTGCTACAGCCACCACATGACAGTTCTTGGTTGTTGTTCCAACCCGCATGTGTGTGATGTTATCGGATGCGTGTTAGTTAGATGTTTCAGGGCAAAAATTTGCTCACACCATAGAATACACTGATGTTAGATATAAGTCACTTCAAACATGAATATGAACAGTTGAGGGAGAAATATTGGATCTGAGGAAAACATCGGAATTGAGCATTAAACTCTGTAATGTGAATGTAGGACCTGTTTCTTAAATCTATGACATTTTACTTACCAAAGTAATTGTTAGGATCTGAGAACACACTTCAACAAAGTCCCGCAGAGCAACAGACAAAAGCGGTTAGGTAGGTTGTAAACAGTATTTCCAGATTATGTAAACCATTCCATTTGGAGGTCAAACTTAAAGTGAGTACACTTGATATGATGACACCTGAATGTGAGCACAATTACAGTAAATAGAGTAGGTCGAATGGTTTTAAGTCCTCATACCTGTCTGCATGAAGTATTTCATAACATCATTTTCTCCCTGTTGGGGTAGGTACAGGATGCACCAGGTCAGGACTGAGAGGCTTAGGAAAAGCACATATCTTCAGGCTACTTGGATTACCACCCCCCAACTGAATTAACAAGAACTGGGGGTGGGGCTGACAAAGGGGGCGGGATCTTGTGATTTAGCCTGACATCTGGTGCAAGCAAACTAGCCGGAGCATTTTGCCCCCCTATCCCAGAAATGATAAGCAGTGTAGTTTATACTCCACAGTACTGTGGAGATAGGTCTGGCTATGCAAGACTACATACTCTACATACTACATACTATCATCAGTCTAATTTCACCAATTAGTGAGTTGGTGTTCAGAGTAACTTGTCTTAACTCTAACTCTATCCAGTTGCCCATTTACCACAATAACCATCATTCCATGCCAGTCTGATTATGTATTCAGCTGTGCCTGATTTTTGCAGAGGGCCAGAATCATCATTCATGGCACCATTGGGTTTACCTGTACAACATATCTCTGGTAGGACTTTGACATTGTATGTAGGAGGAGATTACAACTAACCTGACTCCTCCAGATGGATTGATGTTTATTTGCTCAGCATATCCATCTGGGAACTCTGGTTTGGGGAAATACTGGCTGCTGATTGGATAAACCATCCGTCTATCACCAACATAATGGTCAAATCAACCAATCAGATCAACAAAGCATATGAAGGCAGCGGCAGCGTTGAGGCAAAGCTCAGAAAGTAAACAACATGTGGGTTAAGGATATTTTCCATTTGTGTACCATGAATTTACAGATAAAAGGCCCAATTTCAGGAGCCCGGTCCATATTCAACAGAAGGATCCAGAGAAAAAATAGTTAGTGAGCGGCTGCTCCATAGCTGCACTCATCTCATCCGTGGAAGCCTCCATGTTGTTTACACTGAACAGTCGCTTCTCGTTCTGCATACTTAGACTCATCAGACTGATCTGCGAGTAAAATACATTGCCGCTTGCAAGATCAGGATGGTCTCACAAGGCTAGATTACAACTGCCCCATGAATACTTGTCTTTGAATTGCTTTTCATGTTACTGATTTTCAAAATCCTATCATCTTGTTGTTCAATATTTACATGGAAACCACATCCCTTCGCTATGAAGGCTTCATGATTTCCATCCACATGGAATAATATAAGCAATGTCAGATTATAATACACTGAAAAAATTCAGCAACGCGAGTATCCCATGCAGTATTATGAAGCAAACTGCAATCATGCCATTCGGGTATGGCAGACACCAAATATGAGTCCAATCAAGATGAATCTTGGCACATGATATTTGGATGGTGAAGATATAAAGTTATCAAAAGAATTTTGATACCCCTAAAAATGCCAAATTTATAAAGGAACAACTTCCTGTAGATTACAGTCAAAACAGGAATTGATTGATCAACACAAAACTTGGTAATGTAGTTTCCCATGTCTTACTGAGGCCTGCTACAAAATTTGACAGAAACCAACTACTAGGTGGCGCTGTTATGCAGAATTCAGTGTTTCTTTGCAATTATAAGTCAGATTAACAAGAAATTTAGAACAATAGTTTTCCAATGCTTCTCTGAGGCTCTGAGAAAAGTATGACTTCAATCAGCCAGTAGGTGGTACTGTTTTAATTATTAATCATACTGGAGTATTAACAGTACAAGTGGAACTGGAAATGGAAACAAAGGTCCAGTTTTTATTCAACCTGTTTTTTGGGCTAGTTTTTTTTCTTCTTTTTTCTTTACTATGGAATAACAAAATCCTTAACAAATTAATAAAACTGAAAGACATGTGTTGCAGTGCAGTGTTTTCAGTTCAGTTCAGTGTGAGTCATTATTACGTGTTGCTGTCATTTACGATCACATTTCTCTCCTCTCCTTTGATCACACGCAGTAGAGAAAAAAGGTGTCCGAGTATAAGCTGCTCTGTTTCAACTACATTAGAAAACCATCAGGCTGAAATTCACCAGTGTTCTGTCGGGATTGAGCCATGAGCAGGGGTATAGTTCAGCTAGCTACTACGGTTTCAACTTTTAAACATGACAGATCTTAGCTGCCAATTCATCCAATTTACTATGCTTGTCGAATGTTGTGACCTGTATGTATAATCTTTTTAGTCACAATAAAGATTTTAACACTGTAGACCATGAACTTACAATGCTTTTCAACTTTGGCTATGGGTGTCATTTCTTTCAACTTGTCACATTAGCCTCAGCTGCCATAGCAAATCAGAAACTCACACTTCCCAGTTCTACGCGCAAATAAATGTATAATTCTGACAGCTGAGGTAGGTAGCACATTCAACCTATAGACTAACAAACACATTCACATCTACAGGCTGAGATATAGTTAACAGTATTCATACAATTTTGATAGGGCGTGTGCTCTCCCTGAGTTTGAAGACTTTACTTAGATATAAGTAATGGATGATGTCATCATTGTAGGTTGCTCAGTGTCTGTGCTACAGTGATGTAACTGACTATTATAGCATTTCGTGTGTGATCATTTCTCCAGGCTGAGGAGGTGTAGACAAATCTGCTTCTGGTAGGCAAAGACAGAGTACAGGAGGATGTCAGTGTGTTGGTTGTGTTCCCAGCCCTTTGACAGATCAGATTGTGAGGATGAGGGGGGAATCTGTCAAGGCAACATACCTCATACACTGTGGAAATGTCACTGATGCGGGTGGGACTGCAACACCGCATTTAGGAAAACCAGAGCTGCTAAAGGTTTGAGCATGCTGGCAAAACTGGGATCTGGAAACGCAGCATGAGGGAGACAAAGATGGAGACAAAGCCGAAAAAATTGCAAACATTTATTTGTCCTGTGCGTGGTGTGCTCGGGTTTTCACCCCATGGCACTCAGAGATCGATAATTGAACTGAGCAAGGATAATAGCTACTACACACATCGCACTCTCAGAGCATTGTGAGGAAAACTCATTTGGAGGCAAAATAAATTGCTGCTCATGGTCCAGAGTTGCTCGTCACCTGCCTGCTTTCTGAAGGATGGATGGAGAGTGGTGTTGGCTGCGCAAACATTAGCTCGTATGCTGGGATCCTGTCAATGCTTTACATGTCCTCCAACACATAAAGCACTCATCTGTTTCCTCTCCCACTTCCTGTCACAATAACTCTTTAAGCTGTGACCTGATCCCTCGTCCCACAGATTAGAAAAGCAACCCACTCATGCATACCCGTGGCAATGTCTGCTTTACTGTGGTAATTCCATAATCAGATTGTGAAATACGGGTTTTGGGAGGCAGGTCAATTTTTTTACTTTATTTGTGGATCAAGACGGCACTTGAAAAGATATGTTGAGCTTTAAAGGGATGGTGGAACAGAGCTGTAGCTCTCTAGAGTATTTATGCAGACCCTGAGCAACTCACTTCTTAATTCAGTTACACACAGAAGCTTAAACGTCACCTGGGTATAAATCTGAACACACGGTTTTCCAAAATGGAATAGAAAAGGCAAAACTGCAACGGCAATTCACTCCTTCCTTATTCTGTAGTGAAATTTCGCCATGTGCCCCGAAAGTCATATTCTTAAAGGACAATTCAGGACATGCCATATATCACACCAGCTCCAGTGCAGGAAGTAGTGAGTCCTTTATGAAGGTGAAAAGTAAGTTGTGGAGGTTTCCAGATTATGAAAAGGATTCCTACAGAGTTTGACCTTTCAGTTGAAGAGTAAGATCCTTTATTTTAACATTGCAAACAAATTGCTATTGCCAAACCCACCAGAATCCATTTAAATGAACAGCCATTTTATTTATTATCATCTTCATTCAAAGCTCATGTAAAGACCCTTAAGCTGCATTCAGACCAGATAAGATAGGCGTGACAAGATTACATACAAAGTCAAATGTACAGATGCGATTACAAGTGATATACTTGACGTCGCGTCCATCACCTCATTGCAGCTCAAAGGGCTGAGGCAAGACCGAGGCGGCTAGACTAGCCAGTCTTGGCTGCCTCTTTTGGCTTTCCGACGCTCCAATCGCACTGATGACACGATTGGAGAGATGATTCAAATAAGATCAAGCGATGTTATACTGGTGTTTCTTGCGATTAAATCGCAGACCTCATGTCCGGTCTGCACGTAGCTTTAGAGTTCATCCAGAAAAGAAAAAAAAGGAAGTTGTAAAGCAGCATAGGTAGGATTTGATTTCATTGCTTTCCATCATTCTTGTCAGGAGGAGCAGATTCATTTTGGAAGACGGGATCAATAAAGAGATTTTTGTCCCTTTTCCTGTCCTCCTGACATAGACGCATCTAATTTATTGTTTACCTTGCACTTATTGAGTTTTGAACATTGCTAAATCATACCTTTCAGCTGTTTAATTTCACCTTGCACCAGACCTTTTTTCCCCTGAGAATTTTGTCTTTATACATGCTATCTGCTCTGAGTACAGAGGAGGGATGAAGAGAATGCGAGGATGAGAGAGAGAGAGAGAGGGAGAGAGAGAGAGAGAGAGAGAGAGAGAGAGAGAGAGAGAGAGAGAGAGAGAGAGAGAGGGAAGAAAGAGGCAGATGAAGCCACCCACGGGGTCCTAAAAAATCTTTCCTCTCCATTATTTGGTCTCTCCTCCCTCTCCTATGGCTTAGGTGCTCCTGCATGAAATGCTGATGTGGTTCCCCCCTCCCTCCCTCCCTCCCCCAGGCCTTTCTTCTCCATCTTTTCCCTGTGGCAATAGATCAGATTTCCTCCAGGGAAATCATTACTTGGCATCATTACCATTCCCAACACTTTTATCTACTACCCCTTGTTTCCTCACTCCATCGCTTGATTAAGTTTAGGGAGGGGAGGAAAGGGGGGGAAAGGAATACCTTTTAACGCCAGCCTCAATAAATAGGTCTTAGAGGAGTTGCTTTGATTGGGGTACTTTGAGGTGTGGATGCTGTCTTATGGGACAGCTCCTTTTCCATCCAAATTTCAAATAAAATGTTTCCAATGAGAGCCAAGCAAAACTCCTGTTATTGGTGGAGACCAACTGCAGCAGATGTTCCAGTTCAACCTTAGCAATGGTAATGAATTAAGCAGGCTGCTGACACCGGTGTGAAAGATGCTCGTTACAGCTGAACATAACCAGAAGGTTTTAATGAGCGGGACCAGGTGACAGGAGCAAGTTACAGTCAGTACTGTTCTCATTGTTTTGTGCATCTAAAACGAGGGTAAAATCTTCAGTCAGACATTCAGGAGACTAGCTTGGTTAAGGATATGTATATATATTCATATACGATTTAAAAAATTAAAAAATTAATCTAATTAATTAGAGGCTTTGTAATTAATTCATCGTGATTAATCGCATATCAATATTTGACAAAAGGAGCAATATTTTTCATTTTAAATGGATTTTGATAAATGACTTAATATATTATACAAAATAAAACGTACGGTATATTCAAGAAAAGTGGAAACCTAATATTGCAAAAATATTTAGAATTATATCCTTGGCATAATATAAACAGTTTAACATAGAAAGCTTTTTCTCCATGTTTTCAAAAACACAGAAACAAAAAATTATCCATCAACTAATGACAGTCCTTCCTGGGAGCGTTGTCTGTGCTAACGTTAGCTGCAGCATGTTCAGCATTGGGGTGGAGCAGCGGCTGAAGAGCGCCGGTGGGAGGTTAATTTTCACACAGCCGTGCTCTTGTCCATGTTTCCTCTTGGTCATTTTTGAGAACTCAAATTTCCACAGAAAACAACTCATCATCTCACTTCTCATCTGTTTTATTTATCTCGTGATGTGTCCTGTGCGTCAGTATTACGGGCCAGGCGGGAACTCGTACATGAGCAACTTTCCGCACTGAGTGCAAAAATAAATTGCGATTAATTGCGTTAATTAAAAAAATAATAATAATAAAATAAAAAATAATAATATATATATATATATATATATACACACATTACATATATATGTATTATATATATAACATATGTTATCTCAGGACACTTTACAGAGTAGGTATAGACCACCACACTCTATGACTTATTTATGATTTACACAGACCCAACAATTCCCCCGTAGAGTACACAGCTGTGTTGAAAACCTTCCCTTTAACAGGCAGGACAATAACAATTGTAGTGGTAAATATGGAGTTGAATTAGTAACATGCATTGATGAGACATGAATGATACAGACAGAAAGGACAATAGCTCAGAGTATCAGGAACAGTATTATCCCCCGGCAGACTAGGCCTATAGCAGAATCATTAGGCATAACAAAATTGTTGTGTTGTAAAAAAAAAAAAAAGAAAAGGAAGCTTTTTCGAAGCCTTTGGTGGACAGTAGGGCAGTAAGTGAGCTATGGTCTGTGCTCAGGGTGAAATGTATTCCCCAAAGGTAACTGCGACGGATGCCTGAAGCAAAGACAATGTGGCCGAAAACCAAAAGTTAATTTTTCCTGAACAGTCACTTCTCCACATTTAGTTTCAGTCCACTGTTGGTCAGTCGGTGATGTACAGCTTTGAGTCATGTCTCAAGCAGCATAGGAGTATCAGCATACACAATAATATTGTCTAAGTAAAACTGTACACCATCCAAACCTGCCAGAATCTGTGACATCTTCTGGAATGTTCTTTGGGCTGATGTGAGAACGAAGGTGACCGAAGGGGACCTTAGTGAACCGAAAAAGTTCATCATGAGTGATAAAACCAGTAAGGTCTCGGCTCTCAGGGGGCAGAGGTACCTGATGATATGCATTTTGCAGGTCAATAGAGGAGGAGAATATTTGTGCTCCTCGTAGTTCATAAAACACCTCCTCAATATGAGGCAGTGTATGGCTGTCAACAACCACAGCTTTGTTGGGCTCATGTAGATCTGGACATATCCTGAGCCGACTCGACTTGCGGTGCACCACTATTTTTTTTTAATTCAATTTTATTTACAGTGCCAAATCATAACAAAAGTTATCTCAGGACACTTTACAGAGTAGGTAAAGACTACACTCTATGACTTTTTTATGATTTACATAGACCCAACAATACTCCTCACCCATGGTGAGTTGATGCGTTCAATGACACCGTCCTTTTCTCTGCGGCTCCTGAGACACTGCATCACAAATGGCATATGATCTGGCATATAAATACATCTTCTAAATAAGAGCTTAAGCTACATGACAGCATTTTCACCAACCACCCAAAGTTAGCTTGGTCAATTCAAAGAGATACATTTTTAGTAACAAATCAACTACAGCAAGCAGGTATCAACGGGGTCCAAGCCGCCCGCGCAACTGCAGTCGGGCGACCCGTGGAGGTGATGCAATGTTGACCGGCAGGTACAAAGGTTCCTCTATAACTTCCACATTGTTTGGATTATGAAAATTCTTTGATGACTGTTTATCCTAGGGGTAGAAAGATTATGTGTGCAAAATTTCATGCTGATGGGACTCTCGGCCCAGGAGGAGATCGCAAAAGTAGGTTTTGAATATTTTTCTCATGGTTTGTGTATTTTTCATGTCATGAACTTTGGTTCGGACCCATGGTTACATTTGCTATTAGGAGATGACCTCTAGTGTTCCGTAGTAATTATGACAAGGAGGGTGTGACGTAGTCTAAAGAGTGTCAAAGTTCATGAAGACGAGGTCAGGGTGGATGGATGGGTCAAACAAACACAGGCCTTTCACCCAGGAGAAAGGTATTTGTGTCCTGAATGAAACCAAAGTCAACGTTGACTTTTGGCCATAAGAGCCAGGTTACCTTCTTAGTCACTGCTCCAGAGTCTTGCTCAGCACAAACTGGTTGTAGATGAACCAAAAGAGTTGTTAAAGAGTCTGTTCGCTAGTGGTGAACAACACTTACTTACTTCTCATCACCTCACCCCCACATCCAGCCACTCCCTCCTGCCCGGCAGTAACCCCTTTCCCTCCAGTAGCAGTCGCCTGACCTTCCCCGCCCACCTGTTTCCACTTTCCCTCATCAACTCTGCAGCATTTAATCAGCCCTTTTCCACTCACTACTGGCCAGATCATCAATGCTGCTATGTGCTTCATGCCTTTGCTTTCCCACCTTTGTATTTAGCAACCAGGAACCTGGAATCCCAAACCCTGCAACCTGAATCTCATAGAAGTTTTTGAATTCTCACTTTTGATAACAAATCATTGGACCGTCCCTGTCTGCATCAAACTTTTGGTTTCCTTCCTGTTGCCTCACAGTCACAACTGCATGACACTATATTAAACTGAATATGTTTGGACTGTTGATCAGACAAAAGAGGGAGTTCAGTTGATCGGACAAATAAAGGCATCACATAAGGCTGTAGCTGGCCATGTTTCACTATTTTCTGACATCTAAAAGCATTGAACGTCTGTCTGTATATGTGTGTGTGCCTCAACTATCTCTGCAGATCAGGTTCAGAATGACCTAAGATTTTCAACATGGCTTCTACTAGGCACAATAGTGTGCATCCTCAATTTTGTTTGACCAAAAATGCCAAAGATATCATTATTGTCTTGTAAAGAATTCCACATTGGCCCACATTTGCCTTTGACACTTCCGCCAACAAAGGCAGCGCAATGAGCTTCACTTCTTCCATTCTTACCTTTCACAATAAAAGCTCCGGACACACATTCTTAACAGAGGGAACTCAAATTCATTGAGAGCATTTCACTGAAAAGAAAATCAATTAAATATTTTACAGTAGTTCAGTGTTAGCTTTTCCTGGTCAGAAATCACAGGAGGACGACTTTTATTTTGTCTCCTGGCCGTGTCTCCAGAGCTAACCTCTGTCACTGCACTCAACAGCAGAAACAACACACAGGACTGTAGCTACTGTACATTCACACATATCTTGATAAACTTTATTTCTCTGCTCTGATGACTCCTTCAACACTTCTCCTTTCTCTCTCTCCTCTCTCTAACAAAGGACCACTGTCCTGAACCAGCTGCCGTGGATCAGCTGCTAAGAATATTCAAAGTTTTATGTCACAAATTCTCATTGCTACTGGTGTGAAAAGTTTTAATGTGTTATATTTGCCGTTGAGTATTTTGCACTTTTGTGTTGTTTATTCATCACGCCCTCTGTGTATAACAGGCTTTACAGCTGTTAACACCTTATTCACTGTGAATAGGCTTCTATCTTCTTGCTACCAAGCCAACAGTGTGTAGTTGTTTATTTTGGTGCTTAAAATGAAGTTTTTACATGCGGTTTTCGATATTTGTTGTGCGATCACATTTTGCTTTTGATACACGCACACACACACACACACACACACACACACACACACACACACACACACACACACACACACACACACACACACACACACACACACACACACACACACACACACACACACACGTCTCAACCCTAGACTGTATAAAAAAATCGACGTAGCATACTCGTCTGGGTCCGTTCTCTCAACCTGATCCAATCGTCCTCACCTACGGGAGTCGCCATCTTGTCTTGTTATCTTTGACTCTGCCTCATTTCCTCTTACCAAAAAAGGGCATGTATGTGACGTTGTGGGGAGGGAGATACTTCCATCTGGCTGACGTTTACCTCCGAGGAGAAGTGAGGGCCAGAGGCTAGCTGTCACTCAAGAGGTTGCGGCCCTAATTATTCATAAACCTCCAATAAAATAAAAACTAGCCTGGTCAAAAATATTAACCCCCTCAGTGTTGTCATGGTGATGTGACCTAAACATACAGACTAGAAATGTTTTTTTGTCCCGGGCCTTAATTAGGTTTAATTATGCTGTGAAAACGGCCTGTTTAACATGGGGGTCAATGAGAAACTGCTCTATTATGAAACCGGCCCCTACTGGACACTCAGAGAACTGCAGTTTTTGGCACTTCCTGATTGGATCAACCAGGAAGTCGCTGTGTAGGGGGCTTGGTCTCAACACAACTCATCGTCTCTTCCAGCATGCTGCAGATGAAGTCTAGCCTATATTACAAGCTAAGATAGTATGTTCTGTACAGTTGGTTTGTTAGGCTATGCTACACATTAGCGTGTATTTATGCTCCAAGTTTACACTAAACCTAAATGTCCCTGTCCCTGATAAGTAATGTATTTGGACATTGTAGCATTCAGTGTTTTGGAGCTTGACCCGTACTAGGTACTAAATGTACATACATATCTTTGCCTTTACTGTGTCAATTTTGCTTATTCTTTTTATGCCTGGCAGGTTTTATGGAAGTGTAATACTACACTTGTTGTGGTACTCCATTAAAGCTGAAGTAGGTAGCTTTTATAAAAATAAGTTCTTGTCACATTTGACATCTACAAGATTTCACCGCACCCGAAGGAAAACAACCAATCAGAGGCAAGCAGCCTCTAACACAGTGTCGTGAACACCGATTAAACTGGGAAACTAGGCAGCACTGTTCCAATATGAATCAAGATTCTATGACTGCATTACTGTATGCCTGTTTCTCGCATAAAGTGTTTTCAGTAACATATTTTTGTGTACCATTTTAGTCTGTCCTCATTCACTGTTCGTACATACAGTGCCTATAGAAAGTTATGTTAAAAAATTACACATTTTTCCTTACAAAATTCAAGTGAATTATTATTTTTTTTAAATTTCTGAAAATTAATTAAAGATAAGTATACGTTTACTAAAACCTATCTGCTTAAGTAAACTGGAACATATAAGTTCCAGTTTACAACTAGTTGCAGTAATATGAGGGGGTCAGCCCCCCAGAAGGCCCAGAGTAGGGAGTGTTGGGCAGAGGATTCAACTAGTGAATGAATTAGAGCCAGTATGGGAATGATGAAACCAGGAACCAGGAACTGCCACAGCAACATTCTGAACCAATCACAACAGCTCAATGAGTTTATTGTTTTTTAAATGCTTTGTGAGGAGGGCTCTCTCTGTGCTCTAGCAGGCTCGGGGGTTGCACCAACAGCTTGGCTGAAGGCCAGGATGACTGTGATTTCTGACCCCAGTGAGACCCCTTGACCAAGAGGACGTTATTTGTTATTGTTTTTATAATAAACTTAAGTACTCTGTCTTTCCTTGGTAAGAACACAACAGTACCGAGTATTGTCCAGAAGTGGAAGGCACATGGATCAACCCAGACCTTTCCTAGATCGGGCCGCCCCTCCAAACTGGATGACCGAACCAGGAAAAGATTGATCAGGGAAGCTTCCAAGAGGCCCATGGTGACCTTGAAGGAGTTAGAAGTCTTAATGGCAGAGGTTGGTCCATCTGTGCAAGGGTGGAGAGAAAGAAGCCTCTTCTGAAAAAATGTCACACAGAGTCTCATAAAAAATCATACTGAAGATTCTGATGCCATTTGGAAAAAGGTTTTATGGTCAGATGAGACCAAAACTGAACTTTTTGGGCTGAACTCCAAGAGCTCTGTTTGGCAGAAACCAAACACAGCACACCACCCAAAACACTCCATCCCTACAGTGAAGCAGGGTGGTGGCAGCATTATGTTGTCTTGTTTCTCTTCAGCAGGGACTGGGCAGTTGGTCAGGACTGAAGGGAAAATGGATGCTGCCAAGTCCACCCAAATTCGTCAGGAAAACCCTTGTCTACCTTAGACACCTGAAAATGAGCAGGTGGTTCACCTTCCAGTAGGACAACAACCCAAAACACACCTCCATAAAAACAACCAGTCAGAGCCCTGACCTGAAACTTACAGAACTTCTGTGGATAGACTTGAAGAGTGCCGTCCATCACCGCTCACCACAGAATTTGACTGAACTCGAACAGTTCTGCAGCAAGAATGGGGAAATACTCTCCAATCTAGGTGCACAAAGCTGGTAGAGACATTTCCAAACAGACTGATGCTGTAATTAAAGCAAAAGGTGCCTCCACCAAGTATTAAATCTGGAAACCAACCCTGCTATTCTAGTTTTTTTTTTTAAATTAATTTTCAGATATTTTGCAAAAAAAAAAATTCACTTGAATGTTGTAAGGCAAAATGTGTAAATCACGCTGGAATTTTTAATTTATTATTTATTATCATTTCAGGCTGTAAAAAAAGTGACTATTTCAAAAGGGGATCATAACTTTCTATATGCACTGTATAACAACGAAAAATAATGCACATATATAATTGGTGTGTATTTATTTTGTGTGTATTCCATGTATTTATTACTGTAGAAATCACATCTAGAGTAAAGAAGGAAATCAGGTGACGTAGTATAAGAGTGCTTATCATAGCTAGTTTATCTCCACTTAGGGAGGCAGGTTGGGGTGGTAGATGTGATCCAAAAGACAGGACTTTCACCTGGGGGACTGGAGTTCTTGTCCTGGAAGAACTAAGACAAACCACATTTTTTTTTCTAATCCTAACCAAGTCGTTTTGGTGCCAAACCCTAACCGTCAACTTCTGTTGCCTAAACTTAATTGGTCACATAAAGGTAGTTTTATGGCCAAAACCTGACGTTGACACTTTTATATACTAACTGTAATCGTTCCGGTCCACTTCCGGAAGCCGTTTCACAGAGTTTAATAGAATTTCATATTTCATAAAATATCGTAGATGTTTTTGTGCATAACCTTTCTTAAGTTGTCATATGAACCAGTTGATGTGAATACATCGACCGTTTAGCTGTAAAATGAGAACGTTTGTGACATTAGGAGCAGCAGGTGGAGGCAGAGGAACATGATTATTTCATAGATTATCTCTCTTGTGTGCTGATGTCAGGATAGTGACAGTTTCAGCAAATATGAGAAAAACTTAATTTGATGAATGAAAAAATTTAATTCTCACAGCCCATTTAAATAATTTCCCAGTCTGGGATCATTAAAGTGATTCTATTCTATTCTATTCTATTCTATAATCAGAAACGGTCTTTAAATGAGCCCTCAAGACTTTTGTACGGTTGTATGTCACACATGCAGTTTAATAACACGGTTATATTTGGGTAAAGGGCATACTCCTGTTTCTCAAACACCATGTAAACACCGTACCCCAGGTAAAACTTTTCATGCATGTAAACATCTTATAATATTGGATTTCCGGTCTGTGCATGCTCCGTGGGTTATAAGTCCCCCTCCCCACTCCATGGCAGTGGCTTTTGACACAGATATAGAATAAACCAGGAAGCAACGGTGCTAAAAAACAATGTGAAAAAAACGATAATAATACAGTAGAGCGTTATCTTTAAACGGAGGTAGGACTTCACTATAGCAAGTAAAATATCTACCAAGAAGACTGGTTTCTGTCGTAATTCTGTCCAAAAGGTCGGCCATTTTCTCCCCGCCTGTTATTTTGACAAAGGCAAACTTGGAAAAAAGCTGCATTCAGTCCAGCTGTATGTTTGTGGAGCACCACCTACTGTACAAGAGGATGAGTTACTCCGTAATTTTCCCATTCAACCCCCTGTCATGTTTACGTGGGGAACTTACAGTGATCCAATTATTCCCATAACCAGGGTAAGGCCATTTTCGGGTTACTAATGTCCATGTAAACGCATTGAGTGCGGATACAGTGTGGTTATAGTCTTCCACCAGCTGCAAAATCATATGACAATGTATGCCATGGCTTTGTGTTGGAGCATTAATAATAATTCAATAGTCAATATCACAGATAAAACAGATACACAGAAGTATATGCTGACAAATGTACTGGGTCCAGAATATGTTGGGTATTTTACTCACTATATGAATGTAGCATAGAGCACATATCATGTCCAGTATGTATGGTAGTGAAAGGCCTTTAGTACCTTGCCTGTGCTGATTCCTTTTAGACAGTCCTTTCTGTAACATGTTGATTACAGCTGTAACTCACTCCCTGTATTGTTGTACTGTTAAGCAGCTTCCCTTTGTGCCACATATCTATAATTCATACTCACAGTTTTGGTTTCTTTGTTGTCCCTGCAGGCAGTCCCAGGTAAGTCTTGGTGCCTCAGTGGTGCTGCATGGGGCTGGGAGGCCCCGGGGTAGAGCCTCAGGCAATGGCTTTGGCCCAGCCGCTCTCCAGAGACAGCCCTGCTCAACTGGTCCACTCCATCTTCAGAGACAAATACAAACACTGCAGTATCCATCAGTCTCTCACCACTTGCAGGGTGATTTACACCCTGCAAGTGCTGCATGTGGGTGTGCTCTTTAAAATTGTGCAAGTGGGGTCTAGGGGTCAATGGTGGAGGCGGCCAAAGGGCGTCTTTCATGACTTCACTAATACAAATAAATCTCACCAAAGAAACATAGA
Organism: Echiichthys vipera; assembly: GCF_963691815.1. NCBI lineage: Eukaryota > Metazoa > Chordata > Actinopteri > Perciformes > Trachinidae > Echiichthys > Echiichthys vipera. The sequence continues at coordinate 24,796,675 of NC_139845.1, forward strand.
GAGGAGGGATGTGATGAGAGTCATGCTGATATCAGCTGTATTGAAGGTTGAATATGCAGAATCTTTATCAAAAGATATATTTTGTTTAATAATAATACACCCCCGGGGTATTTTGAGGGGTACAGAATGAAAGATTATTGCTTTTCCACAAAAAAATATACATTTAGTATGAAATTAATATTTAAAACATTTATTTTGAAGGGTTTGACAATGACTTTCTGTCCCGTTCTGTTTCCATGGTAGCAGCCAATAGCGTTGGGCATTGCTGGTTGCCAGGGTTGTCTGTTGTTGGGTGCAGCCACTGTAGAGTGGCACTGGGTGAAATGGAGTTTGCCAATCCTGCAGCTGCTTCGAAGCCTCAGTGAAGGGGGTGTTATTTGTCCCAGCAGCTGAGTGAGCGGAGACAGGCAAAAACCAGAGTCAGTATAGGCCGAGCATTCACTCCATGGACTGAGAGAAAGGAGAGAAACGCCATTAAAACGCACGCCCAAATGGCTACGTTTCTCCTTGATCGCTAACATCACTTTCATCTTTACTTAGCTGGAACGGCTAATGCTAACGGCTAACAGTAACTGTCAGTCAAACTCCTCTGTAATAGTTGTTTTTATGTTGTGATTTGCTGGAGGGGATGGGTTCAAACAGGCTCAAACAGACCCCGGCCTCCTGTAGGCTAATGGGCCGGGTCTGACCAACCTGGCAACAAGACTGCTGGAAAAATCTTTTGTTGTTGCGACTACAATCTTGAACCACTTCATTCATTTTCACTTCGTTCATTCTCCATATTCAACCTTTATATATGAAAAGTAACTTGTTGTGTTCCAAACACATACAGTATGTATTACTTTATTACAGTGGCAGTCCCTGTGGGACTGAATCTAAACAGCAAAATATCACAAACAGGAACTCCTAAATGACACTTAGATCTAATGCTAATGCTAACTGTCTAGTTTCTGGGTGATTTCTGTGACAGTCCCACAATCCAACCGACTTTTCACCGTTCCTTCTTTTTGACGGCCCAGAAATGAAGCTCCCTCAGTCTCTGCGGGCCACCTTGGCCTTTCAGGCTGGGGCTTGCCGGGGTATTAGGGGTGTCAGGTTCTATGACGGGATGGTGAACAGTAATTACAGCGAGGCCCCGGCCCCCGTCAAGATCCCCTGGTGTCAGGAGGACAGCACTGGATTGGCAGGAGGAGAACCACCTCTGGAGTCTCCAGAGGACCCATTAGAACGGAGGCTCAGTGTCCTGATCAAGCCAACCCCTGTGCACTTCCACTGCACAATTACAGCTAGGCCTGCTCAGTTGTGGAGCTCACTGTTGTTGTTAGCGTCACCTCAGACCACAGCCTCTTTAATAACGCACTCAGTAGTGAGAGCTTGCAGACCAGCAGTCAGCAGGGTGAGACGTGCAGGTTGAGTTAATGATGGGGGTTACAGCTTCCGTGTGATGTTACATGAGATCTGATTGGTAGAGAGATCCTGACCTTGTGGTGCACTGGACCTATTATTGAAAAAGCAGGCAGCAGGCTTTGTAATTGCTCCGGAACTGTAAGGATAGTTTGAGTTAATATTCTATTCAGACAACATTCTGGATGTCCTACTACTGAAATAAAGACACAACAGGTTTCTAGTGTTAGAAGTATTTTCTTTTTGTTTGCTTACAGACTTTCAGTTTGTTTATTAGTGCATAATCTATGTGTCTGAAAGTATATAGACACCTACGCAAATAATCTAAACAGAAGAACAAGAATTAAAACCTGAGAGGAAACTCAATTTTCACTCTGTTATTATTTCCACACACACATAGGCCTGACATACACACACACACACATGCACCAACAGGACCCCTACACATGCATTAATGGAGAGATGTCAGAGCGAGGGGGCTGCCCATGAAAGGGCACCCCCCAGCAGTTTGCTAGTAAAGGCTCCTCGATTTGGTCCGTGTGGACACTTGAACTGGTCTGGCTTAGGTTTTTACATACAGAGAATGAATGCCATAGATCTTTCTTTTAATGACAGTCGGTCATAATTGAAAAATAACATTTATATACTACTTATCAAAGGCATTTCTGATATAACTATAGTTTTCAGGTTGGTTTTGCACAGGTTATATGCAGGTACAGTATACAGGGTATACACACCTTTTTTCTGGGAGGTTACTATTAACCACTGAGAACACTTATTTGGTCTATTGGTTTATTTGAATACACACTCCACTAAGTACCAGTTTTGCTAGTTAGCAGTCTGAAGGAAAAAAATGTGATTGGATGAAACATCTGTCTATCAAACCCTTGCTGAGGTCAATCAGAAGGGAGAGAGAAATCTCTCATTGAAGAAAAACTCTCCAGTTCGGATAGCAATGATGCTATTGCAGCATCTAAGCTAACCTCTTTAGGAGCCCCCATTGTTTTTTGAACCAAGCCCCATCCACAGTGACTTCCTGGTTGATCCAATACGCAAGTGCAGAAAATAGAAATTCGTCAAGTGTCCACTAGGGGCAGATTTCACAATAGAGCAGTTTCTCAATGTTAAACAGTCCGTTTTCACAGCATAATTAAACCTATTGAAGGCCTGGTAAACATGTAATAAATGTACTAATGTTTTATCAAGTCCCAAGTCTACCTGGTCAGAAAAGAAGATTATTAAGTAGCCATGACACATGTTTGTGTTAGATGTGTCATGAACGGTGCGGGGAATAACTCGATAAATCGGACCCAAATGCAGACAAGGACACAGTGAACAGTTTAAACGAATATTTAATAACACAGAAAACAAGGGAAACCAAAAACAGGGGAAAGAGACCAAACAAAACGTGACGAGACGGTAGATGGAAGACAGGAACAGGATCTCGGGAAACTATAACAAAAGGGAATAAAGAAACAATCGTTACCAAACAAACAAATAAGCACGAGGAATCAAACAGACAAAGTACGGGAGCCAACCGACAAGAAGTTACCACTTAAATGAGGACAACGGTCTGGCACCGAATGTGTCCCCCATCCGGCTTTTTGCACAGCATGGCCGGTCATCAGTGGAACTGGATACAGCTGGGAGGAACCACGCCTACCAGCTCCAGACAGACAAAGACCAAAAAGGGAGACACATGCAGGGAACAACAGACAGAGGGAGACAAACACAAGCACAAAAGGAAAGGGAGAGGCTGGCAGAACAGGGATCCTGACATGATGAATGTAAGTCCAATTTTCAATCTCCTTTTAAGCTCCAGTTTGTTCTCCATCATCTGCTTATAATAAATATATTGTTCTATAAGTGTTCAAATGTTCAACAGTTAGTCTATGGTCTGAAAGACCCTGTAACGCTCTGTAGAGTTGAGGGGAACTGTAGTGTCGGGGTATTAATATGAGTGACACCTTTCACATTAAACAAAGTACACACAATAATCTCATTATTAACCCTGGCTGAAAATGTCCACGCACAAAACACTGCTATAAAAATCATCATATATCAATACTTTTTTCTGATTTTTTTTCTCTTTAACAACTTCAAACCTGCTCAAAACTACCAAACATTCAATCATTTTCAGGATTTTGACCTTTTGAATGAAAGTTTTATTATTTAAAGTTTTAATTATTTATTAAAGAAAAAAAAACACAAAAATGTATTATTTTCCATATAATTAATAGTTAACTGATGAAAATTTGCAAGTGATTAGAGTCTTGGATATGTCAAAGATTATTATTAGTTAGTAAGTTAGTCATTAGTTGTTTTTATGCAGTTCAAGATACTGACTCTGGTACCCATTGACTTCCCCACATTTTTTAATCTCACTGTCATTACAATATAAAATCAGGCATCTTAAGGGTTGATATAACAATAGTACAGATTAAAGTATATTTTGCTAATGATACACTTTACTGATCTGAGATGGTTCTTAGTCTTTGCTCGCACTTGGTGTTCTGGTTAATCTCAAACTATTGGATGGGGTTGAGGTCAGGGGTCTGTTTCACAAAGCAGGTTCAAAAAACTCTGAGTCTAACCCTGAACTCTGAGTTGATCTTCTCTGAGATAGGAAACTCTGAGTTTTCGGTTCCAGAACAGCAGATTTGCGTTGATCAACTCAGAGTAGTTTGACCTGGAGTTAAGCGCGTGCACCACAAGTAAAAAAAGGCAGCATCAATGGAGCCCTGATTCGACGAGTCACCATGGCAACGGGGAAGCGGAGGGCTACGCTACAACTGGAATTGGAATTAATATTAATGCACTCATACGGTGAGTTTGAGCAGGTTTACACCACTGCAGCAGCAAAAGAGAGGGAGACGGTGCGGGAGAACATAGCGGCTCGGGTCAGTGCTTAAGTTTAACTGTAGTCCTGTTGCAATCACAGTAATATCACAGGGGAAACTGCTTGAGTGGGAGCCTATTAATTTATTTAATTTAAGTGCATTCCCACGGGAGAGAAGCGCACTTGGCAGCAGCTTAAGATGAAACATAAAAACATTGTTCAAACAGGTAAAACCTCAGCACTGTCTCATGGTGACGCCTCATTTTGAGCATGTTTTACATTGTAAAGTAAATATTACCGTAAGTGGCTGTTTTATATGTTGATTAAAAAACTCCCATTTGCAAAAAAACGCAGCGCAACACACAATATCTGCTGTGATATAAGAGCATTACTGGTTGTTAATGTTGGAAATGTAAGGAGGGATGAGATGGACTGTGACATGAAACAGTGTTTCCCTGCCATGAAATGGACCCCCTCGCATTATAGGTGATATTCTGGATCAAAAGGCTGTTGTTTCCACCTATAGGAGTAGTTTATATAACGGTAACCCAATTAAAAGCACACACTTTTGAACCTATGAATTGCAAGAAAAGCTGGGATTATATTTAGGAAACGCTGAGTCAAATACATTCAACTTGCTCAAAAGATCCATTTCATTCATTTTGTAATTATGGCTGCAGTATATTAAGGATGTCTATGCGCGGTCTGATAATCATCTCCCGACGAATATTTAATTCTCTGCGCAGTAATGCTGCACCTAAATCCACGGGATCGTTATCAAAAGGACATGCCATGGTAGTGAAATAGTCACCACCTAATATAACTTCTATATAGGCCTACTGACTGATTTTCATACGTTGTATAAAATAAACTCCCTTTTGCAAAAAAACGCAGCGCAACACACAATATCTGCTGTGATATGAAACAGTACCGCTCAAAAAGAGAATTGCCTGGAAATGCAAGAAAATCTATAATCAATAGTTTGATAATCATCTCCCGACGAATATTTAATTCTGCACCTTCATCCACGGGATCGTTATCAAAAGGACACGCCATGGTAGTGAAATAGTTGCGACCTAATATAACTTCTAATGTCTGATTTTTGCAATGATTTTCTCAGAAAACAGATGGAACTATAGCAGAACTATATTACGCCAAAACTCGCCCGCTGACTGAATGAATGAGGAAATCAAACACCGTGTGTGGCTGAAAGAGGGCGGAGACAGAGAGAAACTCAAGGTTTTCTGAGAAAAACCTGGTCCCGACCAGGTTAGTTTCAGAGAGCATGTTACCATGGTAACTGACTGAGAGGTTAAGTTACCTCTCTTTGTGAAACAGGCTAGAGTTACCCCTCTGTCTCTGGTTTGAGTTACCTCCCTTTGTGAAACGGAAAACTCAGAGTTTCCCTCATTTCAGGGTTAACAGACTCAGAGTTTTCACTAAACCTGCTTTGTGAAACAGGCCCCAGGGCTCGGAGCAGGCCAGTCAAGCTCTTGCACACCAAACTGGGAAAACATTTTTTTCTTTCTGGGTCTTTGTGTATGGGGCCACCATTGCTCTGAAATGAAAGAAAGGGTCTTCCCCAAACTGATTGAAGTATGTTATTGTGAAGCTTTCCTTTTTCCAGTCAAGGGAAGTCAGGGGCCTACACCAGCAGGTGTCCACATATTTTGGTCATATATTGTGTCTTGCACATAATTCCTTTTTATTTCCATTGCCTGCTATACTTTTAACTGAAAGTTTGTTATTGTGTGCCGTGTGTAGGTAGGAGCCCTAATGCTGTCTGTATTTTCTAAAACTGAACCTCTGTTTATCACTGATACACAGTTCTCCTCAGATCCCCCATCTGCCCTGTTTGATTACACTCATCCTCCAGAGAGAGAGGAGGAGGAAAGTGAGGGAGCAGTGCCTTTGAGTCTCCTCCGTCATTTCACACAACAAAATAAGACGTTTCATCGCACAATGCTTCTCCCCCAAACGAGCTGGGTGGGTTGGAAACTGAGAGAAAATTGCCTTTTGAATAATCCACTTCTTGATTTTTTTTTTCTTTTTTCCTGCTGAAAGGTTTTCTGAAGGTTATTCTTGAGAATAATGCAGCTCCTGCCCCCCTGCAGATGACAATCATCTTTCCAATTTGTTTGAGATTAGGTCATATGGAAACAGCGCATCGTAAACACACAGGGTCGGAATGCTGGCGATGGAGGATGGGGAGGGTGGCACCGTTTCCCCCTGTTCTGGGTGCATCCAGCCTTGATTGCCATGACACTGGCAGTAGGAGAAACCAGGGCAACAAACAAACAGAAATCCACAGATCTCTGTTACTAACTGGGAGAAAGAGAGAAGCCGACCCCCCACCCTTCTCCCGAAGCAGCATGACCAGATTGGATGTTTGATTTGCGGCTGGATCAGTAAACACACTACGGCTTTGGCTGTTTCTTTTGATTCAACATAAATCATATCTGAACAAACAAACGAGTTCTCAGTGTTTGAGATACGACAGTATTGACATCAACACTGCCATCACAGAAGAGCATTAATATTTCTCTTAGCCCTATTTTATCACTAAAATGCTTTAAACAACAATGCAGTGCATGGCTTCTGTTGGTCATCTGTGTGTATGGGAGGTGGATTGCAGTAATTGTCCTTGCATGGTTAAGCTGGTAGACTGAGACCTAAATGGGCATCTGGTAGATGTTACCCTGCTACATCAAAAGAAAGATTTATGAGAGCCAGTAAGCTGAATGCCTGCAGAATCCTGCACCTCACTGACCATTAGCCTGTTGCTACACATCGTGACTGCACACAGGCACATTCCTCAGCCACGATAACTTGCTTTTAATGCAATCTCTGAATAGAGGATCAGTTGACTGGGTCAGATTAGCGCTGGAACATGTGTTTTAGATGCAAATACACAATCAATGCGGTGCTAATTGTGTATCTCAGGGAGATTGACATGTTTTGCTATCTAGAATGTCAATTATCAACCAGGTTAGGTTGTGATTGCATCAAATGCTTTTTCTTTACTGAAGAGGCAACATGATACCAGAAAGCTTTACAATAAAGGTTAGCCTTATAATTAGAAAACATAGCATCTAATCTACTGCAAAAGCTGTGTAGAATATATTGTAACATTTCAACACTAAATCAAAAACATGAGGCCCCACTAGTGACTGTGGAAGGCTGTGTTCATAATACACTACAGCCTACAAGACATATGTGTTTGACAACAACATATTGAGTTTGCTATTCTTAGAGCTCAGTCCGAATTTATAGCAAACATATTTTGGACTGAACTCAGTTCATTCAAGTGGAATTTCCTGAAATTAGTGATAGATAGATCTCCGTTTGTACATGTTAACGACAAATCCTCGGAGTACAACAGGGGTTTTGTCCTTGGACCGATTCTATTCACCTTATATATGCTTCCCTCAGGAAATATTATGAAGAAGCACTCCATAAATTTTCATTGTTATGCTGATGATACACAATTATATTTGTCGATCAAACCAGAAGAAACCGATCAGTTAGATAAACTTCAAATTTGCATTAAGGAAATAAAAAGCTGGATGACCTGCAATTTTCTGATGTTAAACTCAGATAAAACTGAAGTCATTGTACTTGGCCCCAAAGGCCTCCAAAACTCAATAGCTAAATATATTGTTACTCTGGATGATGTTGTGTTGTCCTCCAGCACCAGGATATGTCCTTCGATTCTCACATAAAATTAACAACAAGGACTGCATATTTTCACCTGCGTAATATTGTGAATATTAGGAACATTGTGTCTCAGAAAGATGCAGAAAATCTAGTCCATGCATTTGTTACTTCTAGGCTGGACTATTGCAACTCCTTATTATCAGGCTGCTCCAATAAGTCTGTTAAGAGTCTCCAGTTGGTCCAAAATGCTGCAGCTCGAGTACTAACTAAAACAAATCAAAGAGAACATATTTCTCCAGAATTAGCTTCCTTGCACTGGCTACCTGTAAAATCTAGAATATAATTTAAAATCCTTCTTCTTACGTACAAAGCTCTTATTGGTCAGGCTCCGTCGTATCTTTAAGAGCTCATAGTACCGTATTACCCAACTAGATCGCTGCGCTCTGAGAATGCAGGGCGAACCAACTCTCTAGTGTTGTTCGGGAGACAGACACTGTCCTGATATTTAAGAGTAAACTTAAAACTTTCCTTTTTGATAAAGCTTATAGCAAGGGGTTACAAGCCCTTAGCTTTGTTGTTATTGGCATTCAATTTCTCTTAGAGCCTGCATGTACGGGCTGATTTAGTTCTGCTGCAATGGACCTAGTCTGCCAGGGGATAATCCTGTTCCTGATACTCTGAGCTTCCCTCCTGTCTGTCTGTATTATTCATGTCTCATCAATGCATGTTACTAATTTAACTTCTTCCCCGAGTTTTTTCTGCCTTGTCATCTCTCAGGTCTCTGCTGATCGTGGTGGTGCCTGCTGCCGTGGTCCTGTGTGACGCTTCCTGCTGCTATTATTACTATTACTCATATATACTATCACTAGTCTTATAAATTATAACATAAAAACTTCATCAGTGGTATGTCTCGCTGTATCGCAGCTGTTTGTCACCATAATTGTTATCATTGTCATATTCTATCACCTTAGCTGTGCTTGTTTCTTACTATTCTGCTATATTAACTGCCATAACATATAAGTCATACTCACATTACTATAGATAATATTATAGTAACTTTTACTTTTGTGGTTGCTTGCATCTCTGGAAGTGTCTCTATGTCTGTCTTTTTCTCTCTCTGTCCATCTGTCTGTCTTTTCTCTCTTTCTCTCTCCTTTTCTTCCTCCCCAACTGGTGCAGACAGATGTCCGTCCTCCATAGAGCAGGGTCTGTTCCACGTTCCTGCCTGTTAAAGGGAAGGTTTTTAACACCACTGTGTACTCAACAGGGGAATTGTTGGGTCTATGTAAATCATAAATAAGTCATAGAGTGTGGTCTTTATCTACTCTGTAAAGTGTCCTCAGATAACTTTTTTTATGATTTGGCACTATAAATAAAATGGATTTGATTTGATTTCCAGTGTTTCCTCCTGGTGGCTTAACACACCGGGAGTTGTCTCTGGTCCACTGATGGGGGTGCTGTTCTGGCCTGGGTGGCTAAAGAGCTCTACACCGTGGTGTGGAGCCTCCTGTAGTCATGGACCATGATTCCTCCCCCTGTGACTGATTGGATTTGATTCAACTCTGGTTAACTCTGAGATGCAAATTCACACCACTTAGCAAGAATGGAGGAAGCTATCATATTAGCTGTATTGTAATACACAATTTTATATAACATTCCTAACGAGCAAGAATGTGCAAATGCTTGTTGCTTTAACCACTTTCTGGTGTGATAGGTGGTACAAAGACTGTCCACCACAGAAAACAGCACGGTCAGTAACCTCAAATGCATAGGTAACTCAATAACTTTGAAGGCTATCTAACAACTGAATTATGAAACATCCCATGTGCATCTTGTTTTTGACATTTTGTACCTGATGGTGACATAAAGGGTTTAGTCTCTGCGGTATTATCACAAGAAAAACAAGCTATATTGTTTCTGAATAAGTATTTCATTGTACAAGGTCATGACAATATTTTAATCACATGATGGGGGTTCCCACTGTTTCATGCAATGGGGGTCGAATAAATTCAGTCAGGAGTTTTAGAGATACCTTATAATGGACCTTGCCAAGTGTTGGTAAAACAGTAAGGGTCAATTGGGACCACTAGATTTAGTAAGTAAAAAGCACAGGTTAAGTAGACCAAACTGCTGTACACATAAAAACAGCACAAGGTGCTGTATAAAAGAACATACAAATGAAAGTAAAAACACAAAGAACAAAACAAGGACAACAATGAACAACAATGCACAAATACAGAATTTAAGAAATGAGTCAAATTATGAATGCTTCTAATTAGTGGGCTAAAAAGGCCAGTGAATAAAAGTGTGTCTGAGGTGTGTGAGGGAGCACAACTGATCTAATGACAACTGGTTCCACGGTTGTGGAGCAGCAACTGCAAAGTATCTGTCACATACAAGAGAGATTTGCCATCAGAACTAAGAGACCTAGGGACTGAGTGAATAAGGTCTGTGATATAAGATGAGACCTGGCCATTAAGAGCTTTGGAAGCGATCAGCAAGGTCTTAAATTGAATTCTAGAGTGAACGGGAAGCCAGTGAAGACGAACTAGTACTGGCGGGATGTGCTCACACTTTTAAGTCAGTAGACATCCTTGCAGCTGTATTTAGAACCATCTGTAGGCAAGTTAACTAAGACTAAATATTGAATGGGATGTGACATACATGGGGTGAATTTACAGGTGAGATGACTTCTGGAATAATAAATGACTAAAGATAATTACTTCAGTATTGTTATTGTTTGACTGAATTCAATTATTTGCCATCCAGCCTTTAATTTCCTTGAGACAGTCCAGTGAGGCTGTTCCATTAGTGTGAGGTACAGCTGTGAGTCATCAGCATAGAAGTGACAGGAGAGGTTATACTTTCTAATAATGTGTCCAAGAGGAAACATGCGCAGACATCTAGAAGTGGAACCAGGATGGAACCCTGAAGGACCCCTAAATACCAAGACACAGACTGGATGATTAGTCACAGACACTGCACGAAAACTCAGATAATCGGGCCCATGAATTCCCGATCATCAGGCAAACCTGCAAGATTCCTGTCAGTTATCAGTAGTACACTGGGAAGTTTGCCCATGTCGATAACTGCCAAAACCAGACTTGCAGCGGAGGGGGGCAGGGGCATTAGTTCGAATGGCTCTAATTAGCATTTCAATGTCACACTCGGCTGACTTGCCTGAATGACACAAACAACCACTGGATGAAACCACAAACAGACAAGTAAAGTCACCTGTGATTGGACAGCAAATCCCTCACTCATTGGTCAGCTTTGGGACATGTGGTTATTTGCTCCCATTTTTAAAATAATAATAATAATAGTAGTATCATTATTATTATCATTATTATTATTATTATTATTATAATCATTATTAATATTAATAGTAGTATTATTGTTATTATTATTATTATTATTAATAATGATTTCAATAATAACAACAGTAGTACTATTAATATTAATAATGATTATAATAATAATAATAATAATATAAAAATAATAATGATACTACCACTACTAATAATAATAATACTAATAATAAAACAACTAATAAGAATACTGCTACTACTAATTATCATTATTGCAATTATTAACTAGACCTGTCACAGTAACAGTTTATTGAGAATAAAAGAGACACAGGAAGGAATATGTTGAAAAAGTAAAGCTTTATTAAAATAAATGAATAAAAACAAACACACAAACCACAGTGTTCCCCTGGTCTGGGTCACACACTATTACATTTGAATGAAGGATCACTTGGCTGCTTTTGGGTCATATGATGGCGGAGCTGGTCTCTCTGAGGGTGGCCCAATATGCAGCCTTCTGTGGTGGGTTGTCTCAACACAGTTCAGATAGCTCCTGGATCCTCGCTTTCAGGAGCTGCAAACACAAGTGATACACATGGGTGCCTGTACATGTGCATCCGCCCACCTCTCCCATGGCCCGCAAGTGTGCCGTTCCTGGGTGTGGAAGAGTTGTACTCACACTGGTCAAGCAAACTAGACTTGGGCACGGTACAAAGGGACAGTGTGAGTGCACCCTTACTCTCTTCCTTCTCTGTGCTGAACCTCTCATGGCTTCAGCTTGGGGCGCAAGGTCTGGCCGACTTTATCTGTAGCTGTAGCTGTCTGGAGTGTCTCATAATAAGTCTTACATGGCGCTAGAAAAAAAGAGACTAAGTAAAAAAAAAAAACATCGCCAAACAGAAAATGCATTCAGATTAAAGTTACTTACATATAAAGACTCTTCATCCAAATAAGAAGTCACAGCCTTTGCTTTGGGACGAGCTCAGTCTGTCACAGCTCAGAATTACATTTTTTCAGGCCTCCAAAGACAGACTTTATGTCTTTTGTTTTGGATATGTGTTTACAAGAGCATCTAATGAAGTGGCTGGTGAATGTAAATATCTCAATGTTTGCATGGTCTCTGTTTTTTTTACAGTCTGAGACTCAAATGAAGCTCCCAAAAAAAGCATCCGCAATTTAAACCATCCTTGATAACAGCAGCCAGTCTGCGCCTTACACCGAGGGGTGCTAATGAAGAAGCATTTTGCTGGACACAGCTGACTCACTATCACCAGTTATGTCTGTTAAAAAAATTGAAAATCCAAGTTATTGGAGATGAAAAAGTTATTTAAATGAATGTCTTATTAGACAGATCTGGCGGTGACCGGGGTAAATTTGGTCTTAAAGCGAAAGACCAGTTGTTGTGACTGTTAAGGTTGTTCCAGTGGATGAAATGTGTATGTACTGGAAACTGTTTCTGTTTGCCAAATCTCTATAAACAGATTCTGCATATGAATGTAGAGGCTGTAGGCAATGGAACCATATTTGGGTAGTGGTAGTGGTCTGCTTTGGTTGTATGCAGGTGAACAGTCCGTGTGGAGAGCAAAAGAGATGGGACACATTGGTTATTGCAACCTTAGAATCTATCGGCTATTTTCTGACAAATTTCTCTATAAATTTGGCTTTTCATCAGCTTTTTGTCATTATTCATTTGAGGAAGTCTATCCGCTGGCTCCACCAGAAAACCTGAAATTTAAGTCGTTGCCTCCTGAGGCTTATTTGGTCAAGATCGCTGTTAGTCTGCTTGAGTACATGAGTCCCCTATTGGTTATAACAGTTTTATTAGGGAGACAATCTGGTGATGCTGTTAGGGGCAGAGAAGGGCAGTTAAACGAAGGAGGTGAGGAAGAGGACAGTTTAAAAACCAGATTATATCCGGGTTAAGAGCATCCTCCAGTTTCTCAAACACCATGTAAACACCGTACCCCGGGTAAAATCGGAGTTCTCATACCCTGGTTAACAGACCAACACAGCATGAAACAATATGAAAAAAACAACAACAATAGAAGGTTTAAACCTGGGGGAGGACTTTGCCATGACAAGTAACTTTACTACCAAGAAGACCCGTTTCTGTCTTAATTCTGTTCAAAAGTCGGCCATTTTTCCCCACTTGTGATTTTTGACAAAGGTAAACCAGAAAAAAAGGTTGCATTCAGTCCAGCTGTTTGTTTGCGGTGCGCCACCTACTGTACAGGAGGAAGAGTTTCTTCGTCAATTTCCCATGTATACGTGGGGAACTTCAACAATCTGATTATTGCCTTAACCGAGGTAAGGCCATTTTCGGGTTACTGATGTGCATGTCAACCCACTGAGGGTTGATACAGTGCGATTACAGTCATGTGAGTCATGGGTGTTTTCCTGCAACATTTTCTGTGATTGTGTAAGTGACAGTGGAGGCCAGTGGGGGGAGCTAGTGAGGCGGGACAGTACTCTGAGGTGCCACCAGAGACGTGGTAGATTTTGGTCAGCTCAGACTGCTGTTGAGATGCATCATTAGACCCCACATGAACAATCACTAAGTTGATTGTGGGGGCTTATCCAGGATGACCAGTGGTTCCAAGGAAACAGTGAGGCTGCACTGAAGAAGCAGATGTTTCTTGTTATGGAGTCCCCAATTTGTGGTTAGGAAGAGGAGGGCACAAGGAGATGACAGTAATTGAGGACGGGGGTGGCCAAGCTGGCGAGTGTTGCGCTGAGGCAGTGACAGTAGAGTTGGGAGATGATTTTTGCCACAAAAAGCAAGGAAAACTTCCAGAACGAAAGAAGTAGTTAGACGAGATGAGAGTCGTTGATTTTGGATCACAGTTGTGTGGAAAGCACTGTCACTTCTACACTCAGTAGGGGCCATTTTCAGACGGTGGTCCAGGTCAGGGCTGCCGGAGCATCAGCTGGCTGGACTTGAGTGTCATTAGACAGGGCAGCATAACGGTTGGAGAGGCTTAGGCGAGATGGTATGGCCCTTGTGACCGTGGACCACCACCTCAGACCACGACGGCTGATGGTTAGGTGTTGGGCAGGAGGAAGGCCAAGAACAAGTTGTTGGATTCTACAAAAGTGTGTCCTTAATAGATACGCTAAGAGAGGCAATCTGTTTGGACTGCCCTAGGCCACCTTCATTAACCTAAAAAGTGTATCACAAAAGTTTGATTAAAAGTCAGTCTATATCATATCTATATCATATTCAGGTCATCACTCTGGATGTACTTAAATGCACATTCACACACCGATTGCACAGCCTTCTGGAGCAATTTGGGGTTCAGAGTCTTGCCGATTAGAGGACAACCTGCTCTACCTCCTGAGCCATAGTCAGCTATAATTGCGTTCGATGACATGAATCCATTATCCGGTTAAAACATATTGTCTTTATGTAGTATGAGTCTCAAGAGTCAATTTAGGACAGAGCCTCAGGTACGTTGTCAAACGCAGGTAGACATCATCAGTGACACTCTGTGGGTACCACAAACATCTATATTGAATTCAGCGTGGAATCCCTCTGCACTTCAGTCAGGGATGTCAAAGCTGCTGCGTTCCATCAACTGTCAAAGTCAAAACAGCTGCTTTGACAGCCATGACTGAGGTGTAGCAGCAGCTGCATTCCTAACAATACAGCTGTTGTTTCTAAGTATTGCTTATGGAATTAAAGAACATTGTATTGAATTAGTTTACTGATCCTTGCCCCCTGCTCCCTCCCTCTGTTGCGACGGCAATGGGATATGGGAGATGTCAAATAAGGCCCCAAAACGACCTCGACTGGCCCGGAATAGTGCCACAGTGGGTCAAAACAGATTACCAGCACAGATGGAACATCTACATAATTACTGGTGAGATAGTTCTTCAAAAACAACTTCAGAGGGACATGACTTTGGTACAAACAATCATTGTCCAGGCAATTATATATTTGTTAGATGTTTTCCTCTTTTTTTAGAACAAATGTCATAATTTGTTTTTGCTACCAGCCTCTGATTGGTGAATCAGTATTAGTGACCTGAGTGTTATGCATTGTCCCTAATGGCGGACTAATCTTTCGTAAGAATGTACTCAGTTGGGAAGTACACTCAGATCAGTCCAAAAATACAAAAGTCCATTATCCCTGCAATAAAGAGCTAATGACCCAACAACGGGAATATATTTGCCAGGGCACCCATCTCCTTGAAAGGACCAAAGGATAAGGAGTCATTAAAGCAGTGTTATCTGGTTCAGATAGCATTGGCATGTCTGTAAAGATCATTATTTTTGCCCCTGGAGCCGTTTGGCAAAGAGAGCAGGGCTAACTGCACACCCAGCGCTAACTCCAGGGTCAGCTGTAACACAGGGATGAAGACACTAACGATATGCAGCCTGGCAGCTAATGCCTTTTCTAAATGCTCTTAATGACTGTGAACTCTAATGTGGGAGACTTCGGGATCTCTGTTTTTCTTTGTGCTTTGTCAGCTCCCTGTAGCTGACAGGAACATGGCCTAGTTGTTGCTTTCCCCCCTTTTCTTTACTTATATCAGGGTTTCTTCAACTTTTTTTACCGTCTTTTTGGGTAGAGGGAGGGGAGTGCACATCTCACTGAAGGCCCTATTGACCTGTGAGTGGCTGATTGTATTAACGACTCTTGAGTAAAACAGAGTCTTGCAGTCTAGCCTTCCCTTTGGTAACGGTGAATGTTTATTTGAAGGACTACTCAAAATTTGAGACAGACTCAAGGAACCAAGAGGAGGCTCACACACACAAGTAACTTTCAAAAGTCCACTACTGTAGACAGAAAGAAGAAATGTTCAATGTGGTTCACTTCACTATTGAAATAGTGATATTATACATATATATACATATTTTTTGTTGACTAAGGGCTTAATATGCTTTAGATTCTTAACAAAGTCGAAGATTCTTATCAATATTTTCTATTTTGGCTCATCCAGATGTTTAACAGCTATACTAACAATCCGGCTGTTAAGACGTGCCGTAACATCATTTCAAAATATGATTTTGGGTCCAAGCCGGTCCAAGCCTCGTATTTCTCCAACGCCCCAGTGCCATGTTCCTTTTTGTTTGAACCGATCTGAGTTTTTAAAAGACAATTATCATTTGACCTCTTTCTTATCGATGAAAAAGAGTCTAACTGACCAAAGAGATGATCGTAATTGTTCACATGTTCGGCCGTTGTTGTCTGTTTTAATTTAACGGTAGCATTGACAAAAATCTGCTAACAGACCCAACTGTGCACTGCTGTGTCAGTGTGTTGCATTCAAAGTCACCAAGAAAAAGCATGCATACATAAATAATAATCCATTACTGTATTTTCCGGACTATAAGTCACACTTTTTTTCATGGTTTGCCTGGTCCTGCGACTTATACTCAGGTCTGACTTATATATTAAAATCAATAATATCACATGTTTGTTATTTTGAACAGACAGCCACGAGAGGGCGCTGTAGGCTTGTGTGCCAGTATCTGCTACTCCTATTACTCCTGTACCACTGAAGATTAAAACGGTAATGGAGCAGCAGAAAAAAAGTTTGGAGTGAGCGAGAAACTTGTGAGGGACTGGCGAAAAGCGGAGGATACTCTAACTGCAATGAAGAAAACAAAAAAAAGCTAATTGCGGGCTAAAAGCTACACTGTAAGAGCATGAACTGTAAAAAAAAAAAAAACAGTAAAACAACTGGCAGCAAAGTTTCCAGATGGATACCATGAAATTAAAGTAAATAAACAAAATAAATGACAGTATATTTAATGAAATTTAACTGATTTTGACTTTTAAATGTGCTCTGTTTTTCTTTACAGTTTATTACATGTAATTCTGTGATACGGTTATTTACTATTATTTCACAGTATCCGTCTGGAGACTTTGCTGCCAGTCGTTTTACTGTTGTTTTTTTTTTACAGTGTAGATGCCACAGAGGAAACAGTTCACAAATGGGTGCTTGAACAACGTGCTGCCGGGAGAGGCTTGTCAACGGTGCAGCTACGTCTCCATGCCCAGGTAGTTGCAAAGGCGATCTTTTGATTTAATGTTCTGGGTCTCTGATTTTTTTTTTTTTTGGCGACTTATAGTCCAGTGTGACTTATATATGATTTTTTCTTCTCCATTATGCATTTTTTAGACTTATAGTCGGGAAAATACGATATATCTATAGTCTGTCACATCTATAATGTCGTTTAGCTGTTGATATGGTGCATCAGAAAACATTATATGTGGTGAGTGAGTCACATGAGTGAAGTCATGAAGCATTATGAATGTATTATAATTCACTATGAATTCCCTTATAATGCACTAGATGTGGTCTTCATTGAGCATGGGCTTCTGGGCTCTGTTTACCTCTATCATACGAAAACATTATTCCTACCACAGTGATCTTAACGCCATCTGTTATATATGGCTAAGTGGTTGTAATGTTCTACAGTAGACTGCTCTTGTTATGGTGCACACAGCCATCAGATTGCATCATCCCTGGGACACCAGACAACACAGCGGTAATGATGCTCCGATATCAGCAGCAGGATTCAGTGGTTAACATCTGACTCCAGAGCAGCTGAGCCATAATAACACATGACACATGTCTGCCATTAGTGAGAATTCTCCCCATGGTTGCCACACTTTCTTATAATTTGACTAGGCTGTAATCTCCATCTACTCTGAGTGTTATCATCTACTAAAGAACTTTCAACAGCTTGAGCCTAATCAAAGAGTCTCCCTCTCTTCTTTGTGTCTCCGGATAAGGAAATTCAATTAGCTTAATTGGCCTGGATATTATGCTCTGTAATGTGATGTAAGCATCAGTGTCGACAAACTTCACAGGGCACTTTAGAAGCACCTCGCTAATTAGAGCAATAACTTTAATCCAAATGTTTTACTTCGACATTCCAGATGATTCTAAATTGAATTCCAGGTAATTAGTTGTAACAACCCACAAGGAGATAGCTGCCGCCCTTCCTTGAAAGCTGCTGATGGCAAAGTACAATTGAAGTGCTGGTTTTGTCTCTTGTTTGACACATGACAGTGCCAAAATAGAAAGATCCACATTTTCCTCCGACAAGATGGAAACCCATTGTGTTTTTAGAGCTGAACAAAGAATGGATTTGAGAAATGAACCTTATTTGAATGGGAAATTTAAACCCTGCAACCAAGGTTTTTTTCTCTCTGAGGTTTTGTGAGCTCCCTATCATCAGGACAGAAATGAAAAGGTCGTTTTACAAGCAGCAGAGACAACAAACTCAGGAAAAGATTGCACTTTAGATCAATCATATATCATAGAGTGCAACATGCTCTGCTGGTTAGGGTAATGGACAGGGAACAGGCTCTTTCTGGCGGCTGGTTTGAATTTAAGGCTGTGACCTTGAGCTGGATACTTGACCTTAGTTGTTTCAGCAAACAGAGTGACTTCGAAATGGATTTATAAAGCATGAAAGTCTAAACTTCCTCAGATGTAAATCGCAGTCTGATTACCATTGAAATAACACAGAGAAAAAAGAAACCACACTCACTGGTAACACAATAAAACTGTATTACATTTGTGCTTAAAATTATTACAATTACAGTATTTACAAGCGTTGTCCTAAAAATAAACATCTCATGCTGGATGACACATAAAAAGAAATCATTGTACAATAGCAAGCAAAAATGAATATTTCTTTTATGTACACCCACAATTTACAAATTAAAGAAAGGTTTTTTTCCAGCTAAAAAATGGTGCTGAGCGCTATTGCACACGCTCAGATGCTGATTTTTTTTTTAGATACATAACTCCTCTGCGGCAGGGAGCCACCGTGACCGAGATGTTTGGGTCTTAAGGTGACTGACATGCTGCAGAGTGCAGTTGACTGAACCCAAAGCTGTGTTGAAGATGACACA
Organism: Echiichthys vipera; assembly: GCF_963691815.1. NCBI lineage: Eukaryota > Metazoa > Chordata > Actinopteri > Perciformes > Trachinidae > Echiichthys > Echiichthys vipera. Next base: position 24,815,756 of record NC_139845.1, read on the forward strand.
GCCTCCCTTCAACATGAACAGTGATTGAGGAATCATCAATTGGATTCAAGTATCAGCATGTCAAACAATGCCAAATTTTGGACAACAAGTGATGCACTGAATGCTTATCAAATAAATAGTGTATAAAAAAGTAACCAACCCCCACCATCCCCGATCAATGTCTACACCCCTACCACCGCTACGACAACCTGCCTCTAAGAGTTTTTCCCCACATTTCCATTTTACCAGTGTGAAAGCAAGGTTTTCATAAATAGAAAGACTGTCCCCAGCAAAAAAATACACAGCTTTCTTTCAGAACAGAGCCTGGAGTCACAGTCCAAACCCAGGCTGCCAAATACTGCTGAAAGAAGCTTTGACGGAATGCATTTCAGGAATGGAACAATGACTCTTGTCCCCCTATGACAGATAGTCTCACACAACCATATGTTTATCAACAGGCATTAAGTCTGGTCCATAACGTTTAAACTGCTTTCATTGTTTTTGTTGTTTTTTTTACCACAAGGTGAAAATACAACATCTGAAAATAATGTATTCCTTCTAAAATTGTTTCCTAAAGGCAGAGACGCACCCTGTTGGCCAACGGTTGGGCCGATAGGTGGGCCAATGGTTGGGCTGACGGTTGGGCTGATGGTAAGCTCTGGTCTTCATCGCCAATTGTCAGCCCTTGTCGGCTGTTTTTAGGACAGTTCAGCATGTTTAATCTACCGTACGTGAAAGAAATCACTGTGATTGGCAGTCCAGTCAGTGCACGAGAAGAGAAACAGAAGTGAGGGAAGTAAAAGTAAAAGTCAAAAGGCTGTGCGAAAACAGACCTGTTATATCAGGTAAGATTGTGTTTTTTGCTGTTTAGCTCTTTCGAAACACTTCTTAATTGTTTGTGATCGTTCACTGATGCACGGTAAATATAATTTGTTCTTTCAACATAAGGTTGTGTTTTAATGTGCTAACTGGCTAACTAGCATCTTGAATCTGTCCCATCGGTCTTCCATGCAGGCACAGAATGTACTTGCACTAGTTGGTCATCGGTTGTAGTGTTTGTGGTGTGTTCATGTGCCACTCAGTGGGAGAGACACAGGTGACCTGAGGTGACACAACAGTCGGCTTTCGTCGTCACTAGTTCTTTGAAATTGGCTTGATGTGTCCCGGCCTTAACCTGTTGCCTATTCACACAGGGCAGCTCTAGCATCTTATTATAGTGAGTTTGTATTGAATGAATGTAAGTTCCATGTTCATTCTCCTTTTAGCATTGTTTTGGTCTCCACCAATTACTGTGAAAAATGCCTGCTTCTTCAGCCGCTAAATGCTCCACTTTGCTAACTTATTTAGCTTACTTAGTTGCTAACTTATGACTATCGTTTGGTGCTGAGCACACAAGAGTAAGAAAGTCAGGTGATACTTTTCAGGGCCTTCATCACTACAGAGAACATAATGAAAAGAAGTATTTGTATTTGTTGTGAATACAAAGACAAGTGGTCATCAGTGAAGCTTTTAAGATGTCAGAAGCTGCTTACTTTGACCAGGAAAGGGCTTTTTGTTGACATTCCAAAGAGCCAATCACATGTTTACTTTGTCCTACCAGAGGAGTAGACTTATGGGACACTCATCTTCAAGGGTCAGTTGTCTACTGGTAACATAGTTTTTTAAAATCTATTGATATTGGTTTGAGAGATTCCATCCATCCAGAGAAATGCACTGATTATGTCACAAACTCTTGGTGCATGTCAATACTCTTTTGATCGATTTGGAATCATTCTGAGAGAACTATATGGACCAGACCGGGCCTTGAAAGACAGACAAGTCCCCAAGATACTCACACACACACACACACACACACACACACACACACACACACACACACACACACACACACACACACACACACACACACACACACACACACACACACACACACAGCAACAAATTAGACATCAGTGAAATTTTTGCCACTCTTCTGTTTACATTCATTGTTTTCAAATCTGATATCATACAGTAAAAAGGTCTTTAGTCTTTATCTCAAAACCACATTGATTGACAATACCTCAGTGTATTTTAGATTCAAGTAGAAGTTGTGTGTCCTTGTCAGATAAAATGAGACAAGACGGCTTTTGAGTGGGTTAAATTTTTTTGTTTTTGCTTTCCAACAACGGGGATCAGCTATTTAGAAACTGCTCTGAGGCCGGTGTTTGTTGGCCGGGAGTAAAGAGGCAGCATCCGTCACAAACAAAGAAAAGGCCAAACAATTTTTTTTTAAACTTGTAGTTTGTTGTAGGCTTCCAGGGCCTTTCCCTGCCACATTGGCATCTCTATGGCTATTCTGTACAGCAGTGTGTGTCCCATCCCCTCCCAGGGAAGCTTGCTTAGTTATGTACATGTGGGGGACAGGAGCTGGACAGGAGGCAATAGTGCTTTTTGTTGTGTGATTGCAAGCTCTCCTTCAGTCTCTCTTTCTCCCACTCCTCTTCCTCCTCCTCTTCCTTCTCGTTGGGTCTACGAGGGTCAGCGGACCTGGGGAGCGTAGCCCTCCTTCATCAGCCCCTCCTCGTAGTCTGTCTGGCACAGGATCATGTTGTTCTTCAGGAAAAACTTGTCTCCCACACAAAATCTGCATCGCACAAAGAGACAGAGGGAGGAGAAGGGGGAGTTAACACGAGCATCAAAGCAAGAATCTCATCATTAGCATGGAGCTGTAGGCTAGCAGGCCTAGCCAGCTGCAGCACTAGCTTTTTGACTGTAATGCAAAATATCTATTGTAGCAAGCGTAGCCTCGGTGCAACCCCCCCCCCCCCCCCCCCCCCCCCGCTGCATTGTGCAAGTAAAGTTCTCCTCTAGGAAACAGTCATCTCAATTACAAAGGGGGGAGGGGGTCCTTTCCACCTGCAGCTCTTACAGAAACCCCACCGACCTGTCCTGCTCCAGCCGGGGGGGGGGGGGGGGGGCACAGTTACGCTTGACCTTTCAACCCAGTGCCAAGTGGAGATTATGTTGAACGCATAAGAGCAGTAACTCTCTCTGTATTGTCCTGAGGGCTGCTTATCTTCCTGAACGTGCAGGTTAGACAAGGTCGGCAAGCAGCGGTGCCAGTGTTTACTGGGGGGGTGAGCCGGGGTGTGTGGGGGGAAGGGGTTGGGGACAGCGAGCCTCGCCTCCTTTTCACTTCCTTGGATGTTAAGACTGCCGAGTTCAGGGCTGGGAGCTGCACGCAGCGGATGGAGCTAAGGTACCTGACGAGCTCGGGCTGTTCGCAGCATTTATTCAGGGCTGCAGGGCAGATTGAGAGCATGATTTGTTACATCCATTTGGGACCAATTAGCAGGATTCAAATACACCGTAGGTGTTGGCACAAAATACCAAAAAGTGTGAGAATTGTGTGTTTCTGGAAATAGAGCCAAATGCTCTGAGGAAGAGCTGACATTTATTATGAAAAAAAATTGTGTTAAACTGCACACTCTGATGTGTTTTTTTTAAGTCATGAACATTTCAGTGATATATGACATGAACATTATCGTCTGTCAGTCATCTATGCAATACATACAGCAGGTGAGTCCTAGCTGATCCTTCCAACCTTCCCATCATTATAGGAAATGCATCGAGTGTTGTTGACTCCTTCTTGAAAGCCTTGTCCAGTCACGGCTTTTCTTCAAAATATACACTAAAAATAATAGAAATAAAAGGCACCCCGTAACCTCAATATGTGGTATTAGGAGTGTAGCCAGAATTATAGAATTAGTAAATACAAACACTGGGAAATAAACTCTTAAAATAATTTAAATTTGGTGTCACTGGTGTCACAGAACCTCACCAAAACCTCTCCAAGTGTCTACATTGAGCCAATTGCTTTTACTGAATTCTGGGACACTGGAAAATACAAACTAAAGACGGTATAACTATATACCATTTAACATTCATTCAAATGTTGTTGACCATCATGTGGTCGCTGGCACTGAAAGGGAAGACTTGACTCCGTCACACGCAGGTTGTGTTGATGCAGCTCGGCTCCCATGCAGTGTCACTTCCCATGCAATACACCGTTGGGAAGGAGAAATTAATTATCACAATAACCACGAGTGACGTGTTGATAGACAATGACAGCTCATTCTACCACAAATGCACAAGACATGATGCAGTCATATTGTCGTTCCACATTGGGACAGTTGCTGTACTTAAGGAGCTCTCCCATGGTGAAAACTAAATGGTGATAAGACTGTCATTTTTTATGCAGGAAACCTAACAAAAACATGTAGGCCTGTGCAGGAAGAAGAAGAAATGTCAGCTACTTGTGGTTTCTGTTTTTATGAAAGCAGTTAGTAGAGAGATAGCAGTGGACTACGACAATATTCAAACTCTTTTGATTCTTTTGATTCTTTTGATTGCTGGACACTTCGGACTAAAAGGAATAGAAATAATTTAGGAATGGATTTATGTCACGATCACCAAACAGATAGGGAGTTGTAAAACATTTTTAGGCAACTACAATGTTACATGACACAGTGGTGTGGTGGTTAGCACTGTCGCCTCACAGCGAGAGTGTTCCTGGTCTGTGTGGAGTTTGCATGTTTGACCCGTGTCTGCGTGGGTTTTCTCCGGGTTCTTAGGTTAATTGGTGACTATAAATTGCCCGTAGGTGTGAATGTGAGTGTAAATGGTTGTCTGTCTGTTTGTCTCTTTGTGCCCTGTGAAAGCCTGGTGTTCTAGCCCGAGGTCAGCTGGGATCCGCACCAGCCCCCCCGCGACCCCGATAGGGACAAGTGGTTGAAGATGAATGAATGAATAATACAATGTTACAGTTAGATGTGATGAAGTGAAAACACACTTCGAAAGGGTCAAAGTCCTGAAACTTTAACACAGACCACACCCAAAAACAAGTTCACAGCTATTTTAATGTACACAGTGCCATGGATACACATTACTACACCTCTATCCTGTTGCTAGCATGGTGACCTGTCAATCACAAGGTAGCAACTACGGTAGCAACTACTTTGACGTTAAATGGGAGCGCCACATGAGACCATAAGTTCTTATAGTTTAGGTAATAAACCAAGTGAAAAGTAGACTCTTTTTCTCATTGATTTCTATACAATCAGACTTCTTTTTGCAACCAGTAAAGTCGTCACCTGTGAGAATGCAGGTTTCAGGTTGGCTTCACTTTTCAGACTTGGAAGCTACGTCCATCTCTATTATACTGTCTTTGTGCACCATGTCCATATTCACAGTTTGAACTATTTTATATTATAATGCACAATGTGAAGCCGCACTGAACTAGCTTGACCAGATTGCATGGCAACCCGATGGGTGTAGATAGGTTAAGGGAATGTTATAGACTGTCCATTTCTCTATTTGCATTGAGATAGCTTTGACTGAGACCAGATGAGCAGTTGCTTTTGTCCAAACACTGATGAATCATGAAATTGGATTGGAGTTCTGAGCTTGTGGTTTTCTTTTCTAAACTGTTCAAGATTATCCTGTTAGCCAACAACTCAAGATTTTTCAGCAGACAGAAATGTTTAGCCTGCAATACGGTTGTTTTCTTACATATCTATTGTGGTTAATGCCAGGATGCTTGCACACCTTTATTAGCGAACTAAACGCGGACGACTAATATCCATTCATCTGGGCTGTTGGACACAGCGATTAGGCAGAGACAGAGGTGTGTTTCATGTAATGGTGTCATCCATAATAAAAATGTCCTGTTAAAACGACACACGCTCTCATAGAAACTATTCGTGTCTGTCTTTATTGACGCTGAGCCCATTCCCACTTTAACTTTATCTCCCTTTATTTTTTACAACCTCTCTCCACTGGCACTGCTGTCTCTTCCATCTTCTTCTCATCCTCCTCCCTCTACTCACAGCTCTTATCCCTGCCCTGCACTTATTTCACACGGCCAAATTGTTTCTGTTCGGTGAAATGTAAACAGCATATGTGACATCTGTGCACCAATTATGATGAGGATATTACACTGGGCCCATCACAGGCGTGTCTAATAAAGGACCTTGTGTTGCCCTAGTTTTTCCACTTTCTTAAAAACAATTGCAGGGGAAATCGTCTATACAGCTGGGGATATATTGGTTTGCTGCTGCTGGACTGAGTACAGATTTAAAGCTAGTTTGTGTTGCTTACTGCTGATGATATAAATAATGAAATGATTTTACTGTATTAGCTTCAGCAGTATTTAGGGATGTTCGAATTGAGCTGCAACTCTACATTGACATCAGGCGGCGGCGGCGGCACGAATGGAGCTTCTAGCGTCTGAAGTGACACGAATAGAGTTGAAAATATTGAACTTTCCAGGCGGCATCGCGCCGTAACATCTAATCAGCATTGAGATTGTGGTAAGCACCATTTTCAGGAAGTGCAATCATTTACTTTATTATAGAAGTAAAAGAGTAAAGTATGTGTACCTGGACACTCCATTTATGTTTTTTTTTCTCCATGTTTCATGATGCGAATCTGGATCATTCACAGAGTTATGGTAAAGTTAGCTCAAAATACCCCCCCCCCCCCCCCTCTTAGCTATATATGAACCAGTCCAACATAAGGATTATTATTTGAGAGTCTGCCATTGGCTAATATGCGTATAAGAATACTGTAATTCTTATATAATAACAGCAATTTTTATGTGTGCTGTTATTTTCTATAGTAAGATGCCTCAGCCTTGTCTATGGGGTCAGGCTTTTCATCTGACCCCGTTTGAAGCATGTATACAGTTTTGCCCTTAAGACCCCTTGACACATCGTATTAACTACTTCATTTGAAGCACACGACACATCACCACGCTGCGCCAAAATCTGAAATTGGTGTTTAATTAGGTTGAGATCTGGTGACTGTCAAGACCACAGCATATGGTTCATTTCATTTTCACACTCATCAAAGTATTCAGTGAGCCCTGAAGCACGTATGGAAGCACATAAACTGTACGAGCCACTCATATGAGCAACATGTTCTCATTAAAGGGTATGTATGATATTAATAACAATTTGTATTACAAAATATACGGAAACAGGTTCTTATGATATCTTAAGAGATATGTTTTTTTATTTAACACCGTGAAACAGAGTCCAGATGGTTAAGTTTAGATGACAAAAGGTGGCGGTTAAGTTTAGACACCATAAGGCGAGAGTTAAGTTTAGACGACTAAAGGAGACGGTTAAGTTTAGGCAACAAAAGGCGATCGTTAAGTTTAGGTGACAAAAGTTGAAGGTTAAGTTTAGTCAACAAAGGTGATGGTTGAGTTTAGACGACAAAAGGAGACGATTAAGTTTAGACGACAAAAGGAGATGGTTAAGTTTAGACAACAGAAGGAGACGGTTAAGTTTAGACAACAAAAGGATACGGTTAAGTTTAGACGACTAAAGTAGATGGTTAAGTTTAGACGACAAAAGGCGACAGTTTAGTTTAGGCAACAAAAGGAGATGGTGAAGTTTAGGCAACAAAATGTGACAGTTAAGTTTAGGCAACAAAATGTGACAGTTAAGTGTAGATGAAAAAAGGCGATGGTTTAGTTTAGACGACAAAAGGAGGCAGTTAAGTTTAGGCAACAAAAGATGACTGTTAAGTTTAAATGACAAAAGGTGATGATTAAGTTTAGAAAACAAATGGTTATCTGTCAGAGGTTCCTGCTACAGGAAGGTTTTTGTCACCACTTTTTCCAAATTGCTGTTTCTGTCGTTGCGGTTTTGACTTGCTGTTTGCTCATGGGGGAATTGTTAGGTCTCTGTATATCAAAGAATGTGGTCTAAACCTAATCTATATTGAAAGTGCCCTGAGATAACGTTTAGGGACTTCTAGGACTTCAGAGAAGGCCCAACATATCAGCATTTTAAATGTCATATTCAATTTATTTCAATTAATAATAATAATAATATTATTATCTTTTAATTCTAATTTAGCCTCATTTTCTATCATGTTTGCTTCAGAAATGTAAGTGTCCTAAAACCTTGAAAATAGAGTTATCCGATCAGATGTAGTTGTTGTCCAGCTCTCTGCTAACTCAGTGGTTTGGACCTCAAGAGTAGTAAGTGACAGGGAAATCAGCCAATCAAATGTTACTATTAGTGGGTGTGACAAAAAAAAATAAAACGCTTCTCTTCTTCCTGAATTGCCACTGACATGTAGCCGGGTCAGTGAACATGAAGAGTTAAATCAGTACGGCTACAGCTGCTACAGAAAGATAACAACACTGTGGTTAGCTTGATAGCATTGACTTTTTCATGGCATGCTTTTGAAGATAAAGACCAACTTCAGCACTGGAATTAACAGAAAAGGGGAAAAGTGTTAAAAGGCATTGTATAGCTCAAATCTTGCAATGACTGTGTTGGCTGCTGTCGGTGCTGTTGCGCCAGAACTTTTTTAAGTTTGACTTTATGACTTTGCGATGTTGAAGGCTGAGTACCAGATCCCACGGTTTGCTGCTGTTGGACAATATGAATAAAATTGAACTGAATTGCAAAGGTGATGGTTAAATTAAAGCAACAAAACAACTTGGTTAAGATCAGAAAAAAAGGTTGTTGGTTTGGCTTAGTAAATCAGGGACCCATCCACCACCCTGACCCTCCTCCCTACTTGGATTTTGGCGCTTTAATACTACGTCACCTGATTTCCTTCTTTGCTCCAGATGTAATTTCTACAGTAACAAATATGTGGATTATTTACGAATTAAGGTGCACTACATTTTATAGGTAAATGTACGAACAGTGGATGAGGACAGCCTGATATGAGCTAGCTATAGCTCAACCTTCATTAAAGGTCTCCCTTAACACCACATGTGTTAGTATCTATATAGTTACACAATTACATCACCGTTTCTAACTTTATAGTCAGTCAGCTTCTGCTGGTGCTGTCTTTCTCTCTCCCTGTACTGCCTTCACTTTCCTCCCTCTATCTTCCTTCCTTTACTTAGAGGTGACTGTGACTAATGAGTCTTTAGAGACCTCTTGTTGTAGGAGGAAGAAAAAGAATGGCTTCCACAGGCACACACTTAAAAGATGTATTGCAATGCCAGCAATTTGCCTCGAAGGCCCGTGTTAACTAGAGTATTCACTTTCCACTCAAATGAAGAAACGGGGAGATTGTCAAAGAGAGAAAACAGTCTTAACTGCACCAAATCTAATTACTGTTGGGATGCATACAGGTTGAGAAACACTTGGCCCTGTGACACTGATGCTTAATTGTAACAGCATGTTGTAAATCTTCTCTGGCAGATAGCTTCTGGGCAATCAGACAGTAGCACAAGGACACACTGAAGATGAGATTTTCTTTGGGGAGTGTAATGTAGAGAACATAATTTCACATCTGGAAACGAGGAGATTGACATATATTTTTTACTTTGTCTCCAAGCGCTCTTGCGTTTTACTCATTCTGTCTCTGTATAAGAAGCTCAGCACTCACAGATGTCAGGTTTCTGTACTGTACTACCAAAAAAATCAATTGTTAATCAAACAATGTGGCCGCAACTGGAGGAAGCCATCATATCAGTGTTGCACCATCCAATTTAATATGACCCTGCTCTTCCAGAGTATGAAGGCCACAAAATACAGGCAACACATTCTGCAGTCAGACATGTACTACCTTGAATGAATGAAGTTAGTGATTTTAAAGCTATGGTCTGCGATTTGGGATATTGGTAATTATTATCAACATCATTCATACAGCGATTATGGTCCTGTAGTCCGATCTACACATTATAAATGGTAAAAAGAACCCAAAAACCCATTCAGTCTATCAGCCCTAGGCCTGCATAGAAATTGACCAATGGGAGCCCTCCGTCACGGAAGGCTACCACTGGCTCGTACCCTCCATCCAGTCCCTTCGTGTCCTCTGCTCCTCGTCCCCTCCCACTCCCCATCCCTCTCTGTAAACTCTGAGCAGCTAGGGAGAAGCTTAGCAACTCAGCTACCGGAGATTCTGTTACCATGGAGAAGGAAAAGACCGATCCCAACAAGAGGCCTCTGCTCGCCCCAACGGAGAAGGTTAGAGAAAACGGAAGTGGAGCAAGTTCAAAGGTAGAAACCAAGATGAAATGTGATCTACATAGGAACCAAAGATGAGTCAACATCAGGGATTCCTTTGAGCGGTGGAGAAGGCTATGCTGAGACATTTTTGCCTTTTATTGTGGTAGATGTTACATAAATAGCCTCCATTAGTCTGTGCTAATACTGGCTCAGCACTGTGAATGCCCCCCCCATTAGGAGGCGAGGGAGGGGATACGTGGGAAGGAATCGTTGAACACTGAGGGGAGGGGTTTGGTTGGAATCTCATCTTTTCATAATTTAGACCATAGCTAATTAACTAAGTAATCACTACATCAGCATTCTGCATATGAATGCAGTCTGGTTTCCGTTTGTAGCTTGAGTAGTATTGACCAATCACATCTGAGCAGTCGCATTCAGGTAAACAGTCCCTGTAAAGCTCAATAGAGGCAGAACGCACCGAAATGCAAACTCTGGACCCATTGGCTTTTGTATGGGGACAATTTCACTTTTTGTTGTTATTTATCTGCATTCATACACGGATATCTGTTTATAAAGACGCTGTCTCTCAACTCAAACTCCAGTCTCGCTTTTAAAGTTGTCAATCGGACAGTGAACAATGAAATATTAGCTCTTACCCCAAGGGGTTAATCTGTGTCAGACCAATAGCCAACCCCACCTATTTTACGAGGTTGCATGAAAACATTTTGTTGTGCCAGTTTCTGGTGCCATAATTTTAAATGATGCCTCACATGTCACATCCACATGTTATATTCAGACAGCTTCAATAAGAATTCTGCAAGTCTATCCCATTCCAAAGGTTCTTCCAAATTCCCCTATTGTGTGCTTTAGGTAGTCCTTAAATGGGATCGAAACTAAACTAGTTTAGTGTAGTGGATTACTAGTCAATTCATTTTGACGAGTTCAGTCAAAAATGCTGACCTTGAAGGAGGTGGCCTCTGACGTTACACAGCTAGGGTCTTTAAAATGCTGAAAAATCTACAAACTGGTTATTGGTTGAAACACTATTCTATCATCTCCATGAGCAGAGAAAAACTGACATTTATTTGTATGAAATTTGTCACTTTTACTTTAAATTGTCCAGGATTACATCGTGAAATTGTGTTCTCTAGCAGGCTGGCTGCACAGGCTCTGAGTTCTCAACACCAATCATACACAAAGTGACAACTGTGTCCCTTATTGGCTATTAGGCTTCTGTCTAACAAGCCTAACTCATGACATACAAGGCACCAGTGGCTGAGCTTAGCTTTGCTGAACCCAATTGGTGTCAGTCTCTTCTTCCAAAGCTCCAGTATGGAACATCCTCCCTTATCAGCATTGACCTTCCCTTGCACTGTCACCCATCCCGCTCTCCTCGGCTCCCCTCGGCTCCCCTCTACTCTAACCTTCCTTCAGCCTCCCTAGACTGTGGCCTCCAGCTCATCAGGGGGAAATTGGGCCAGCAGTGGCTAGATGATGAGGCTGGACGACAGCCCCATCGATTAGCTGTCCCCCAGGGCTGATCTGTGGCTAACTGCTTGCTGGATGGAGTCTCATATCTCTGTCCTTATTCCCAACACCCTCACCCTCACCAACACCCTATCTTTTCTCAGAACCAGCCCGTCCCTTTGGCTCTAAGACCACGGTGGTGCTTCCTTTCCCCAGCCCTGGTGGGAAAAATAACAGGTCTGGCTGGTGGGAAGGTCACGGAGGTAGATTTATGTCCAGTTTAACAGAGTAAGGCCACATTGGGTGCAGACATGAGCAATCAGAGCCAATGTAAGATCCTATATTTTCTCTGATAGGCCAGGGACAGGAGCGATTCACTCCCCTCAGCTTGATACCATTTCAAAGTCATGCACAGAGCGAAGAAAGGAGGAGGGGCTTTTTCTCTCTGGCAGATACACACGTAAGATAACTGCTGAGGCTTTCCCATTTATCTTATTCCTAAAGCAGGTTCAGCTCTCAATGCTTCTTTCGTGGCAAGCACGAGATTGCTGCCAATTTGATGGTGATGATGACAAAGAAGAAGGAAGCGGTTGCAGGTCATGATTGCAGTGACATGTTCACTCTCAGCTAACAGGCCAGTCTTTCTATCCCTGCCCTGCACTAACTGGCCTATAACTTAAGCAAGTCCCTTAATAGCTGAGCATGGCAATGACCATTAGAGTTCTGCAGTAAGTCTCTGATGAAATCAGAATAATCACCGGCTTCCAGTTCCCCATCCTTGCTCTGTGGGATACAGTAGGGTGGATGCACCCACAAAGCAACTGATGGCGTGGATAGATGCATGAGTGAGTGTGTTTGTGTGGTGGGGGTGGGCTGTGTTTTCCTACTTGATTGTAGCAATTCAACCTTCAAACACCAACATGGGCTGCGGCTGACCTGCAGGAGCGACGGATAATTACACCGTGTGACCCCTGCTGACCCTGCAATCGCCTGCTCTGTTTATCAGATTTCACATTTTCTGATGATGTTCCGCAGAGAAATCTCTTGGCCATTTGTGAGATGGATTAGATTGCTTTATTGAAGGGCCCGTGGGGGAAAGGGGGTCGATGGGGGCTTTCATGTTTGTTTGATGCTGGAAAACGAGAGGGGACAGAGCCGGTGTAGATGAACAAGACGGCAGATCGGTATGCCAGACAAAGACCAGAAGCCCATTCCCAGGCAACTGGGTGCTGAGAAACTATTCAGGAAATCTTAGATCTCCAGATAGATCTTAGTCTGAGGCTGGGAAAATTTGTAAAAGGTCATTCTATTAATCTGGATATAAATGTTGAGAAACTCAGACTAGGCGTATTTAGTAATGTTGTGGTCATCTTTGAGAATGAGTTAAACCTGCTCTCAATCCCAAATCTTCTGAAAGACCGACATCAATGTATTTACAAATGTTACATTTATGTTACATTTATGACTTCAGAGATTATTTTACAGTAGCACAAAACAGATCTTCTTAGAATAGGAGCTTACTAGTAGACTGTTGACTGTAGTTGCCTGTTCCTGATACTCTGAGCTTCTCTCCTCTCTGTTTGTATCATTCATGTCTCATCAATGCATGTTACTAATTCAACTTCTTCTTTTTTTGTCATTATTATTTAGCTTTATTTATTCAGAGGGAGAATACTGAGAACAATGCTCTCTTTTTCAGGAACACCCTGATCATATTCACACAGTTACACATTCACACCTGGAAACTGCCTAGCCTAAACTGCTGCCCACTGAGCCGCTGCACTGGAGCAGTTTGGGGGTTATGGACCTTGCTCAAGGGCACCTCAGTGGTAGTTATGATGTAATGAATGATCCTCCGGTCACAAGCTCGCTACTCTAAACTTTAGGCCACTTTTAGGGGGTGTTTGTGCTTTGTCGTCTCTCAGGTCTCTGCTGATCGTGGTGGTGCCTGCTGCCGGGGTCCTGCATGATGCTTCCTGCTGATATTATTACTATTACTCATATATACTATCATTAGTCTTTGTCTAATTAGTCGAGCAGGCGGCATGGTGATCTTGGTTAGCACTGTCACCTCACAGCAAGAGGGTTCCTGGTTCGAATCCCGTCTGGGGCCCTTCTTTGTGGAGTTTGCATGTTCTCCCCGTGTCTATGTGATTTTTCTCCGGCTTCCTCCCACAGTCCAAAGACATGCAGGTGTTAGGTTAAGTGATGACTCTAAATTGCCCGTAGGTGTGAATGTGAGTGTGAATGGTTGTCTGCCTCTGTTTGTCTCCGTGTGTCCTGCGATAGACTGGCGTCCTCTCTGGTTGAAGATGGATGGATGGATGGATGAAACAATCATCAGTGATAAATCTCATTGTATCACAGCTGTTATTACCACTACTCATCATTGATCACATTTACCACCATAATTGTTATTATCATTGTCACATCCTATCACCTTAGCTGTGTACTAATAGAGTGTGGTCTTTACCTAATCTGTAAAGTGTCCTGAGATAACTTTTGTTATGATTTGGCACTGAAACTAAAATTGAATTGAATTGTAATCTCCTGTTTGCAAACAGAGTTACAGACATATGTTGTCTCCAGAATCTGAACTCAAACACAATCCTTTAAATTCATATTATTGCACAGGTATTTCTCCCCCAATTGCTCTATCGACGTAAAGAAACAAAATGGAAAACAAAAAGTTGGAGCTGAGGAAAAGCTTCAATTAAAGCCAGTGCCACACCATAAATCTAGGCTTGGCTCCGGTGAAATTGTGATGGGCATCTGAACGGGGCTTGCGAGGCCACAGCAGACCATGTGAAACACACTGACGTCGATTTTATTCAACAGTTCATCAACTGGCCTAATGTAAAAAGAAAGATTTGCTCGCGCTATAATGGGTTTTAATGTGAGAGAGCACAGTTGGCCTGCCTGGGCCTGGCTGATGAAGATTAGCTGACTTCTTCCATTAAGAGAGGCTGTCTGGTGCAGCCGGCTGAAGTGGCAAGACAATAACCGAGTGCTAATTATGCGTAACCAGGTCTTTTGCCTTTAGCATGCACAATGTGTCTGGTTCATGTGTGTGTATGTGGTTGCATGCGGGCGCTTGTGTCTGTCTGCAACAAAGCCAAGTTCGGAAAAAGAGGTAAGAGAAACATGGGAACCCTGCCAACACGTAACCTTCCTAACGTTCCCCTGAGCTTGTCTGTTTGATAGGGTTTCTTGTAACCTTCATAAAACCTTTGATAAAATTCTGGTTAGTTCATTAGCTCCAAGAATGTTCCCAGACAGCATTCCATCACAGTAACATGGGGACATGGATCCTTTGAGGCCCCTCTAAGGTTCCCATGACTATGCACAGGAATGTTTTACATATGCCTGAAAAAAATTTGGGGGACCAGGTGTGTGCAAGGTTTCAGGCTGCGGTATGTTTTCCACCATATACTGTATATAAGAGATGGACGTAGCAAGCGTGGTATCACCCATTGGTTTGGGGTGCCGTTTTGAAGACAGGAGATTGGCATTTTGGCCGTCACCATCTTGTTTTTTTAAACTGGGAGAGACCATATATAGACAAGAGGGCAGGAGAGGAGGAACGCTAAGCAGCTTCAGGCTGCTGTTGTTTATATGTTTACATGGTGATGCGTTAAGTTAAAGACTAAAAAAGGAAACTGCTGATTTTTTAACCAACTGATGCAGTGATGATACGTAAAAATATTGCTGGCAGGTGAACAAGGAGCTCCAGTTGCTGGGGTAGTCCACTGCTGAGACACAGAGCCAGTGGAGTCGCCCCCTGCCGGAAATTAGAAAAAAGCCAGGTTTAAGGCACTTCACCATTAGGCATGTTTTCATTAGGGTAAAATGTGGCCGCTCGGAAAGTCTCTCAAATGACTGTTCACTCACCATGTTTCCATTACAAAAAAAGGCCCCAGAGGGATTTAGGAGAATCCGGGGATGACATACTGTATCTCTCTGAATGGTAGTGATGTCCAAATGAAGCTTCATGAACCAGCTAGGGGCGTTTCGGCAAGATAGAGGGTATTTGACCCTAATGGAAACACACCTATTGGCTTCACTTTTTTATCATATAGTCTATGTTTTCCACAAAGAATTTGTGGGATTGTCTAATAGTGTCTGAACCCTCCTTCCAGAATGTGTTTTAAAGGGATTAGCGATGTGGTATTCACACAACCACTCACCTTTAACATCTTCTTGCATCACCATGAATGCTTTTGATGGGAGAGTGTCCAAAAGTGCACTCGGTCATTTCCATTTGTACAGTTGTTCATAACAAGACTACAGATACACGCAAAACAGCCATAATTCTTGGGGAGAGACTGGGAGGCAGTGGGATGCAGCCAGTATGAAGGCAGGCTTTTTGACCTTTGAGTGTGGCCATTCAGCATAGTATAGACACTGCTGCCTTTAGAAATGGCTGTCACAAAGTGTCACATGTACTAGTTAAGTTGAAGGAGGCACTGCATACTGCTATGAAGACCAATGTTTAAATTGGCAGCAGTGCTTTATCAAATGGTCCATCAAACACAACTGTCAGGATGTTTGCGGCAGGGAAGTCCATAAGGGATTGTGTCTTGTTGTTGTATTAGCAACTTGGGGCACTTTAAGAATCTGCTCTCACAGTGGCTTTCCATATTCTCCTGTGAGGGAAGTGTGATTGTGAGACTACTGGCCATTCCAAAAAAGACATTTAAGAGAAAAATACTCAATAAACAAGCCTGTGTTTTTGTGCCTCTGTGTGTTTATTGCTTTGAATAGTCCCTTCATGTATGTAAATAAGGGGGGACAACATCACTGCTACAGTTCAATCCACCACCACTAATTATGAACTCAGACAGTAGATATAATACACTTCACAGACATAGGACATATTGCAGGGCTGTTGTATTAGACTGCAATAAATTGTAACAGTTTCAAGAACTGTTCCACCACAACGGCCTGACATTGATGTCATCTCTCGATTTTATGACTTAATATATTTATCTCTGAAACCTGTTTTGGTAAAAACATGTGTCACAGAGAATATTATGCACCTCTTTGAATTGATTAAATAATAAACTTATTCATGGTAAATTGCGAGTGTATTTTACTTCAACACACACACACATCTCGTTTTTCTCTCCCTCCCCCCCTCACGCACACGTGCACACTTGGACACAAACAAACAAATGCTAATACATTTTTACGTAATATTATATATATATATATATATATTTCTTGCAAAATAACGGAATTAAAATACATTTTGACGCAAAATTATATATATTTTTTTCTTGCAAAATAACGCAAATTATAATACATGTTTACGCAAATTATATATATATTTTCTCTACAAAATAACGCAAATTTTAATACATTTTTACACAAAAATTATATATTTTTTGCAAGTTTTTTTCTATCCAATTACTTGATTAATTGATGAATAATCGGTAGAATACTCTATTACAAAAGGATTCCATAGCTGCAGTCCTAAAACAAGAGTTTTTCTATCAACGAGCTCAGTGCCTCCTAGCTGCTCCCTCTCCTCTTCTGCTGTGGAGGAAGCAGTGCCCGGAAATCTCTGACCACATCCTGTCTACAGGATGCAGGGGGACAAGTAATGAAGACTGATGGGAAGCACGTGTATGAACATGTAACTGCACCTGTAGCTCTAGGCTGACACTGTAAAATAGTAGTGCAGGATTATAATCACTGTGCTAGGTCCGGCAGGTGTCCCCCAAGGCCCCGGATGTGTCTTCTCGGTCACTGGTTAGAGTGATAAATCTATGATGTGGGATCTTTCTTCAACTTTCAGCAGCACTTGAGAATCACTGTGCTGCAATCTTACTTCCCTGACCAGCCATCTGCCTACACGCAGGTACAGGAGAGGAGCGGGAGTGTGGTCCAATCACTCACCTCTGATTGCAGAGCTGGCACGCAAAGCAGTCCAGGTGGTAGACGTTCTCCTTGGCCCTCATAACCATCTCGAAGGCTGGAATTAGCTTGCTGCAGGCTGCGCAGTTCCCCGTTACACCAAACAACCTGAGACACACACAAAAAGACACATGACGTAAGACATTCCCCCAAGCCTCAGTACACAAGAGTAAGGCTGGGAGCTGTGTAGGTTAGCTAAGGGCAAAGTAACATACTGACAACCTTATTACTTTATATTTTCCTACTTTAATTCTATTTTACTTGTTTTTCAGTTGTTGGTCCCACTGACTGTTGTCTGCATGATATGATAACTTATAAGAGAGCTCATCGCTGTCAAAGGTGCTCTGTTGAAAGCTTCCGAATAAAAAACATCAGGGGATTTGTTAGTTCATTAGTTTTAAATAAAACCCCTAAATATAATCAAGACATGAGGTGACTTTTCTGTTCCATTGGGGCACAAGTTAAACACCATTTCTTTTTCCAAGACACTACACCCCGATGGATGGAACAGATTTATGTTACATTATGCTGAGTAGAGCCAGACATATATCAGTCGGCTGATATGAAAACATGTTTATAGAACATACGATGCAGAAAACTGTGACTTAGAAAGGTTTATATGGCTATGTATTTTATTTTTAATGTTACTTTAATGCACTTACTAACATACAGTACCATGTCAGTGATGAATCATACAGGGTAACGACTTATTTGGATTAATCCATTAATTTGACAACAGTATTTAATGTTAGTCAGTCTTCAACTGGAAGTCTTTCTTTGAGTGCTGTGGAATCCATTAGCTAGCTCTCAACTCTAAATGATTCCTTGTTTCTGTAGCTACAACAGATAACCCTGGCAACCAGCAACGCCCAACGTTATTGGCTGCTACAATGGAAACAGAAGGTGACAGAAAGTCATTGTCAAACCCGTCAAATTTAAAAAAAATGTTAATTCAGACTACTTTTTAAATATTTTTTGGGGAAAAGCAATAATTTAATTCTGTACCCCTCAAAACGCCCCGTGGGTGTATTATTTAAAAATATATATAGATAGATTTTAATAAAGATTCTACATATCGAACCTTTAACTAACCAATCACATAGAGTTCAAGAAAGCAGCCTTCTGAGTACCTTTACAGAGTCATATCAGTACAAAACTAAGGTCTATTCAAAAATGTACTATATCGACTGCCATATCTGTAATCTGTGCATTTTGTCACTAAAATTGGTGTTGGTCTTAATGAATCCTATATTGGTTTGGCCCTAATTTTGAGTCCAGAATTTGTGAACTTGACTCCACCCACATCTGCGTCTCACCCTGA
The DNA here is from genome assembly GCF_963691815.1 of Echiichthys vipera. NCBI lineage: Eukaryota > Metazoa > Chordata > Actinopteri > Perciformes > Trachinidae > Echiichthys > Echiichthys vipera. The sequence goes on from NC_139845.1 coordinate 24,834,410, forward strand.
CATCCCATTATAACTTGAAATACACCAACAGAATTACAAGAGACGGAGTGCTTGTGCTTCTTCTCGGTGCCTCTGAGAATAAGAGCGACAGCTGTCAAACAGATTGTGGTAAACACACTTACATGAGCTGCTGAGACAGAATCAGTCACAGAAATAGGTTGGACAGAGCCGCGCTACAGTAGCACAGTAAAAAATAGCAGGGGCGCAGCTTGTGCGATAGAAATAGATGGGACATTGGCTAGCGCTACTGCCCAGGGAGGACCCTATTATTTCTTTGCCTGCTCCAGGGACATTAATGTGAGTATTCATTAGGGATTCAGGGCTGTTACTACACAGCGACCTAGACCAGACTAGCAAGGGAAAAATATCTGATAACGAAATCATATAACAAAATAACCTATTAGGCAGACTTCTTGAGGCACTTTTAGCCGTCGTTGTTAAAATGATAAAACGGCATGCCACTCTCAGAGTCTGTAAGAGATCGCAATCTGATAAATGATCTCAGGGCTTGGGAAATGCAGGGTTGTTTATTAACCTTCAGAAAGTATGTTTCCCAGAGGCAAAGGAAGCAGATAGATTGTGCCCTCATGAATATCTACAGAATTAAGAGCCACTGTCAACACACCTTGAGACAATGAAGGATATCTCTTGTAACATGGTAGGTGGTAGAAAACAAAGAGGGCCAATTGGATGGATTAGTGCTGACTTAATTAAAAGAATTATGCCTTTTCCTTTGAGCAATCTAAATTTAGATACATATGTGGTATCTCTTTGTCCTTTCTATTTTCTGCACAAATGCGCATCGCCAGAAGGCCTTCACATGAAATAGATATTTCATCTATTTCACTCCTTACAAAGCCGAGTAATTGATCTAAAAAAAACAAAAAAAAAGAACAAGAAATGATAGATTTAGTGCAAGATAATGAGCATGAGTGTTTGAGCATAACAGCAGCACTTTGTATGGCATCTTACGACAAAGAGTCACAATGCAGCCACCTCTCTTGGTGCAGGGCTGTGCGTCCTTGTCTTTCAGTAATAGGAGTCATTTTCAGATAGCATGCACTCAAGGCTCTTTATTATAAATGATGGAAGGTTTTCGTGTAAAAATTTGATGTTTTAAGCTTTCTGCCTGCCAGCTTGAATCAAAATGGTATTCTGTTTCACTGTTCACCGTGCCTATACATGCTCTTCTCTCATCTCTTGCAAATTTAAGGTGGCCTGCACAGTTGAAAAGGACTGTCACACTACTTTGGTGTGAGAAATTCTGGATGGAAGACCTGTGAACAACCAATGTTGTGTATATGTGTGTCTTCCATCCAGTCGGCACTTGAATTAATAAATAAAGCAAAAGAGTCAAAAGCCAGAATGAGACCAACAGAATATGGTATATATCGTATAATCTCATTCTCTATGGCTGAAACATCAAGTAAGAAAAAGTCATAGTCCAGCTCGTAGACCATGTATTCTAAACTCACAATATAAATGTCAGTATGGCTTCTTATGCCAGTAAAAAATAGAGCCAGACCGATATTATCGGAAAATATTGGCCTATCACAGATCTATCTGTATTGGTGTATGTTTTCTGACATGTGACGATATGAAAACCTTTATAAACAGAACATATAATGCAGAAAACAATTTAGAAATTGTCATATAGCTATTTATTTTCTTTTAATTATTATTCTATAGGTGTGGCTTTATTTAATTGTTCAGCAACTAACTGATAGCCTTGTGAGTCCATCCTGATCTCTGAGCTCCATTGTATTTTACTCTCAGATCAGTCTGGTAACTTGCGGCCGAGAAAATTTGGAGAAGTTTGACCAGCGACCGAACCAATCAGCGACTTTTCAGTGTAAACAACATGGAGGCTTCCATGGATGAGATGAGCGCAGCTATGGAGCAAGCCACTCACAAACTCTTTTTTCTCTGGATCCTTCTGTTGAATATGGACCGGGCTCCTGAAATTGGGCCTTTGATCCATAAATTCAGTTAAACACAAAGGGAAAATATCCTTTACCCACATGTTGTTTACTTTCTGAGCTTTGCCTCTACGCTGTTAGTACGTCATACGCCTCAGGGATCTGATTGGTTGATTTGGTTTATCCAATCACCAACCAGTATTTTCACCTCTTCCCAAATATCTCCAAACCAGAGTTCAGATGGATCTGCTGATAAAATGAGAATCACTCCATCTGGAGGAGTAAGGTTATTTGACTGATACTGAACATGAATATCTATTTATTTTATTTTTATATATTATCTATTTTTGTATTTATTTTTTATTCTTTATGTTAATTTATGTATTTTTTATGTTAATTTATGTAATTGGTTGACAATATAATACATTGTATGTAGGGATGCAACTAATGATTATTTTCATTATTGATGAGTCAATCATTTTCTCAATGAATCCATCGGTTGTTTGGTCGATAAAATGTGATAAAATGATGATAAATGTGGCCAAAGATGACGTCCTCAAATGTCTTGTTTTGTCCACAACTCAAAGATATTCAGTAGTTTACTGTCACAGAGGAGGAAAGAAACCAGGGAAAATTAATATTAAGCAGCTGCAATCAAAGAATTTTGACTTATTTTCTTTAAAAATCAATTATCAAAATAGATGGTGATTAATTAAATAGTTGACAACTAATCGATTAATCGTTGCAGTTCTTCTCGTATGTATAATGTTATCTATAATAATTATTAATATTCTTTAATAAAGTTGTTTAGAAAAGCAGCCTTCTGAGTACATTTAGAGTTATATCTGTCCTAAATTCAATAGGGAAAAGGTCTATTTTCATTCCAACTCAAATCGGCCACAATATCGGTAATCTTTCTTCTCAAATCAGTATCAGCCTCAAAAATCCCATATTGGGTGGACCTATTAAATATATGTCAAAAAACTAACTATATGAAAAAAATGCATAGAAACATCAATAAATATGTAAGTTAGAACAGTGGACAAAATAAACAATATGGGATAACTCAGAGTTATCATAAAATAACATCAACATCAGCTCATCTGCAGGGAGTCGTTTAAGGAGCAGTGTATCTGAAATAGACTTCAAATCTTAACAGTGACACTGTGTGTAGGTGTAGATTAGCCTCTGTGTCATTAACTGAGAGTTATAACACAGCTGTATCACCAGTCAGACACCGTTCGCTGGTATTATCTCAATATGGACGGATCTGGTTCGCCGCAGTTTCCAGTCTTTTCATGGTGCTTTTACTGGCTGATCGCCACAAAAGTGCGTATATAATTTTTTTAACACACTTCTGAGAATCTACAAGTGACCTTTCATATTTCTACATGAACATTTGCATGTCAAATTAGTACTGTATATGAAAGTGATCTTGGTGAGAGAAAGTAGTAAGAACGTTTGGGCAACGCTAAATCTGAGTGGCTCAGGTGGTGGTTTACATTAAAAATGGACATTAAGAAGACTTTACGGTATATTTTGGAGCTGTTAAAGCATGTCATTTTATTGTGAAGGACTGAAGGAGATCGGGCGTCCAACAAGAGAGGAGCACACGGCTAATTCACTGGTGTTAGCGTCCTTTTGACCACTCTGGTTAACACAAAGATAAATCAGGCCGTTAAAACGATATTTGGTTACAAAGATAAGAAGTTAGACTTTAGTTTAACACCATTAAATGAACTCTAAACATTACACCATCATTAATATTTGTAGGTTCAACAGAAAGTGTGATAGAATTTAACCAAAAAATGTCCCAATGGTGACACAGATCTGTTAGAAGTCAATTCCACTGGATGGGAAATTCTATTTTTAAGAACATCTTTCAGCCGATGCAAGCATTGATTTTCTTTACTAAGGAAATTGAATCCATCTGAAAGAAGAAAAATGAATACAAATAAATAAAAAATTACAACATCCAAACTCCTTTCTTCATCTCATCCACTTGTCTTGCCACATAATTGATCCTGCACCTTCCTGTGCTACTTTAACCACTACTTTAAATGATCAAACACCACCTCATGGGAACAATACATTCATTCACTACGTCCACTCAAACAGTCTTTTTAGTGTTGCTGACAAACTGAGCCAAAGAATTGGAGCTGCTGGCATCAGTCTTCACACGTTTACCCAAACTGTATCTGTGGCGGCGCCAGCATGTAGCCAGCCGGCTCGCTGGGCTCTTGTGTGGCAAATACTCTTCAAACCGTCAGTGCGCAGGAAGCCCCGGCTCACCCTGTGGGGAGGGAAGATGGATGGAGCGTACCTGCCACTTGTCTTTCGCTGCTCCGCCAGTTTGATGCCGCAGACGCTAATGGCTCTCATGGGAGGAGGCAAATTAAGCGTGGTTTGGTTGCAATGAATTCAAAGGCATAGGCTCCAACACAATCAGAGGATGACAGTTTAGCCTTGTGCACAAGACCCAGGGCGTGGGACTCAATGCTTTCACCACTGGATTAAAATATTATAGTTGGTTATAAATATATACATGTCTAATGCATCTCTCTCAGGCTGACAATGGTACAGCCGTCCACCATATCTAGAATGCTTCTAACTGTGGGTTTGCTTAAAAAAAGAAAACAGAATAACATATGTAGAATAGCAGGCTTGACATACACTTCATATCCATGGCTGACAAGACAGCATGTATATTTAAAGAGTTTGAAGATACAACATGAAATTAAAATTCATGCTTTGCTCAAATCTGAATTTGAAAGAGAATAGAGGCAGTCCGTGCCCAATACCTTGTTTTAGTCAAAAGGCATTCACTGTGCATTACAGCCTGGTACGGCTCAGTGGTACCTATTTGATGAGAGAAAAACAGACACCAATTAAATTATTCCACAAGGCTTTAGCCCAGCCGACCCCAAATGTGAGTGTGCAGGCCCCCGCCCCTTTTGGAGACTACAGCAAATAGAGTGGTGTCATGCCAATGCTTCCTCTCAGCTTTGTCAAGTTAAATCCAAAAATACAATGACTGCTCATTAACTGGGGTGTAAGTAAAATGCATTATCCTGAAATATATACACTGGAGATCAAAATTAAAGAACACATTATAAATACTTGTAAAATATTGTTATTTGTTATTGATCAGTAATTGATAGAATGTCCTCTGTGTCTATACCACTGCTGTCCTAGCATGTTTTTTTTAAATAACCAAGGCAGTTCAACAAAAACCTTTGTTTTGTGAAAAAAAAAAAAAAAACAGTGAGCAAAATGAGAGAACAGTAACCACTCTGTCAGAAGAGAATATTTCAACAACGTTTTCTTCTCTAGGATTCAAAAATGAACAGGAAGTGTAGAGGCCACAGCTTTGAATGACTTCAGCACATCTGCGCCCATAGGACATCACTAGTTTCTCACACTGCTCTGGTTTGATCTGCGTCAGTCTCTAACACAGCTCCCTAACTGTAGTGGGTTTCTTAGACATTACTTTGTTGCAGAGGCTTTTCCAGAGATTCACACACTTTCGTTCAGTCGTTCCCAGTCTGACGCAGAACATAATGTTTCCCATCAGACCCAAATAAATCGAACTTTAATGTCATTTCATGGTTTTTAGGATGTTTTCTGCAGCAGGAGTTGGGCCTCTTGTACAGCTACATACCAGGGTGAATGCAAATGTTTATGTGAACCTCCTTCAGCAACATGCAATACCTTCACTGCAACTGTCTCCAATCATCTGCAATTTTCATGAAGACAATGTCCCCTGTTACACTGTAAAACAGGTGAAGCAGGTCCTTGAAGAATACTGAAACAATGAAATAGACCAGATCTAAACCCCATAGAGAATCTCTGGAAAATCCTTGGCAACAAAGTAATGTCTAACTGAACTGTGTTAGAGACTTAGTCAGAATGGACGCAGATCAAACCAGAGCAGTGTGAGAAACTAGTGATGTCCTGTGGGTGCAGATGTGCTGAAGTCATTCAAAGCTGTGGCCTCTACACTTCCTGTTCATTTTTGAATCCTATAAGAAAACATTGTTGAAAACTTCTCTTCTGACAGAATGGTTACTGTTCTCTAATTCTGATCACTGTTTTTTTCACTAAATAAAGGTTTTTGTTGAAGTGCCTTGGTTATTTAAAAAAACATCTTAGTACAGCAGTGGAAAACTAACAATATTTCAGAATAAATCAAGTATTTATAATTTGTTCTCTAATTTTGATCTCCAGTGTAAACATGGAGCACTTTATATCTCCAACTGTGAACAATTTTGTACCAAAAAAATAGTCTCAATTAACATGTTATTATTCTGTGGAGAGTAACACTGTTTCTGGAGAGAAATGTTACTGTTGAATGTTTTAAATGTGATTTTTCAATGCTGTGAGCACCGCAAAATACATTTCCTAAACCCCTTTTGAACTGGGGTGGAGGCAGAAATCTTAGAGATAGATATCTCAAAACCTGAACAGACAAAACCAAAACAGTCTGCATGGATAGATATGAGAGAAGAGAGTAAATGTGTTTGTTTGTTTTTTTTATTTGGGTGAACTGAACCTTTCAGAACTACAGTAGTTGTTGAACGCTGGGCACTGAACAAACTCTAGTCTGGAAGGAAGATCAATCGACTCCTCCATCATTCACCTTTTTTTGGGTTAATCCATTTTTCTGAGCAGCGGATAGCCCTAGCACATCCAGTCGCCGTTTTCAAATTCCGGTGGCGGCTTTGCTCTCCTCCAACCTCCCCCCAACCCCCACCTCTTCCATCCCTCCCACCACTTCAATTGCTCCAGCCTCGGCATGCATTCATCAGCTGCGGGATTAGAATTTGTTTCCTCACAAACCATTGATCATCGGCCTATTACTAGGCAAATGACAGTTAATTACCCACTACATTAACCACCGGGACCCGGGGACCGATTCCCTGTGCCATCAGTCAACATGATGAATGTGGCAAGTTCAGTAATGCACGGCCGTTCCCTCGTCCGCCTGCCACGCTGAGAACAACCCCTGGATCTCACTTCCAGGCAACCAGGGAAAATCTATGGCAATCTGCATAATCACAGGCTCAGGGTTAATAACAGACAAATGATTGGTTGCATCTCAACACAGGCTTTTTTAATGGGACCATGCTTTGTCCATTTGATGATCCACACTGGCTGGAGCCACGCTGGTGCCCCACTTTGAATTTAATCACAGTGAGGTGCTTAAGTTTGTCCAAAGAAAGAGACGAGAGGCAAGAAATAATTGATATGGTTTCTCCATCAATGCTTCATCTCCAGACATTCTTGACCTGAGCAAATAGGGAGAACCCAAACAGAAACTCTGAGGGGCGTGATATGTGAACTGTGGCGGTCGGGGAGGGGAGACAGTTAAGGGTGGCAGATGTAATCACACTTGTGCGTTACTCAATTTTGTCCACCCTGCGCGTGTGATTGTCAGTGATTAAACAACTCTGGGGGCAAAATTATTTCAATTACCATGGGCATGACCTGGGAATTGTTCATGGGATAAGATTTTCCTCCTTGAGTGCCCCGACTTGCCGGGCTGCTGGCTCTATCAGTTCTCATCTGCACCTGGACTCTGATATCCTAATGATGAATTATGGCCTGCTTTCTGAGAGACTGCCGACCATACAGAGGAATGTTCCCCTGAACTGTCAGCCTGAAGAGCAACTGCAGAGTGCTACCCAATTAGCTCCTATAGAAACTCCTCGAAAAGGTTGAAGCACTAACCAACCCACAATCAACCATTCCATGCTTCTCTGGAACCGTGAGGAGATAAACTACTGGTGGCAGTCCTGTCCTAAGTTACTATCATCAGATTTATTTTTTTCAAAAGCAAACCCTAACCCATTAAGAGATCATCCCTTACATTTAACCCTTAGACAGGATCTATTATGCCTTTCCATCTTTTCTGACCTATAAATGTAGTTATAATGTTTTATAGTCATGTTAAATAAAACGAAAGCGTCAAATAATGAAGTCGTTGCATTTAGACGCGAGCCCTGCCGACCGTCTGGGTTGGCTGTGCTCAGCTCTGAACTCTAGGGTGTCGGTCGATGTCAGATTTATTAGAATTTCCAGAATTTGTCTCCGTAGAAGAATCCTGACTTCCCTATTGGTCATGCTGCTACACACACACTCAAACTTGCTGCAGCAATGGACAAATTGAGAAATAGAATGTGTTTTTTAAAGATAAAAGCATGTAAAAGTATTGTAGATGAACCGAAAAATACAAATATGACCCTGAAAACTAGCATAATATGACATCTTTAACAACATTTACCGAAAGTTAAAGTTAGTTTTTAAGTTTCTCTGTCCTTAAACAAGAAACAACTCTTTTTAAAAAGTGTGCTTCAAACTAAGTAACCATGAAAAGGCTTTCAGCACAGTTGTTGGCAGTGCTGTGTTTGGGTCCATTTTGAAGAGGGTGTAATGATTTTGAGCCCTGCAGGGGCCAGATGTGCAGTTTGATTGGCACTTCCCTGCACCAACCCACCTGCAATCCCAAGCTGGGTGCCAGGCTGTGGCACACCAGCCCTGCAATTATCTGCACCAAACATGCACAGTCCCATGAGTCATTGCTCTTCACAGCTAATTTAGCTAATCTCAACTGGAGGGGACGGTCCAAAAAAACGATGTGTCCGGGCAACTGAACTGAAGCATTTTAGTTCAAATGAAAATACCAGTGTTGTGTCCTGCATGGAGAAAAATTGGTGGCCTTATTTTACAGGGAAAGTGAGAAACAAGTATAAAGTGTTCCCTAACAATGTGTATACTATTTTGAAAATAATAGAATAGAACAGAACCGGTGCAGTATTTGCCAGTTGGCAAAACATGATAGTTAAAAGTAGAGCCAGACCGTTATATCAGTCAGCCAATATTACTCATAATGGCCTATCACAGACATATCTGTATCTCGCTATATCTGTGATATGCGCCAATATGAAAACTTTTTTAAACAATATATGTAGTGCAGAAAACAATGCATGGGGTGATTTATAATTGGTGTCATAAAGCCATTTTTTATTTAAATGGTCAGCAATTGACTGATCCTCAACATTTATTTATTTATTTAATTCTTATTTATTCTGTATTTTTTCTGTTCATTTCTAGAATTAGTTGACAATGTAATTCATTGTATATATAATGTATAATAATGGTAAATATTATTTAAAAGAGTACCTATCATATCATATCAGTGTTAAATCTACACAGAAATGGTCTATTTTCAGTCTAACTCAGAAATACACTATATCGGGCGCCATATCGGTTATGAGTGAAGTTTTCCATCTAAAATCTGTATTGGTCTCATCCTATGTTAACACGGAAAAAAGTGAAACTACGGTGTCGTTCCTTTGTATTTTTAAATTGGTCTAATGAAAAATGATGGGTTCATGTTTAAACCTGATGTTTTCAGCGTGTTTCAAAACAAATGTCACTCCCTGTGGATAAAATTAAAAGAAAAACCTGTCTGTGGACTGTCTGTCCTGTGTGTAAACTCACTAAAACAAGGTAATAATTAAAAATTGTGCTGTTTTAGTGCAACATGCGCTCTCCGTGTACATTTATGGGCAGTGGCAGAGTGAACAACTGACACCCCCCCCCCACACACACACACACACACACAAACACACACACACACACAAACACACTTGCACTTAAATACAGGACATAAAAGTGATTTAATTGGAAATATGGCTGTTATTTAAGACTTGAAACAGGGTGAACCTTAAAGGACTCAATTACAGCAACTTGATACTAATTATATTTTTCCCGTGTGAGGTTTTAGTAAAGGTCATGTAAAAACTCTTGTTTGGGATAAGTTGGCCATGTCCATCGCCTTGAGTGGATTTCATTCTGTTTATCAATGTTAGAGCTGCTTTATTTGGAAATTGAAAATGACGAGACTGCTAAGAGCTTTGGTTAATAGCTTTCTCCCCACGTCATATTTAAAATGAAGGCTAAATTATATTGTCATTGAAGGCCTGTGATTTATTCCATCAAATTACATTCCTTCTGTGCTTTTGGGAAACAAAACAAAGACCCCCCCCCCCCCCCCACACACACACACACACACACACACACACTCTTGACCTCTCCTTAAGGAAATGTGACCCCTCTCATCAGGACAATTAGGCAAGGGATGGAAACAGACCCTCCAGTAGGTGTGACCCTCCTTCAGACTCAATCGCTTGTGATTAGCAGTGTCTAGTTTGACCCCCTAGCATTTTCACATTACATGTGAAAAGCCCAATTTAATTACAGGAACTTCAGAACACATGCATTTGCGAGCTCGGGCATTATTGCCAAGGTAATTGCTTGACGTGTGAAGTGAATTGTGGTGTTGGGGAGGTTAATGGCTGCCAAGCTTTCCGAAGCACAACATGACAATTATAGGGTGCTTTCAGAGCTTTTAACATCAATGTGTCATTTCATTAAACTACAAACTAAGGTGGAGGCTGCAGTTTGTAATATTTTTCTGCCATTTGAATCTTTAAGAGATACATAAATACACAACAAATGATTGAAAATTTAGAAACGAGGGACATGTTCACAAACATTACATGTACTCCACTTCAGCTGAAGAACTGGTTCCCTTTCAAGAGTTTAATAAGAGAAAATGGAATGGAGTGCTGCTGAACAACAGAGAACCCACACAGCCAGCGCTGAAGCATGTTGTTACACCTCCAAATCAGCATCTGGAAGATGTGGGCATGGCACATGGCCCATCGGGTTAAATCTGCCTGATTGACACATTGTTGAATTAACAGCACCCCCCATCCCCAAACTGTGAAAACATGTCGTCAGCAATACATTTTCATATTTATTGTATTTTATTATTTTCCCTTTTACTATGTATCAGAGGAAATATCTGAACAATTGAAAAATCATCAACCATCAAAAAAAGGTCAACATTTTCTCCCAACAGACATTCTTGGAAAGAATAAAAAAAATGCTGTGGCTTTTTCTGTCTTTCATGGAAAGTACAAAAAGGAAAAGTGTGTGTGTGTGTGTGTGTATATATATATATATATACCGTATATATATAAGAACACTGCGAGTTCAATAGGGGTGGGCAAAAAAATCGATTCATGATCGATTCATAACTTCCAAGGCTGAACGTCATTGAAGGAAAGTTTTTGGGCGCACTTTGGATTTGACAACCTCAAGGGAAGGTGGAGCTGGACATGACTCATTCAACATGCAAGGATTGCAAAATGAAAGTCAAGTACTTTGGCAACACTACGAACGCCCACTGTGGTCAAGTGAGCCGTCATTCGCGTCTCTGTAATCAAACCAGTCGGCTCTATATTTGTAATGCGCCTATATTCTGACATTTATGGTAAATGCATTGAAACTGCTCAGAGGAGATGACATGAAGGTAAACGCTTTACTTGCATTCTGTCTCATTCTGCCAATATTATCTGGTAAATATATAATCTGCTAGAATATTATATTGAAAAAAAACTACAAAATTACTTTTGTAAATGGCCAGGATTCTGAAAAATAAGGCATCTACTAGCCTACTTGTATAATTGTATCTATGTTAATTTCACTTTTATTTTTTGAAGTCACTGAGAATTGATATATACTTAACAATTGTGGAAGTTAAGCATGAATAAATGACATTTGATCATACAGTAGATTTGCCTTTGTGTGTTAGCATTATAGCAATCAGTTGATACATTTTTCATAAAAATAATGTATAATCTATAATTTTCATTCATAATTAGAACTGGAGTAGATCCTGAAACATGTAATAATTCAAAAAATTATATTAAATCGATAATCGTTTTGAAATCAAAAATCTGAAATGAAATACATTTGACATTTTTTCCTTATTAATTACCAAATAATTATCTAATCACAGATCATTTTTCATCTTTGCCTCCTCTGACTCGTCATTGTCCCAATAAACTCCAGATGATCCTCAAAGTAATGAGGACTAAAGGCCATGTACTAACATGGCTGCTGGATTAGGGTGGCTGGACAGTAAGAGGATACTGATTAGGGAACATTTAGGGAAAAATTACAAAGGGGAGGGGAAAAATAGGATTTTTAGTGGAAATTATGTCCTGAAATACATTTAGTCACTGATACAGTGATGCTAGTCAGTGTCATTCATTGAATAATGATGAAAGGAGATGAACTCTCAACACATTTTTTCATCCAAATCTTAGAAAATCTAACTATTCATATCATTTACAAATGTATAAGTGTGAAACACCGACATTTCCTGGGGTATAATGGCTCTTCATTGTTCAAAAAATGTGGTGATGAGGCAAAAAAATGTGTAAAAGTGAAGCCAAGCAAGCTGCAGAACAAAGGGGATCGTGATAATGAATGGACCAAGTGCAGCCAATTAATTTAATGAGAGCCTACAAAAGCCTCAGGTCTGGCCAAAGCCAAATATGGAAAACCATTAAAGTCTGAGAGGCTTTCTATAGCACTGATGTAGAGCAACTTTTAACAGTTCGTGTTAGGAGCAGCTGGAGGAGAGCTGCTACACCATGAGCAAGAAAGCATCAGTAAGACCACTTGTCATGTCAAACCACAAGGACAACTGTGCTTTGTGTGAATCAAGTTAAGAACAAATGCGTTTTCAAAGGCTGAAAAAGTACTTATTACCTTGATGCTTCTCCACTTCTGATCTCAGTATGCAATACATCCCATTTACATGCATTCACACCATGCTGACAATCAAGTGATTTGATTTATTCAACTGATATGAACTGATACTTTGGCCAATACTGATAACATATTTTATATATTAGCATTGCTATGTTATGGCCGATATTGTCGATATTTCTTTTTTAAAAAACCACAGACATACACACCAGCACTGCCCTGACACGCACAATGGAAATAATCATCGAATGTTAATAAATCGGACCAGATTTGTGCATTGGACCAATGCTGATGTATAAAAAATGACTAACTTTGTCAGATATCTTTATGACTGTCGATATATTGTGCATCCCTAGCTGTAATAATCAAAAATTGAAATATAATAAAAACAACTCAATGCTGAGAATGCCCTTTCACTACTATATACTATATTATATCACTTTCTAAATTAGCAGTGACCTTGATCTCTCTTGATGTCAATGCTAACTGTGTAATACTATCATTGTAAACAGTTACCATACCATGGCTATGAACCAATCAGATTGCTCGATTTGAGCTTTTAACTGTAGGCGAACACACGACGGCTGCCTCATGTATCCTGGTCCACTGGTTGTCCTCAGCAATTAATGTGATTCTCTATGACGGGTTCCCAAGCTTTTTCAGCTCGAGACCCAAAAGAGAAATTTGATGTCTCCCCATGAACAAAACGTACAAACGCTCTTCATCTATTTTAATCAGGAAAAAGATTTCACATATCATAGCATAGTTATGCATTTTACTCTTCTGATTGGTGACCCAGTAAAAATGGGTCCTGCCTCTAACTTTGGGAAAGACTGCTCTATGTGAATTAGGATTTAAAAAAAAAAATCAATACTCAGAAAATAATCAATACTGAAAATGAGTATCGGATTAGATAATAGCTTGCAAAGGTATTGATACTTTTGCCGTCAACAGTGCCGCAGCAGCCTCCTCCAGTTTACACATAACGTCACCCAGCAGGCTGCAGACTAAAGCTACAGCCAGGTGTTAACGACAAGGAAAAGGCTAATGATGTAAACAAGCCGATATGCTAATAAAGCTAACGTGGTGGCAGTAGCACAACAAAGTTAGGAAAGTGTCTTAAAGACCAACACCCTGGTCTTTATGGCGAACCTTTGACAACATTGATGTATTTTACAGTTACTTCTGTTAAGTTATCATTGAGCTAGCGGCTAGTCTAATAATAAACAGTAACGTTAACGGCGGAGCTAAGCAGCTAATGTCATCAGTCCTGTCCATCTAACACTAGGACATGTTATTTTAACAGGATGACACAATAACGTGTCTGAAGTCCACCAGCAATGAGACAGAAACAGTGACAGTCTGCTTTACCAACTCTATTTAATCAGAAACGTTAACACAGAAGATAAACAGGACTGTAGCTGAATACTTTAGCATGGAGCAGATCCCTGTTTACACTGTGGAGAAACCTGACTAACAAGAACTGTTTCACCAACTGAATCCAAGGTTTAACCTCCTTCATGGAATCAGTTAATGTCCAAAGAAATCCCTGAGCTCTACAACACAAGAAAACCAAAAAATAATAATTTGAACATATTTGTAATATATACACCCTACTTCTTTTCTAAGTGTTGTTATTTATGTTGTTTGTAATGTTTTAATCTTCATTTTTTGTAATTTTCTCATTGTGGTATTGAAAATGGTATTGAGTATCGAGTATTTACCTGGGTAAATGTGAATGTGTGGTCAAAAACAAGTATACTGTATCTCCAGGTTAATGCAGTTGTGTTTTGGATTTGTCCATATTTCCATGCTCTTAAATAGTAAGTACTACTTGATCTTTTCAAGAGCTTCATTAAATTGGAAAACCTCAAAAAAAAAAAATTCCAAGAAACCTAACAATACAGCTGCAAAATCGGATCAAATGACGATCAACATGACGAGACAAAATTGCACATTGTCAGACCCTCACACCATAGAGAAAATGAAGCAAAGATTATTTTGGGCCATTGTGATGTGGCAGGATAATTTCTGCAGCTCACCACTTCTGTCTGTGTGCAGCAGAAGGCCCGGCTCTCCCACCCATTGATCGGGCCTTCTTAATGCAGCTGAGGTGGCTGAGAAATCACCAGACTGACACATGGACACTGCTCTGACAGCACGGCTGCAAATCCCTTTGATTGCCTCTTTAGCATTTCGCAGATTAAAATCATATGGAAAACGGGTGGAAGGTGCAATCAATGCAGCGGCAGCCCCTCTGCAGTCACTGCTGTGTCCTCCAGCCACTCAGCACCTGTACTCAGATACACATCAGATATATAAGAGGCAGGTGTGACCTCAGCAACACATTGATTCTTTTATACCTCGAAAACCACTTATGGATCGAATGTCTTCACAATAATGAGTCTTTTTATGGATTTGACTCGACAAATTTCTTTCAGTTTTCAGGGTCTTGTCTTGGAAAAATAACCCGAGATGATATATTAAAACAGTTTAAGCTAACAATGTCCTCAGATTAAGTGTGAAAATGTATGTTTGGCACCATCTGTAGAAGAAGATAGCTCTTGCATCAGCCAGCACCAAGTGATGCAGGGCTGTGCCAACGCTGTCCGGTAACTTAATGAAGTTGTTAATTCTTTTGCTGAGTAACTTGTTTGTTGATGTGCCCTGGCCAAGGGCAAAGCAGTGTGTAGCATTAGCATTCCTCTCTGTCTTTTTGGCTTCCTCATGAATAACTCAGGCTGTTAAAAATTGCCGCATTTACATCTCATTTTACACAAGCGTGGCGCGGTGACTCCGACCGGCTCAGCTTGGTTACGCAAGCCGGGTTCTTTCCTTCCTCATTGTGGCAAGCATTATCACAGAGATTCAGGTCCGACGCATCACAAAGCATCTGGCTCCTCCGTTCTGAGCACTGTAGTTATCATGAAGGAGAGCACACATCAGAAACATTATGTTGCCAAGCTTTTGCACTCTAAAAACAACAAGAGTCTGAGAAGTTATTTACAGTGCTCTCCCACATAAAGTTTTTACCCAAAGCTGCTTTGCAAAAGGATTCTATCGTAGCCATGTTCCAACCAAGTCAGCACAGAATAACCTGACCAGCGCTGATCAGTGTAGAGATCTGGGTGCTGTGCGGCCTGGGAGGCAGTGGCTGGATCAGGGTTGGTTGGGAGGGAGGGAGGTGTAGGGGGCGCACAATAGTGTGTCTGGCAGTTCCGCTAGGCCGCCCACTAATTGAGAAGTCGCTCAGGGGTTCAGCACAGGCCTCACAGCTCTGCCTATACCATCCAAATAACGCCTGTAAGTGGGGCTGACACCAACCAATCAGCATTTTGAAATCCTGTTTTTCACAGTGCTGCCCCTACACCCCCTCCCCCACTCCCTCCACCAGTCACTGTTCTAACAGCTGCAGCCAGCTACAGTCTCCCTGGCTAGCGCTCGTCTCCAGGTCCTCCTCTCCTACACCCCCACTTCATCTCCATAAAGGCCTCATTAACCAGGGGTGGCACAGAAGGCCTGGCTGAAGCCAACCACACACACACACACACACACGCACACACACACACACAAATTGCTAGCAAGCTGAGCAGCTCAGGTTCATGCATGCAGACGTGCTGCTTCCATGCTTCCGTGACAGAGCTTGACTCCATCTCACATACTTATGTTAACAATAAGAGGTGACCTCCTTAATGTGAAACACCACGTCCAACACAAGTGGGCTGCAGGACCACCACCATCATAGGCTACATCACCTACATGTTCTTCTTTAAAAACTCAACCTTTGCTATGTACAGCTGGTGTCAACACTGCTCTGGCGTTCCCCTAAAACGGAGACATTTCGGAAACACTGCTGTTCGGTTTTGGTTTGGAAACTCAAGGTTTTAGGGAACATCCACACGGCTTAATCGCAGCCTGAAAACGGGATCTTTTGAAACCGGGTCCCAGAGTGGGAATATTTGAAAATGCCCCCCCATGGCGTTGTCGTCTGGACAGTGAAACCTCATAATTTGTTAAAGAATGCTGTCATCGCCCCACCTCCAACCTCTAACCCCTCGGCGCACATAACAACAACAGTGCTGCTGTGTGAGAGGAGAGAGACGGACCCATAGACTGTTTACTGATCTGGACTCTGAGCAACATGCATGGGAATGAATTAGGCCGACCACAGATTTCTCCCTTTTCCCTGATGCTCTGAATAAGTCGCTCAATTGGTCGCTAGTCTCTCTTTATAAATAAAGTTGCTAAGAAGGTGTGAAAAGTCTCTAAATCTAGTGAGAAAGTGGCGCCTGTGAGTGCTTTGGGACAGAGAAGGGGCTCACATCAGCACCCTCTGCTCGTTGAGGACACCAACTGCAGAGTGATCGGTGCATCAGAGTCCAAAACAGCACAAAAGTCTCAACTTACACCAGAAACAGTGGACACATTTCTCTCTAGGATGGAGGAGGATTTGGGAAGTCTCCAGATTTGGAGAGAATCTCTCCAGTGTTTGGTATCTCCACAGCGTCTCCCCGCCTCTTCTTCTCCTTGTTGAAGACAATTTTTATTTCTGTGAAAGTTACAGCGCCACATTCAGGCCTGATGTGTATTACAGTGGTTTTAGCCGGTTTCACTGGTTTCCTGTGGACGCAGATATTTCTTGAGCCAAGGCCGTGTGGACGGAAAACTTTCTAAGAACAACAGAGAAAAAAAAGGTCGCTTTTGATCGTGTGGACGGGCAGAAACAGAGATGTTTGTAAAGGATGACGCAGACTCCCATGTCAGTCACTCTTACCAATTAGGTAGGCTGACAGACCTGACTGTGATTTCATCCTGACTCTGTGGCTGCTCCTTTCTCTTTGTCATCACTTCCTCCACTGATGGAGAATGCCTCCTGTCCTGCTCTAATATGGCCCCATATTTAAAGTTTCCCACCGCTGTGACCACCTTATACTCATGAGTTACTTTCACTAACACTTCCACCAGAGTCAACAGTCCAAGAGAAGAAATCTCTGCTCTGACTCGTTACCGCTGTTGTGTTTTCTTTTCAACCACAGAGTAACACTAGACAATCTGCTTCCTGTTTACACCCTCACATGCACATGCCCAGTGTACGTGAATGGTCATGTGATCAGTGTTTTCAGTTGTGGTAATATGGATGCAGATTATTTCCCATACAGAGCGAAAACATGGAGATCGTTGAAATGCTATTGAATGATAATGTAGGAGTGTGGATGAAGCTGTAGACAGTGTCCAGACTGTTTCAACAAAATTTGAATGTGAAAAATTCAAAAACTAGAAATAGAAATCAGTCAGAAAGTAGAAGTGTACACAGGTGGAAGAAAAGGGTCAAAGAATATGAGCAGTCAGACCATCAGCGGAAAAGTGTGTAAACCTACAGTGAGTACAGTCGGTCAGAGTAGAAGCAGGGAGTGGATCTATAAACTGTTTGTGTCTTTTTTCAAATAAGTTCCCACATTTAGTCTGATCCTCGTCTCTTGTCCCAGAGACATTTATTAATATGTCATCAGAGGATGCAGATGTTGCACTGTTTTGTCAAGCGTTGTTAAAATAAAACAGGTATGTTTTCCTCTGTTCTGACCTTCAGTGTTGACAGTGGTGAAAAGGCTCATGTGGACAAAATGCTGTTTCTCTGTCTCTCGCTCTATACACTGTCTTCATCCTGTCTTTCATCCTCATCCTCCTCATCATCATCCACCTGAATAATACTATCTGACCTGTGGAAAGCAGGCTATAGTCTGAGTTATGAAATTGTACTTTATATTCTGCTACTTTTTGTCATGAAGTGCTTTGTGCTGGGGGACGAAGTGACTGAACTTAACAGATGCTTTGGATGATGATGTTTGCATTTGCTCAGAAACGTCCGAAAATCTTAATAGAACTTGTTTTGAAAACTTTAACGACCGACGGGCTTGGTGTACAAATGTGATTGGCACATTTTAAAGGTTGAATATGGAGAATGAGCAGAACACACACAGAACACACACAACTCAAGATCGTAGTTGCAACAACAAAAAATAATTCTAGCACTCCAGGAGTTTGACTGACAGTTAGCGTTAGCGTTAGCTGTTAGAGTTAGCTGTTCCAGCTAAGTAATGATGAAAGTGATGTTAGCGATCAAGGAGAAACGTAGCCACTTGGGCGTGCATTTGAATGGCGTTTCTCTCCTTTCTCTCAGTCCATGGAGTGAATGCTTGGCCTATATTGACTCTGGTTGTTGCCCGTCTCCGATCACTCAGCTCCTGGGACAAATAACGGCCCCTTCACTGAGGCTCCGAAGCAGCTGCCTGATTGGCAAACTCCATTTCACCCAGTGCCAGCCTACAGTAGCTGCACCCAACAACAGACAAACCTGGCAACCAGCAACGCCCAACGCTATTTGCTGCTACAATGGAAACAGAACGGGACAGAAAGTCTTTGTTAAACTGGTCAAAAAAATGTTTAAAATATTAATTCAGACTAAACTGATTTTTTTATGGAAAAGCAATACTTTCACTCTGTACCCCTCTGTACGCGTGGGTGTATTATTATTTTTTTATTCTATACAATTGCACAAAAAAATAAGTTTTTGGTGTGCACAGGACTTGAGTGTGTGGAGGCTGAGCCCTGAGCAGAGAGGACAGAGGGAAGCCATGGAGCTCTCCAGCCATGATTACTGGCTCCCTGAACCTGCAGCAGCCCTCAGCACCCTTAGCCAGAACGGAGTGCTGGTCTCTGAGCTGCTCCCAGCTACACAACAGGTGCTCTCTCTCTCTCTCTCTCTCTCTCTCTCTCTCTCTCTCTCTCTCTCTCTCTCTCTCTCTCTCTCTCTCTCTCTCTCTCTCTCTCTCTCTCTCTCTCTCTCTCTCTCTCTCTCTCTCTCTCTCTCTCTCTCTCTCTCTCTCTCTCTCTCTCTCTCTCTCTCTCTCTCTCTCTCTCTCTCTCTCTCTCTCTCTCTCTCTCTCTCTCTCTCTCTCTCTCTCTGTCCTCAACCACTCCATCTATCTACCTCCTCTGCTCCGTCTTCTCACTCCATCCTCTCCCGTCAGCAGGCAAAAAGCCAGACCCTTGTCTGCAGGCCACATTAATCATGCATGGCCGCATTTGATCCAGCCCGCCACAACACATCTGCTTTTGTCACTTGGAGCGATTTAGCATCAATAGTTGAAAACAGAGAGAAGTGCGGGTTCACAGGGGAGAGAGAGCTGTCTTCCCTTTCAGGCATCACACAGGTTCCCTCCACCGCACTCAACTTTCCGGAGGTGAGGTGGATGTTTTTCTGGGACTGACTATGAGAGTGTGATTGTATACAGGCTGAAAACTGTGGACGAGTCCCAAACACATAGCCCTGAAACAAAACAAAAGCAATGCCAAAGCCTGTGGGATTGATGAGGGGAGGGGGTGCTGCATATCACTGTGTCAAACAGCAGGGGCGTTATCATACTCTCACATGCCTGCAGAAGAGAGGTGGCAGCCAAATATGTGGCTGCTGTGTGTTCCAGACGAGGCACGGGACCGGGGCTGCAGAGGCAGTGACCGCAGAGGGCCTTTTACACACACACACACACACAACATTAGACATGACAACAAATCACAGTTGCAGCAGTGATGCAACTATAAAATTAAAATAAGGCCTTCATTTCCCTCCACACATTCAGATTATGAACATCCAGCCCTCAATGCCAGGTCTGGCACTGCAACACCAACATTTTCAAGTCAACATCAAATCCAAATGCCTGTGTTTCAAAAGGTACCAAATATGTCAGGATACATTTTGGGCAAGTAAGTGTGATCTCACAAAACTGCTGTAGCTACCAAGGTCACCAACCTTGGGGTTTGGCTGGGTTTAAAACAAAGGGCTTAGGTTTGCAGATGGACACTAGGGACATCTCACAGAATTGTCCCAACCAATATTTGAGAAAACTCGTTCACATTATCGTATTGCGATACATGCGCTCCACTTATTTTGAATGGAAAAAGTTAAAGTTTGGACGGTTGTGTGGTATCCCACGGTCGTAGTTCTGATTTTCCATCTCCGATGAAGAGCAGCGCACTGTTTGGCCACTTTCTTAAGCCCAGTTCAGACCAAAGATTCACAACCCAACAAAACTGTTTTAGAACGTTACAGGCGAAAGTTGCAGTGGTGTGAACTGACCCGTCTCGTCTGGACTCAAACCCAGCCAATGCTGTTGCCTGCGACTCAGCTCGTCAAATCTCCAGCAGCTGGCTTTAGAACGTGACACACATCACCTGTTTCAACAGCCAATTAAATCTTAGTAAAGTCAGCTGGTCAGGTCACTTACAGACTGTCAGCTAGTTGAAAAGGCTGTTTTGGACGGAGGCTCAGCGAGTGTGTGTGAGAGAGAGAGAGGGTCGAGCGAGCTATACAATGAATAAGGAGAGGGAGCGCAGTAATCCAGAACAAAGTAGTGAATCAGGGAAATAAAACAGTATTTTTGCTGTTTTATCACAACTAGAAATGCAGCAAGTATCTCACTGTCTCTGTCCTCCTACAAATTAAATCCTGCTACGAAAAAAAGCCTGAAAAGTCAGAAGTAAGAACAGAAGGACAGAGAGTCGTTGCTATGGAGATGATTCACCGTCTCCCCACGTCTCACTGGTGTGAACTGGCAGGTTTCAGAATGTTGTAGACCTGCACATTGCAAGTTGTTGCAAGTTTCAACTCGTCTCGCTGCAAATCTTTGTCCAAGCTGGGTTTATAAACTTTAGTCTCATTCAAATGATTCCAGACAGGGTTCTGTGTCTGTCTGAATGAGACCATGTCAGCAGAGAAATATCATGCACAGCACACAGGGCCTACAGATTATTTCTTGTAATATTAGCCTTCTGCAAAATAATACAACTATTTACCTTGCAAATCTAAGAGAACACCGCTGGGAAATGTGCAGAAAGTTTTGAGTATGAGTGTTGTTGAAACACATATGGGGTTCTTAAATTAATTACAATGAAATAAATAAAGGATAAATATTAGAAAGCAATAAAGAATGCCAGAATGCTTGAATCATCACCTGGGGCCTGCATTTGATGTTTTGCAGAAAAGATTCACCTGAATGCAGAAAATACATTTTTTAACACTCACAATGGTCAGAGGGACGATCCCTGCTTAATATGTGTCCCTACTAATGTGGATATGAAACCTACACTCTTGGTTTAAAATAGACTAAATATGTAGGTAGGTTTTTTGCTTGTTTCAAGGCAAAACAATTCAACTTCAAAAAGAAGAAGAAGAAGAAGAAGAAGAAGAAGAAGAAGAAGAAGAAGAAGAAGAAGAAAAAGAAGGCATTCAGACCGACTACACTGGACAGAGATGGATGAAGGGACACCTGACACATCGAAAAAGAAAAGAAACATTGAAGAAAAAAGCCGAGACGTTTTCCTGGGCTAAAGCCAGCTGCTTAGGTGCCCATCATGCCTTTAGTAAGGTGTGTAATGTTGATTTTTGTGTTCAGAGCGGTGGAAAAAAAGATCTGGTTAAATAAAAAACATATTATTAAGCCTTCTGGTTCTCATTTCAACAATTAAAACTGTTGAAAACTGTTTTTCATTGTCCTTACAAATCATTTATTGAATATCAAAGAAACAACACTTTCAGAACAAGGTTCCTTTATCAGGTTTAAAATAGCAAGAAATTACAAATTACACCTTGGGCCAATACACCGATGAAAATAAATGTCCCTATTTTTCCCAAGTATGGCTTCATTACTTCAATTCCATGTACTCTGCACATACTGGACACTCAAAACCTCTTTTCACATGTCTTTACTTACTGAAAAGAAATTCCTTGTACAAATGTTAAAAATTGATTAAACTATGTTTCTATACTCTGCAAAATAATATTATTTAAAGTATATACTGTATATAAAAATCTCAATTTTGAAGCGATTTCAGAGGACATTCAAGGGGAAAATCAGGGTTGAGGAGGTTAACTATGGCTCCAGACAAAACACAATCACTTAGAACACACGTTCACTTCACCATTTTTACTAAAGTCTAAAACATTTTTTGCTTCTTCTCTATCAAAGAACTTCCCGCAGAACAGATTAAAAACGGGCAATACTCGAGACCTAAACCTCTCCTTAATCTGTAAAGCCTCGTGGATCATTGCCTAAGAGGAAAAGGGAGGAGGGTGAGCCATTAATATATGCATGGAAATGACCTGCGGCACTCCCCATAAAGAGGGGCCAGCAAAGGTCAAATAGCCTCCAAACTGCACTTGAGTTTAATTAAAAAGACAAAGAAGAGCATAATTTTGGAGAGGACAGGCACAATTACTGTTCGGTGAGAGGGGGAGCTGGGCTCAGGCTCTTTCAGGAGGCCCGTGGTCTCTTTCCCATAAGGCATAGCGCCATCTTCCCATCCCTTTGATGTCAACATAGACCATTTATTAGGGCCATAAAGGTTAATCTGGAAGGAGAGAGGATATCAAATAGTTGGGAAGAGGAGAGAAATCCACACGAGCTACAGCTGTGGAGGGAGGTTTAATTTAGCCTGAGTCCAGTCAGCAGGTAATGGAGTTACCAACATCAACTTCTACACAGTTTGAAAATTAAACGAAAACCTTGGGGAAAAAAATTGAATGCTGACACTTTGGCGGCCGTGACCAGAGTGGGGCACGGTGGGTTTCAGACATTTCAAAGGCTTGATTTGCTTGAATGAATCTAACGCAATACGAGTCAATATTCATTACAAAGAGGTCTGTCTGGTCATATATGGGTTCATGACTGGGATGGTCACATGATTTACAATATTACAAAGCATCAGGAGATGATGGATGTGTTCCATTGTACAAAGTAACTGATTCAATGAATTTTTCATTACCCTGGTTGATGTGTTTGGGACACTGAATTAGATAAGCCCACTGATGAAACACGGAGCCGAGGCTGTGTATCAGCCGGCCCTCAGGGCCATACAGGAGGCAGCACACTCACAGGATCTCAGCACACAGAAATATCATCAGGTATAGGTGTACGGTTAAGCATGACCTACAATATAATGACTGATACAAGGCTCAATGGTAACAATGAAATAATGGTCCATTAGCCTTATGTCAACAAAAATAAGGGCTATTTTTCTACAGCAAGTAAAGATGGTGGGCAGCAGAATGCTTTAGGGATATTTCTATTAAAAGAAGTCTGATGGGTCAGGAAACAGAGGTTACGATATTGTAACACATGTGGAGCTCACTACTGGACTGAATGGGTAATAGCATTCACCCATTGAATTTTTGCATAAACGCAGCCGGCCAATCAGGACACATTGACCTGAATATGTGTGAAACCCACAGTATATAACGCCCCATACACGTTATACGCTGTAAAAGCGCTTTGGGCTGGCCGTTCCATTTATTTCCTATGGAGGAGGCGGCAGCACCCAAGGTAGCGGCAGCGCACCGCTCAGATTTTACTCTCTGCAGCTGCTCTCAAAGTTCAAATCAGTTGAACTTTGTTTCCTATGGAGGAAATCAGTTGAACTTTGACCTAGTTGCCACTGACCTTTCAAAAGCGCAACCAATGAGATAGAAGCTTTGAGTGTGAAAGTTTCCTAGGCAACCAGAAAGCATAATTAAGCCGGCTAGAAAGATGGAGGAAAAACGTATTGTTTGTTTGTCCAAGTTTCCTGAACTATTTAACGTGACATTAAAGTAATTTCACAATCTCGGGTGAAAACGTAATGATGGAGGTTTATAAGCAGTCACATCGGATTACCAGGTTTGTGAATAAGAAGTTTACTGTGCCCAACCTCGTGGTGAGCACAGCGCAAAATGCTTATCATGTGAAGACCCGTTTATACTCCAGTGAGAGTGTAGGAGCGGCAGTGTCCGTAGATAGAAGGATCCGCCTGTGCTCATAGAACTAGGGTTACAATAACCTTCGTTCTATCTATCTACTGCACTCTCTGCGTACAGTGGGTGGAACCCGGTGAAACAACACCCTAGCACACTGACTAGTTAAAGGCTAGATCAGTGGGCAAATCGCTGTTCCCATGTCCTGATTGGCCAGCTGCGTGTATGCAAAAATGTGTGCTTGATATTGGAGAAGAGTATAACCCATAGAGGCCGTTAGAGGGTAAAGCCTGTGTGAGATAGAAGAAGTCAGATGATCAGACAGGATGGAATCACACCGACAGTTTATCCAGATGATCTAAACCACTTTAGGAGTCAAAGTGAAAGTGAGTACACCTGAACTGTCGGCACTTATGCCTCAGTGCACAGGAAAACTGTGAACAAACAACCACAGTGAGTAGAGTATGTGAAAGTTGAAGCAGGAATTGGGTCTGTAAACTGTGCTGGATGTTTACAACAGACAGTTTGACTTAACTGGCGGTTTGTTAACAACCTGTCTGACTGTGTGTTTCTTCCAGCTGTTCCCAGTTTCACTGTTAAACTGGGTCAGAACAGTCTTTACAGTACAGTTATTACTGATACTAAAATACCAAGATAAGACTTGGTTTAAACTGGTAATTTTGTCATCTGACCATGACATGGTAAAAGTCTCTCATGTCACTCTGTCTGTGAATTTGTAACTAAGTACAACAATTAAAAAGTGAGGGTAGTTAAATAACTACATTTGTTTTGTGACTTAGGTTCATGGCATTAGAAACTAACGTTACTGGGAACTTTACGTGCTGTGTGACGGTCCTCGATGTGACAGTCTTACTACATTGTGTATGAGGACTTGCACATGGTGAAACCAGACTGAATCAAGTATGTCGACATCAGGGACAGAGATAAAACCGCCCTATATAACATACAATAAGTCAGAATGGAGGAAGAGCATAAGAAGCAATGCAAAAGAAGCTAAAATTAGCATCTGATTCTTAGCCTGAAATTAATGACTTACTCGATGCCCAATAAACGGCATTAATTTCAAATAAAACATTGTGTGGCAGGCTTTGATGCTTTTTAGCTAATATCTCTCTGTGGATTACCCCTAATTCGGCACTTTTAGCACTGTCAAGGTCGATGTGACTAAAAATGTACTCTCACAAAAATCTGTTTTGGTGCTGTGACAGTGACACCAGCAGTCAGACCTGTCTCCATTTACTCAGAAATTTTGAAAGGTCCTACATATTTTTAAACCATTACATAGGAAAGGTGACTTATTTAGCCTACATAACTTTAAAAAAAGTCAACGTTACATTGACTTTTGGTTTTCTTCTGGGACACGGACACCACCCTTCCATGCGCAAGTCACACCCCCCACCCCACCTTTCTACGTGGACACAGTTTGTACTGTCATCTCACTGTGCTGTGGTCGAGCAGTTGCTCTGAGAGCCCGAGAGCTTTCTTATAAGAGGAACATTTTGAGGAAGATTTGTCCTGACAATTACCTGTGTCTCGTCATCTTTACTTACTATTTGTATTCTTCTTACATGTTTATTTTACACACCAAACACCAAGGGCAATTCCTTGAAAGTGAGAATCGACTTGGCGATACATTTCATTCTGATACTGTTTCAGAAGAAAGAAGAACCTGGTGGCACCTCTGAAGAAGTCGTGTGAGAATTAAATAGCTCTAGCAGGAATTTGTGGCAGCGAGAAATCAACAACAAGCACCAAGTGAAGGCTGCATAAGCACAGCCCACTCTGTTCACCACTGAGTGATCATCCTTACACTGCTTACACTCACCATCAGGAGAACCAAAACTGATTCATGTGAGAGTAACTTTTTAGTCACATCGACCTTGATGCCTAATCCAAACCTACAATAATGTTGTCTAAAACAAACATAGGAGGTGCTGAGGTTTATCAAGAGGCAAACTCACAGGTGACAGATAAACATCATGCACACCTGATATTACAGTCAGTTGTTGGTGCTGTTGGATGATAGATGAAAGCCATGAACATTTGTCACAATCACCTTATATATCAATAAAAGCATCATAAAATATGACACAGTGAAGACCATAGACTGCATAAGAAATGGAAGTAGCCTCTCCGTTGAGGTCCGTTCTCTTAACTTTATCCAATTGTACCCGCCTACCGGAGTCTGCATCTCGTCAGACTTTGACCATCTGGCTGACGTTTACCTCCGAGGAGAAGTGAGGGCCAGAGGCTAGCTGTCACTCAAGAGGCCACGCCCCTAATTATTCAACTTTAACCTCCAATAAAATAAAAACTAGCCTGGTACAAAACACCCCCCCCCCTCTGTGTTGTCATGGAGATATGACCTAAACATAGACTAGAATTTTTTTCTGTCCCAGACCTTAAACAGGTTTAATTATGCTGTGAAAACGGCCTGTTTAACATGGGGTCAATGAGAAACTGCTCTATTATGAAACTGCAGTTTTTGGCACTTCCTGATTGAATCAACCAGGAAGTCCCTGTGGTGGGGGCTTGTACAAGACACAGACAAGATCGACTTAAATTAAAATGAGCATAAATTCTCAAATCATGACACTTTGGATTTTTTTTAGATTGGTGTTTGACACTATCGATGCTGCTCAGTGAAACCATTCAAAACCTTCCAGAAGGTCAGTGGGCACAATGCCTTCCTTTGGTGAGCTTTTATTGTGAAACATCTGCAGGACAGGTTGAGTCTTATGACTGTGCACAGATCTTTAGATGCAGCCTTCTTTCTCACTGATTTCCAGTCATGATTGAACAGTTATGCAGTCTAAAGCTTTTATTGTGAAATGTACCAAATCTTTCTTCCTCATGCCTGTATTTCATGATGTGAAAACTCTGAAAAAAATGCAACTTTGTTGCTGTGTAATAGTCACATTCTGTGTGAAAGTACAACAGTTCAAACAAAAATGTGGACATGCAAATTAATCAGTCAAAAAAGAGGAGTCATAATAAGAGTTAACTTGAAGAAGTTAGAACTTTCTGAGCTGCTTGTGATATTTTAAGAGCCACTATCAATGTGAAGGTGAACCCTGTAGTGAGATAAATGCACAAAAAAATAAATAGTGAAAAGATAATTGAATAATAAAAATATTATAATATAATATCCTAAACTATACCTTAGTATATAATGCTCCAATATAAGTGGAGCATCTCTTGCACACTGGACTGATTCATGACCTACAGTATGTGGTTACATCACTGCTCTGTGTACATGCCAGGCTGCATTATCAGTGGTAGAAAACACAAGCTCAAATAGATTCCATAGAGAGGAAGTGTCATTGTAAGGGATCTAAGCGTTAACAGAATAAATAATGTAGGAGTTTTCATCTCAGACAATCGTTGAGATCATCTCTCCCTACTCTCGCTGACCGTGTGGGAGGAATCAATGCAGGAGGACTCATCTCAAATCCCCAAAACAAACAGGAGAAAATGATGCAACAATTGTAGACCTTCACGTTGAGGCATGCAAATACAAAGCTAGATAGCTGCATGGGGGAGAATCACTCAATCCTATTCCTCAGAACAGATCAGATCAAATTTTGACATAGCCCACTCTGTGAACCTTGACCCCCAACAAAAACATTTTCATTTGGAGAGATGGAGGGGTGAATGGCACCGCAGTGTCGAGGACGTTGGAGCTGAATTTGTGATGCATGCAAACTGAGCGAGGCTTAAAGAAACCTCAGGAAAAGGTCAGAGGGAAGAAATTGCAGTCACTGATTTCCCTCAGTTGAAAGAAATCTAAAAGAAACAGAAACATGTGGGGTTCTGATATACTGTATTTCGGTATGAATAAAGCAATTTCAAAGTGCAAAATACTGAACTGTATTTACTTATAACTTGCGACATTTAGACAAGGCTTTCAGACCTTAATCACACCCACTGTATTTTCACTGAAACTACACTGTTGTGCTGCACAGCTGAATTGGCCATAAAATCCCCATGAATTCTGCTAACCAGAGATGTCCCATAATTTGACTGGTGATTAGCATTTCTCCCACTTTCATCTCTGCTCTCCCCCCGGTGGCTCTGCACTCACAAGCCTTTTGAATTAACGCTGCCATCAGAAGTTTAACGACAAAGCAGGGGTGCGGAGAAAGAGACAGGGAGAAAGGCTGTTGAAAGTTATAGTCCCGACCTATTCATATTCTAATACCTTCGGCTCAGTGCTAAAGGTATGCTTAAAAGCGCCAGGTGGTGACATCTTAATTTTTCACGGCCGAAAAATGTGCCTGTGCTGCCCTCCCCTCTCTCCCCTATGCATTATTCTTGCTTTAAGCAGCGCGTCTCCTCGGGGGGAAGGGGGGTATTGTTTTACAACACACCCAGCTGCGGCCTACTTGCCTTGCCCGCGGTTCTTTTCAAGGAGTTGTCTTGGGTGACCCCTCTCTCTGGCAGTTATTAATAATAACACGTGCCGGGGAATAGTTCACCTTGTAGCGCTGAGGCCGCCTCGCTGCTGCTTGTATGTCTAGCCTCATACAGAGGAGTCTCCAGGGGAGAAGGGGAAGAGGGATGAGGTGGGTAGATGAGGGTGTGTAGAGGGGGGAGCTATAGGAAGCAAGATCGAGAAACACAAAAGACATCAAACAAAGTTTCCCTCTTGTATGTAATTAGAATCAGGTAATCGTCTATGGCCCCTCTAAAGTGATGGAGAGCCTGATTAGCAGCATCAAAGCAGGCCAAGAGGGCTGAGACTTAAGAGGGAGATGGAGAGGTACGGTATGTGTTTGAGAAAGATGAAGGAATACGAAGGTAAAGGGGCAAGGCTGACAGACCGAGTGCTGCATTCTCCACCTATGAGTCCCATTAAGAGCTCGAGCAGTAGAGGCCCTTACTGCATGCTGAGTGTTCTATTGTAATAACAAGCAGCGGAGACAGGATTCAATCTGGGGCCTGAATGAACTGACGCATTCCGGGCAAATTCTCTTTCTGAAGTGCTCAAGTGATTAAAAAAAAACTGAAGGCTGCTTCTTTTGAGGCCTCAAAAATGATTTTGTCTTAAGAGGAATATTATCAGCGTTAAAGACAAACCTCTACATAGCAGTTTAAAATGTAACCTTAGGGTTTTTTGTCTTTTAAGATGATACTGACTTCAATGAATGGGAAAATGCACTTCATTTGAGAAATCAAATGAGTGGAGGAACTAAAGCCTGTTGGTCTGTCCGTATGTGACTGACTTGACTTTTAGATTTAACTGCTGCTGTCATGCCAAAAGAAAAACTAAAATGCGGTGAGGCACAAGGACAGAGTAAAGTAATGATGGTGGCATTCACTGACACAGCAGGCACTGTAACCTTTTAGAGAACCACATCCTTCAAAAAAACAAACCCTCCTCATTCTCCCCTAAAAAACAATTATAGCACAGGTGCAGACATGGAAGAGAAAGACAGGAAACATTATTGTTGATGTCCCACACACTCGCTGCAGTTGACCATACATTATGCATCAAGCTAAACGGGTCATTCTGTTGGTTTCCCATGATTTAATATCAATAACTGAATACTTACTCCTGTTTATTGCTATCTTGCTCATTGTGGTATGTTGAGTCCAGTCAAGTTTTGTAAATTGCACTTGTTTATTAACAAATGCCATGTATTAACCAATCATCCACATTTTAGATGTCTAGTTTTATACACAAATGTGACACGTTTTTTTGTGTGCGTGCAAGTTGTCAACATGGTATTGTGACTATTGACTCAATCCCAAAACAGTCTTGACTTCTACTCAACTAAAATGTACCTGATTTTAAGTGGTTAATGGCGTACCAGCGAGTACACTCATTAGGTCGTTGGAGTGGGGGTTAAGGGGAGGTGATGCCCCTTGTTAACCTGTCTTCCCCCCATAACAGAGAGTGCAGGGCAGTTTTTTTTAGTTTAATATGTTGTCTAGTCTGCCTGACATATCAATCCGTTATCTGACTGATCTGACATAGAATCTGTGGCCCCAACAATGGCTCGGGAATAACAGTAGCCTAACTGTGTATTGATAAATCCATGTAGCTGTCCGTGATGCTGAAGAAGCAGACCGATTTGTAATTGTGACCTTTTCCCGCAAAGGGAGGATGAGGGATATTTTTTATAATAAAATCATCAAAACATTATAAACTTGATTTAAATGAAATGTAAAAAATAAATAGCTTAAAGTAGGCTAATGGATAAACGGTTGAAGTAGTTCAAATCAAGCCATAAGTACTTAGCTAAAAGTAGAGTGAACAGTTAAACTAATTAATAAAGAAAATGATAAAGTAATAAATGGTATTAGTAGGTAGCTATAAGTAATTAGCTTAAAGTAATGGATGAAAGGTTGAAATATTTAACCTAAAGTAATGGATACACAGTTAAAATAATTAGCCAAACATAATAGATAAATAACTGGAATAGTTAGCTAAAAGTAGCTAATGGACAAATAGTTGAAATGGTTAGCTAAAAGTAACTAATGGATAAACGAATGTTTCAGCTTTACTCTGAGTAGTAGTGCTAGCAGTAGTACAATTGCTGACCAAACCAACCTAAATATTGACAGTTCAAATGTATGAGAAAAATGAACAATTTTTGTATATGTTATACATTTGGAAAATAGATTAAAAACTAATGAAGGGGTACGTGAGTTCATCAGACCAAAAAGGTTGGGAACCCCTCTACTAAAAGATTCAACACTCCTATATTTCTACTTTCTCAGCAGACCCTACCTTGCAGCTAGAATAGAGTTGCTGAAGTCAAGTAAGCCCTGATGTCACTGACCAGCGGCCTGGCTGAGGATGTCCTTGTGCCCTTCAGTGTTAGTTGAGAGAACTGCTGAACATCTGCGCTAGTCATTAGAGAAAGAGGATCTGGCCTGAATCTTTCAGCCTGCAGAGAATCAGGGAGGAGAGAGCTGATGACAAACTACACCCTGCTTCCTCCAAATCTCCCAGGAGCACGGCTTGCGTTAAGTGAGCGGGATGATGTGCAGTGGCTACTCTGAAAGCATGGCCTTTCAGATTTTTCTGGAGCTGTTTGCCATCCATTGCTGCCATAACAATGACTGATCTTGCCGGGAGTACAGTGTGCTCAGTGGAAAGAGAGTGTGTGATTTGGGTAGAACTAAGCTGTATCTTCAGCCTAATATCCACGCTGAACGGCCATTAAATTACCACTCCATTATTCAGTCTGACAATGACTATTCTTTTGCTGCTTTCTCTATCTCTTTTGTGGTGGGAGATTTTATTTTTCATAACCAATCACTACTCAGTGATGTGTCCCGCTTACATCATTATCAGCAGAGCTACATTAGCCAGTGTATATTTAGCAACACCCCTTTCTGTTGGCCTAACAGGAACATGTATAAAACTTGTAGCTTAGTCCTTGATAGTGGCTTTGTTCTATTTAGATTCATGTCAATTAATTGTGGCTATACGCTCAGTATTTTTCCAAAAAGTTACATATGCTGCTTCTATGTCATGCAATTGATGTCTTGCTGCAGGAGTTTGAAAAGTGCCTATGGACATTTCTGCTGTGAAAACATGTAACCAACTTTGTATCTGAATGACTTGGACCGATGTCCTAGCCTCGTGAGACCATCCTGATCTCTGAGCTCGCTGTGTTTTACTCTCAGATCAGTCTGGTAACATTCGATGAAGAGAATTTGGAGAAGTTTGCCAAGTTTGTTGGTGATAGACAGATGGTTTGTCTAATCAGCAACCAGTATTTTCACCCCTTCCCAAAAAATCTCCAAACCAGAGTTCCCAGATGGATATGCTGAGAAAATAAGGGTCATGAGACTCAATCCATCTGGAGGAGTCAGGTTACCGATGTCCTTCATGAAGGCTAAAATACTAACTTTTTACAGCCGTCTTTAAAGTCCACAGTGAGTGAGTGTCTGCTCCGACTTTGGATGTAGTCTGCCGTTGGCTGCCGGTTTCTGACAGAATTTTCCGCCCCTTCCCCTTTCTCTGCTATCTATTTTGCACCGGCACTGTCGCTGCATCCAGATTGTAGTTGGTTTAAAGAAATACAAACAAGCCAGAACGTTTTCCCCCATATACCAGAATATGAAGTTGTGCTGTGCTGACACAGATCTGCGGAGATAGGTCTGTCAGTGCAAGACAAGTGAGTCTCTGATACTCATTGTGACCCCCGCTGAGTTGAAATGATTATCTTGACTACTCTTTTTCTCTTTTCACCTGCCTTAGCATGACTCCTCTCAATCGTACAAGTGGTCCAAAAGGTCCTCCAAAAGGTTGCATGTTACTCCAATGCACTGGCTTCCCATCAAATTTAGAATCCAGTTCAAGATTCTTGTAATCACATTCAGAGCACTGCAAGGTCCAACACCTGTCTACATTAAAGACTGCAGCCCGACAACAGCAGGTCTCTGAGGACCAGGGTTTGTTGGTTTGTCCTCACTCCGGCCTCCAATCAAAAGGACACTGAGCTTTTGAAGCTGCTAAACTTTGGAACTCTCTCTAATTGGACTCCAGATGTGTGGACAGTGTGGACACATTAAAAAGCAGCTTACAACCCATTTGTCAACAACCCAGACTTGCTTTTGTTTTGTTTTTTAGCGTCCTTTATGTTTTTAGCCTGAATTCTGCATTTCATGTCTGTTGCTGTGTCTTTTATTTATTTATTTTGATTTTGGGTGATATGAGGACTCGACCCGATGACTGTTTTAAGACTAACATCGCTGTATGAAGCTGTATGAGCCGACATTAAAGAGACTAGGCCAGGTCAATGTTGCCACAGTCCCAAAAAAAAAAACAGACGCAGACAAGGTATGGATGGACGTATAGAGAGGATCCCAATCTGACATAAACACTTCACTTGAACGTGCGTGTCTGAGCAAAGGAAACTATATTTTGCTTCTTTGTGAGTAATCACAGACTGAGCAGTTTTTGCATTAAAAGGTGTGACACATAACTCATAAGTAAGAATGTATCTAAATGAGATTTCTGAAAAGAATAGATGAGCTTCAGACAGCCTGAGCCTTTTCTCCTCACTCCCCGCCGCTCCCTGGAGATAAAGCTTGACTTGATGTCACAGTCACGCCTGACACCGACATACAAACTGACAAAGCGTCATAAGCTCGATGTGAGATGAAAAAAAGATATATTTTTCATTTACATTTACATACGTGGTTATACAAGGTGGCTGTAGACTGCAAAGTTGATTCTGAAGGAGGAAAAAATGTAAGTTATTACACTGAACCATGCTCTACATGTTGGTTATCTCTCACTGATAGCCAGCTTTCCAAAACGTTAATAAATCCAGCCATGTTGACGGCTCTGTGAGTTTGCTTGCATTTACAATCTTAGTAAAAACCACTGTAGAGGAAAATTGAAGTTGGATTAAAAAAATGAATGAATAGATAGATAAATAAATAAGTGTTCTCCTGGTGCTGTCTTTAAAATGGATGCCTGGAATTTACAGTTTTCCATTAACTGATGCCCAACAGCTTTTTCACGCCTGCACCCGGCCTTGGAGCCAGCCAGGGTTGTTTGTGTGTGTGTGTGTGTGTGTGTGTGTGTGTATGTGTGTGTGTGTGTGTGTGTGTGTGTGTGTGTGTGTGTGTGTGTGTGTGTGTGTGTGTGTGTGTGTGTGTGTGTGTGTGTGTGTGTGTTGTGCAACGCATGCGGGGGAACTCGACAGGCCGCTGTGCCGCAGTCTTCATTTTCTCAGCGTTTTTTAGCTTAAATGTGTCAGTCTGTCTGCTCTCCTCCCTCCTCTGGGCTTTCAAATATTATCGCTCTGTACTGTGAAAATCACACATCAGCATAAACAGTGGTGTCGCGCTATTACCAGTATCATCAATGGAAGCTTTGGTTTCAAAGGGATCATTTGTTGATAAAATGTTCTCGCTGCATTTCTCCATATTCAGAGAGAGGAATGCACAAATCAAGCTCTAGGAGATAATACCTGTAATTATGTTTGCAGTTGCAGGTTTACGAAGGGATGGCTTGCTTACACACACACACACACACACACACACACACACACACACACACACACACACACACACACACACACACACACACACACACACACACACACACACACATTCCTTTCTGTATATCATATTTGATCACACAGGGACTGCTGAAACTAAGTTTTTTTCTCCCTGCATTTGTTTTTTCCTCAGTTATTTGTGCATGTGTTGCGATAAAGGATTATTATTTTCTGCTGGTGGAATCACATCGCTCATGGTTGTAGACCCCTGGAGAATTCTATTAACCCTGGTTATGTCAGGCCTAATAACATGCCACCCTGCTAAGCAGAAAAGGATTGACTTGGGGAAGGGGTGGGGTCGTATAACGAAGTCCCAAATAATTTAATGTTAATGCCCACGGAATATAAAAATGGACCAAACGTGTAGTCATCCTTATTTTCTCCTCTCCTGTTGCTAACCTGGGCTGACGGAGATAAACATAAGTAGTAACCTCAAATAATATATTTGAGGTTGCTGTTTGAGTAAGGGAGCGTGTGTGTGTGTGTGTGTGTGTGTGTGTGTGTGTGTGTGTGTGTGTGTGTGTGTGTGTGTGTGTGTGTGTGTGTGTGTGTGTAAAATTGTATTGCTTTGTGATGCTGCAGCCATTGATTGCCTCAGTGATGGAGCCTGGCTTTCTTTGTTGCTCTGCAGATCAGATGTGGAGTAGTACGGTTTGCTATATTTGTCATTCATTAGCCAGCAGTGAGGAGATGTCAGGGCACATTCACAGGCAGGCCACTTACGTGATAGCGAGCGTCAAATCAATTCAGTCACCTTGAAGTTAGAAGATGAAAGAATAACATGTTGGAATTGGTCTTCCTCTTAGCCTGCACGCCTGTTCACAGACGCTCGCCTCACTGCTGCTGAAGGCGTCAGTGTTGGGAAAACAATGTTAACATTTACAGTTTTGTTTCTGACGAAGCACCAATGGGCTTCCTCCTTTTGGATTGACTTTGGTAATCCACTGGAATGGACTTTACTATGAGAGGAGCTGGTACAGGGGCCAGTAGGTAAGTCTTTAAAACACTCTTTTAATAAACTCTGGGTTCACTAACTACGTGTTGGTGCTTCGTTTTACGTGTAGGGGCTTTTAGCATGTTAGCGACTCTCCAGGATATCTTCGATATCAACCATTTGTCCCTAAAAAATATGATTGTCGTGATCATATTTCACCCTAACCCTATTGATCAGAATGATCTTAATTAGCATTTTGTCCACAGCTGTGCAGCCCTGCCAGCTGGGTTTTAGTTTGTCTCTTAATAAGCCAACTTGTTACTTTACTAAAGGCATAAAGTTCAGTAACTTCCTCAAACAGCTGGGCACTTTAGGTCTTAGCAAATGTTACAGGTAGAGTGCATTTGTAAGGAACTTGTGGCGGATTAATACACCTTTACACAACATTGCTTACAATGCACTACATGGACATGCCAAGGTGAGCTTTGCCACTGGGTGTAGGTTCAGATCTGGTATGAACATGTGTGCAGAACAAAAACACAGCACTGCAACTTTAGGAAAACAAGCAGTACTCTAGCACCTCCTTTACTGTATAGCAGGATGCTTAATATCAGAATCAGAGTCAGAAATACTTTAATAATTATTTTAAAAATTATTTTTTTGCTATGAAACTCAAGATATACCAACAACAAGTATTATACAGCCGAAAACATATATTATAATAATTTTAAGAAATACATACAAGATCAAAAATACCAGACTAATGTGCAATAGAACAGATTGTCTATAGTTATCAGTACAATGAGCACTGGGAACACAACATTAAACATCTGTCTCATCAAACTGAACACCTGGAGCAGCTGTGGTAGGGCTGTTTTAAAAGGTTCTGTCCATACGATGCGTATCACTGTGCCGGGGTTACGAGTTAAGAAACTGTAGTGTTTTACAAAACTATAAGCAATACGATTTACTTAGATATTTTAAAATCTGATTTCAGTAAAACTGTAATAGTATATAGAACCCACCAACATATGCATATGTTGCTAAAGATACATTACATGCTATTTAGAGGTCGGGATTTAAACAACACATAACACACACTGTCTGTCTGAATCTATGCATGTAAACTATTTACTGATCATCAATACAGTGATTCTGAGAATCAATACAGTATCAATAAACATTATTACACTTTACCGTGAGCTGTGGTGGCGACTGAAGCTTCTGTACTTTACAAGACGTTTCAAGTAGCCACCTTGTTGAGTGTCTTGTTGAAACTGAACAACTCAACACAATCTTCAACATAAAGATTCACACTGTCACTCACAATTATTACAAGATATTTTCACTGAAGGAGATTGCAGAGTGATTCATTTCTCCGCAGGCTTACTAAAGCCAAAGTATGCACAGTGAAGCTGCATTACACAGGAAACATAATGGCCCTCATTTATCAAACGAACGTACGGCAGAAAAACGTGCGTTCGACCATTTCCTGGCAAACTTCGGCATTTATCAATTTGGACATGAGCGGGAGCTACGATCAAATCTCACGTCAGGTCTGAGATCGTGTACGTACTTTTGAGCCTGTGGATTTACCGGCAGCAAAATCTGGCTGAAAATAATTAACAAACCTCAGCTGTCATTAAGTATAAGCAGTCACATATTAAGAACAGTTCAAAACGGATTCTTACAACAAATTAAAAAAAAAAATTGTGGTTGGAGCAATTGATTGTACTCATGTGCGTCTGAAGGCACCATCCATGAATGATTACGCATTCACCAATCGCAAAAACTACCACTCGATAAATGTACAGGTGATTTGTGATGCCAAGCTATCGCTTTTAAACGTGGTGGCCAGGTGACCAGGGGGACACACATGATTCTTTTATATTTCAAAACAGCTCGGCTCCAGCCCCCCGCGACCCCGACAGGGACAAGCGGTTGAAGATGAATGAATGAATGAATGTATTGGCGCGCGGCTGCAGGAAAGCGCACTGCAGAGCCAAAGTCATCTCCTCGGTTAGTGGCTACCCTCGATAAATTTCATTAAATCAAACAAGGTATCAGATGATTATCATTTTGCTATGGTTCTTCTAGGGGACAAAGGTTATCCTCTGACGGAATACCTAATAACCCCGCTGGCAAACCCCGCTACAGAGCAGGAGCGCAGGTTCAGCAGTGCACACACACGCACACGGGTCACAGTGGAGCGCTGCTTCGGGTTGACTGCCTCCGTTATTCTTTTCCATACAGCGTTTTGATGGGCCCCTTTTATTCAACTCTTAAGACTGCCAAAAAGCACATCTTTATTTGGCTCCATCTCGGATGTCAGGATGCCGATCTGTGTGTCGGAAAAGTTTCTTTTCTTACCAGTGTTTCTTCTCTCCATGTTTGACCTCAGTGGGCGAGGCCTCCGAACCAGGAATATTTAAGGGCGTAACATGTTAATGACGATCGAATTCAGCTGCCGCATTTATCAAGGCCCGCTAATTTATACGCTGAGATTGGTCAGATACGAATGTTTCATAAATCACACGTGTGTCCTGTCCTACGACCAATTCTGCGCTCAGATCTGTGCCCGTTTTCACGCAAGATTGATAAATGCGGGCCAGGATGAATAAATGTTGGATTGCACTCAGGATGGACAGATAAGCAGGATACCAGGACAGGATACCAGGAGTGATGGGGTCATCTTTACAACCATCCAATGAATGGATATCCCGACACCCTACCACCTGAGCTACAGTCGCTGCTCACCTCACTACTTTCCTTCATGTTTTTCTATGTGGAAATGTAAAAGGTGCATAAAACAGATAGATGAAAACACACTTTACTTTCGGTCCCACACTGAAATGAGATTCCCTCAATCCACCGAAAAATGCACAAAGCCCCGATTCACAAACTGTGTCTTTAAGCAAGCCGTCAGGACGTCTGTACAGTTGTGGTGTCACAGCTATATTTTATACATATGTAGAAACTAGGGCTATACGGTATGGACTAAAATGTATATACTTCTCAGTCCATTCACTGGTGAATTGTCGGTTTTCTGTGTCAACGTTTTGTTTTTTTATTTACTGAAACGATTACAAGAACAACAACAGGTGCAGAGAGTAGCCATGCAAAAGCACGCGAAGATGAAGGTAGCAGGAGTGCGTGGATCAAGTCTCCCAGCGCGCCAGTATTTAACGCGCTGAGACACTTGTGTTGAGATGCGAGAGAGGACAGCAGTCAACATCGGCCACTACATGAATTACTTTTTCAGATAGGCTTCTACTCAAAAGGTCAGGAAATATTCCCTCATGGGATCCGCACAAATTGTGTGGTTACATCAGAGCTGCTCTGCCGGTTATGCAGTAGAGTCAAAATCCACACCGTAGCCAAATACCTACCATCCTACCGTCTATAAATGGTAAATGCGCCTTTCTAGTCTTCTGACTACTCAAGGCACTTTCACACTACTTGTCACATTCACCCATTCACACAGAAATTCACACAGATGGCAGTGGACATCTACGTATCATCTAATCTAACAATGCACACCACATTCACACACCCATGCGCAGCACAGGGAGCAATTCGGGGTTCAGTGTCTTGCCCAAGGAAAAAAATTTTTTCTGTGGTGGATGCTGTAAAATGATACGCACACTAAGTCCCATTAAAAAAAACAGTGAAGAAGCCAACTGTAATCATCTATAATCTCTCCTCTTAGAAATGACAGAAATTACATTCCCAGTGTCTCCAACCTTCTCCAGCTCAAGGTAAACACAGAAATCATTGTATTTGTGCCCCATGTCTGCATGTGTCAGGCCCCCATGATCTCCACGTTCTTATGGCAACAACTTTAAAGCCAGCGGCTGTTTGTCTCTCAGCTGGTCTCAGTCTGACCAAAACGCTGGCGGATCTGGGGAGAACATTCATCTTGTACTTACTGACACTGAAAAATCTCCATCTTTACTTCAAAACATGTTCAAATAATCAATTTGGAAATAAAGTACCTACAAGTCACATAAAACTCTAAATTAATTAAAAGTACACTGATGTTTATTAGTTTATTAAAACGCCAAAAAAAGGTCTCCCCTCCAGAGTTGAAATGTTAAAAAGGCTCCAGCGTTGTGTTTGCGTGTAAAGGGGTAAAAACACTAAAGTGTGCTCAGATCTGCTTACGCTGGCTCACGCCGCGTACGTGTTTCCGTAACATCCGTGTGCAGAGTTCAGATCAACAACAACAAACATGTGGGACTGTTTCCATTAGTGAAACATTCAAGTGTCCTGGGTGGAGCCGAGGCGGTGGGAGGCTGCAGACCGTGCTGCAGATCCCTGTCACACTGTACGGCGTCCTGCTTCTCCGCTGTTAGGGAGAGAAGGAGAAGGACGTTTCTACACATGCACCAGCTCTGGGTGCTGTTGTGTGGCAGTGCTTCACAGCTCCACCTACACACCTGATGTAATAAAAAGTGAGAACGCAACGGCACTTTTGCTTTTCCTTTCTAGATCGTCTTAGTCTATACAGGGCCTAAATGCTGCACTTTTCCACCTGTGTTATTTACTACTAATGATTCTGTTTAAACTTCATGATATGTATATATATATATATACATATATTGCAACTGCAACTGTTCACACCAACAGCCTGCTTATCTTGAAGAAAAGGTGCCATACCAACCGTATTGGATGCTAATTTGAGACATTTTTTTGCAACTTATGGGATTGGAGTCATGTTTGACTGCTAAGACAATTATAATTTGCTGCTGAACAGGAAAAAAAAAAAAAACAATATTAAAAATTTTAAAAAGATAGCAACACAATAGATACAAACTAAAAACTTGATAAAATAATCCCATAAAAAGTTATATGCCATATTATAATTAACAGCTCAAACTGGTGACAGATTTTGAGGACTTAAAACAAAGTCACGGGCCAAAAAACACAAAACACAAAAAACACAAAAAAACCTTCCTGTAAATAACGTTCGGCTGTGCTCTACTCCCCAAAATAACAGGAAGCTCAAGCTGAACTGTAAATGTGTGTAAAGGGGATTTCAGCGGGTTAACTCTCTTACGCCTCTGTACACACTGATGTGCTTTTTCTGGACCATATGCAGTGTTTGTTAAACGTTCACGCAGACGCTGTCTCTCTTACCGTAGGTAGTCTCTCCGGCACAGGATGAGGTTGGCTTTGGTGTAGAGCGTGGAGCCAACCTCGCCCAGCCTGCAGTCACAGCAGGCACACTTGAGGCAGTCCTCGTGCCAGTACTTATCGAGGGCCTTCAGCAGGTAGCGGTCCTTGATCTTCCGGTTGCAGCCGGCACAGCCTTTTGGCTTGGTGTCCGGCTGGACGGAGAGCATTTGTATACCTGGGAGAAGCACAGAGAGAGGCTTCAAACACTCATCTAACACCAGCACCGTTACTGTTACGGTCAAAGAAAGAAAGTAAGAAAAAGAAAGCAAGGAGTGTAATCCTTTATAAATACTGTGTAACATGTACGGCATTAAAAAATATATAGTCGACAAGTGGCATGATGGTAGATAAGGGGAGTCAATAAAGTGTCTTATTGCGCTCCTCCATTTTTAAACAGCAGTGGTACTAAAGTTATAATATTCATGTGTATAAAACAAACATCAAATAACACTATAATGAAATAAGACACAAGTGAAAATACGTATGCCGTAGAGTTTTACATTCCACTCTTTGTAAAAAAAAATGTAATGCTATACAGGAAATAAGGCGCCATACACTGGATGTCAGAAGTTGACATTTTCAGCACGATAAGAGTAAAATTAATGTAATCTTTTTGTCACTCGTGTGAACAAAAACACTGCTTCAAATCTGGAGCTGTGGATCTAAAGCCACGCTACCTGAAGGGCCAAGAGTTGTGGGTCGGTTCCAGATAACGCAATTGTACACGGTTTTGAAGGACAAAATGAAGTATACTCAAAAAGTTAGGATGCAGATTTTGCAGGCGTTCCTGTACACTGAGTTGCAGATAAATTCACATTTGAAAGTGATGAGACAGCTGTGGAAACAAATTTTAAAAATGACTTTGAATTCTTTTCTTTTTAATTGAAGTTACACAAGTGCTGGTTTGCGTCTTCATTCAAAGCAGCTAGTGTTCACACTAAGTATGCTTAAAATGAGGCTAAGCGTGCTAAAGTGGACGTAAATGAAGTTTGTACTTATCTCAGTCCACCAAAATTAAGTATAGTAAAAACAAAATGTCAGTATGCATGTGAAAAATCAGTTGATTTTATTTGGTGTGCTGTTACCCCACAATGCAATGCACAAGGAATATAGTGACAGTTAGTGTGTAGTGAGGATTTGCCTTAAATACAAAGAATATTTCTAACTTTGAGACAAAAACACACACCAGTGTGAGCTTCACTCCATCACATTAAACACATCCAAATTCAATTTTACTTATAATATATATATATATATACTATATATATATATATATATGTGTATATATAAAAATCTTTCATCGTACGTCTCCCCCTCCACTCAATGAGTTCATTACACAAAATCTAAACACATCTACCAGAGCATCTGAGGAAGAGATTGTAAAAGTCAAAGTCAAGCATACTTTTCCTATCGAGCAGCACATAGAATACTATCCTAAGGAACATCACATCCTTGAAATCCTTTTCCAAATCTATAAAACAATGTCTATTAAAAAATCAGTCATGCTGCCATAATCTGGATGAATGTATTTTACTTTGTCTTTACTGTAGTCTGTGTGAGGGGCTTTTGTCTCTGTTTAAATGCTCGTGTATTTAAATGTTTGTTAAATTGTTAAATGTTTAACTAACACTTGTGTTGTTTTATTTGTTATGCTTATGTGTTTTTGTGATTATGTTTTCGTGCTTCATTTTCCTTTACGTTTTTTAATCTTTTCTTAAATGTCATCAACCTGCCAGGGACTGCAGATCAAAATGAGCCTTTATGGGTAAATCTGGCACGTTTACATGTGTGACTTTGTTGCTCTTGTTAATTAATGTGTGTTGTCCCTTTCAAAATAAAGAAATCTAAAAAAAACTTTCACTGATTAGCACAATAGTGACACACACACACACACACACATACTCACACACACACACACACACACACACACACACACACACACACACACACACACACACACACACACACACACACACACACACACACACACACACACACACACACACACACACACACACACACACACACACAAACAGTACTACTTACTATGGACAAAAGTTTGAGCAGACCTCTGCATTGATCTGGCAAAACAGGTGTGAAGGCCATTACATTGTTCCACAAAGAAAACAGTTATGGAAGATACCACTCAAAAAATGCCATTTGAATTCAGTATCATTCGAACGATACTGAACAAAAATATGATTAAAAGTACGTTCTAGTCCCTGTAAAAGACTGAAAGAGTGTGTGAATGCTCGGAGCAGTGAGCTCACCACAGACCGGCCCTTCCGCGGCCCTGTTTAAGTGTTGGGACAAACAAGCAGCCCACACAGACACAAAGCCACAGTTTCACATTTCTTCCAGGACACTTTTCTTCTTCTTTTTTTTTCTACATTGACCTCCTCTGTGTTTAAAGGGGGCGTGGCTCCAGGCGAGGAGCTTTGCGGCGGCCTGTATTGTTTGGCCCGAGCTGACTGTGGAGAGCCTTTGTTGGCCCGTTGGGGGCGAGGAGGGGGGGACGACAATGTGGCTTCGCACCGGGCTGGAATTAGTATTCTCCTACCATTCCCCTGAGGAGAGGCACACCCCCCACTCCCCTTTGTCCCCCATTCACCACACACACACACACACACACACACACACACACACACACACACACACACACACAAAACACACACCATATTTCTTAGTTTTAACTTCAGTCATTTTGAAGTGAAACTTCCTTTTTACCATTTTAGTTCAAACGTGAATTCTCATTCAGTTTCAAGTTTTTGCAAGAACAAAAACGGTACAAGTATAATGTTCTTTTACCTCAAATTCAAAGGCCTTAGCTTATTTTATGATCAACAATGTACAAACGAAAAAATACTAGAGCACACATGCTACTATTCCTCACGCATTTACATCCTTCATGTGGTCTGTTTGACCCGCATACACAGAGAAACACAGAAAAATGCCCCCCCCCCCCCCCCCACCCACATACACACACACACATAAACTCCACCACAAAAAACGAATCACACTCTCCCTTTGTTAATAGAAACTGATTGCAATCATTAAACATATACCATATGTCCTCGCTATT
This sequence comes from Echiichthys vipera, assembly GCF_963691815.1. NCBI lineage: Eukaryota > Metazoa > Chordata > Actinopteri > Perciformes > Trachinidae > Echiichthys > Echiichthys vipera. The sequence continues at coordinate 24,877,986 of NC_139845.1, forward strand.
GTTTGATGTTGAGATAAAGACAATATATGTTAATGGTTTATGAAGTAAAATTTCAGACTTTTTAAACCCCAACTATATCTGACCTGAGGGATACGAGAGGGTCACAGAAGTGAAGACCATACAAGGGTTAAAAATGTTTCACTACTAAGCAAAACCAGCTGACCTTTAGTACAGGATGCTGTAGTGTAAGTGTTACTTTTTTGGATGTTTCTCTTTCTTCCTGGAAGCCAGAGATTTTTAGAGACAATTCGGCTCACAAACAGAAGTTAAAACAGGGTTCGTACACCTTTTCAGAGGTCAAATTCAAGCACTTTCTAAGCACTTTCAAGGTCCATTTTCTAGCTTTTCCAACCCCTTACAGTTGCAGTAGTTTACATATTTCTATCAATACATAGATATTGAAAATGATTTCTTTTGCCCCCATTAAAATCACGTTATCAGAGATGGTTTTACGTTATAAACACCATTCTGTAGTAACACCAGACGGATAAGAAATTCAATTGTATCTCTATTCTATAGCAATTTGTTGTGAACGAAATGCTGATACAATTTCAAACATTTTCAAGAAATGATCCAAAATTCAAGCACTTTTCAAACCTTGAAAACACCACATTAAAATGTAAGCATTTTCAAAGATGTAAAAGTAAAAGTTATGCCAACCCAGTAGAAATGGTGCCATCTGCCACTTCTGTCCTGTCTCTGTGCAGAGCGATCTGAACTTCAACACTATCTCCAGTTCACAGGGATATATAATTTAGTGTTGTAAGTGGATAAACTATGACAACCTTTAAGGAGAAAAATCACTTGTTTCACCAACTGAGAAGAAACCTGCGCTACCCGAGAAACACCTACACACACACGCGCGCACACACACACATCATTTCTCCTCACCTGCCATACATTCTATACAAACTAATACATTGTTTTAGTGAGGGATCATTTGCAAAGACAGCATCAAACAGGTTGCTGTGTGAGCAGCTCGGCTCGTTTGTTCCAGTGCGCTGGGGCTGTTGATTTGTTAATTGGCTGGATTTTTGGAGAGCGGGGCGCACGGCTGCTCGACCGGCTGCTCTGTTCAGCAGCACTGATCCGTCCGGCCTCGTTAACACTACAAAGTCCCCCGCTACTCATTTCCAAACCAAAAGAAAACCAGAGTTTCGACTCCCCCTTTTTTTACTGTGAGGGAAGAGGGGAGAAGCATGGCAGGAATTTGACCACTTCGCTCTTCCGATTGCCCGGGGAGGGGGGGTGCTGAACAAAAGCTTCATTTTCCATTAAGGAAAGGAAATCACAGCTGCTCCGGAGCCCTAATGATATCTGTTTTGTTTGCGCGCTGGCACTCATCCTCCCTTCCCCACTCTCTCATTGTGGACTTAAAGGCTGCCGCCGCTGCGCGTCCTCGGCCGAATGTATCATCATCTGAGCCCGGAGCGGATGGAGGATGATGGAGGGGATGGATGCTGCTATTTCCGTCCCAGCTGTTCGGAGAACGAGATGCTGACATTTCACCCTATCAGTTTAATTATTGTTGCCATGGCAGCGGAGTGCCGGTAAAGGCCAATAATGGGTTGAACACACAGCCTCCATTTGCCACGCGGCGATGACAAGTAACAGCTCCAGAACGCGGGCACACATGAGCTCCAGGATCAGGCACCTAACAGCATGTGTGTTAATGGAAGATGAGCAGCGGAGGAACAGAGAAATAGAGCAGGTTATAGAGCGGCAGCAGGTCAGGTCTGGACACGTCACATCGACGCAGAGAGATGCGCTAACTCCTCGTCGCAGAGCACACTAAACACACGTTCATACAGGCGCAAAAAGTAAGCGTCTTACCGAAACTTTTCTCCCTTTTCTGCATTTGTTGAACCCGCTGAAGCAGCCGAAGCACCACCGTGCAACCCGGAGCCGCCTGGTCCGGAGAGCAGCTGTCTGTCTGCAGGCAGGCTGGGGTCGGGCTTTGTTAGAGAGGGAACAATCCAACAACAGCGACCAGCGAGGAATGGAAAGAAAAAGGGGGGAACAAAAAGGCAGGCGGAGGAGCAGGAGCGAGCTGTTCGCCGCTGTCGGTCGTCACGCGGTCTGTGTGTGTGTGTGTGTGTGTGTGTGTGTGTGTCTGTGTGTGTGTGTGTGTGTGAGCACGTTTATCGCCCACCGGAGATGTACGCGCGGAGAGTTGCAGGCAGCGAATGACAGAACGACAAAGAGATGCTTCCCTTCCCCTCCGCGGCGCAGAGACCATCTAATCCTAGTGGCCACACAACACAGCGGCTCCTGCTGCTGCGCTAATCAGCGCTTTGACGTACACCACCGGGCACCGCGCACACAGCACGACAGAGAGAGGGGCCGGTTAGCTCGGTCCGCTCCCCCAGCAGCAGCACCACCGCCGAACACTGAACCCGCTCTTCCAGAACTCTCCTTCCCCTCTCATGTATTTTTGTTTCACAGGTCTGAACTCGCGAGATAGGACATTTATTTCAGCTTTGGTTTGAAATATGAAGAACATATAAAGCATCAAGCGCACGTTATTGTTTCAAATAACAAAAAATAATAACATACAGCCCGTGTCCGGCTCTCTCACCTTTCTCAACAAGTTAAGCAGAAGCCTGAACTCCAGCTGCAGATCCCCTCTGAGCGCAAAAAGTTCACCAAACTGACATCGCGCGTCGCACAGCGCTGATCTTCGGGATGGAAAATAATGAGCTCCACGTGGACCACGGCGAGGTGACTTACACAGCTACAGGTGTTCAGCATGCGGAGAGTGCGGGGCTCGGGCCGGCGTCCCCCAAATGCAATAGCAAGAGTGGCGAGAGACGGTGGGGGGGAGTCAAGCTTTATTATCTCCGAACCCCCAAATCCCTCACCGGTGAGACATTACACCGCCGAGATAAGGTCATTCACGTATTACCAGCCGCTCTGCTATATGACGGAGAGCATGTATCGCGTGCGCGCCCCCGGAACGCCCATTTTTTCCCAACGTCCTCCAATATCAAAGCCACGGGTGCGCGCAGACGCATGGCGCTCATTATATTATAGAGACAGAAACAGGTGGGTTTGTCTGGGTGGACAAGTACTAATCCACATGTCTTTTATTTAAGGTGGACTGGCTGCGTTCAGGGGCACGTTATTGGGCCGGGGGAAAACAGCTGTTCCTTCAGACATCTGTCCTCCACAAAGCAAGAGATTATTAAGATGGAGAGTTTGACAACAGCAGTGTAAAAAGTGTTACACTGAGGTACAGACACATGCACACAGTAGGACCAGCACACAAAACCTAAGGACTGACTACTGGCGTGTGTGTGTGTGTGTGTGTGTGTGTGTGTGTGTGTGTGTGTGTGTGTGTGTGTGTGTGTGTGTGTGTGTGTGTGTGTGTGTGTGTGTGTGTGTGTGTGTGTGTTGTTGAAAAACGTGTGTTAAAATGTCCTATAGGAGCCAAAATGTGTTAAAGTGGTGAGGACGTGCTATAGGTGCCCTTTTTTCCTTTTCACCCCTGCCCCTCAAAAGGTCTGTGGGACTGACATGTTTATTAGGAGTCATAATTAATGCACTTTAAAACAACTCCATCCGCCGCCTTTTCCCCTCCATTCAATAAAAACAGTCTGAGAAAATAAACATAGAGTGTGAATAAAGAGGAAGCAGATCAAACATGGATAATTAATTAATCTTCCCCGCGGTCATTGATTCTTCTTCCTCTGGCATTCTTTTCTCCACGCGCACACACACGGAAGCGTCATGTGAGGTCCGGGGCTCCACGGTGCAGCCCGGACTGATTATCGCCTCTCCACGGTCTTTATTTAAATCAGTCCTGCAGGCTCATTACACCACGGAATTATTCTTTGCCCTGTTATTGCACCAGTCTGCATCAATTGGGCGGCCCACTTTTGGACTGGATGAGACCCGAGGTGAGGCCCACATGTTTAGGGCACGGTGCCCCCACATCACCACCAACACCACTTCACGCCTCCCTATCGCAGACACACACCTCACAGTGTTCCAACGCACAGCCTGACAAGTTATGCTTTAAATATTCTGGTGCGTTTGTGTGTGTGTGTGTGTGTGTGGGGGGGGCAGTGGGAGGAGGAGGAGGAGATACAAGTCAATAGTTGGCATGCAGCTCCAGTCTAAAATGCAGCGATAATGAGATGGGTCATAAAATGCTCTCTGCGCCATTATGAGTGATGAGATGCATTAAAGCTGACAGGGTATTACCTGCCAGTAATTAGGTTTTGTCATGGATTGAATTATTTCAAGGCGGCCTATCTCGGTAATCATGCAATTTTGTGCAGAGTGTGTGTGCAGAGTGTGTGAGGCTGCCACCTCTCTCCCGGTGTGCCTTTCCGCCGGTTATTCATCCTCCTCCGTATGAATGGAAGATGGAGACAGAAGGCGGTGGGGAAGGTGGAGGATGGAGGGAACCGGCGCACGGCTCAGATCGAGTCTCTTTATCCAGCCGAAACACGCACCTGCATGGACCCACAGTATATGCGCACACGGACAGAGCCTGACCCCAACCTCCGCCCCCTCTGTCTCATGGAGAATTTAAAAAACAGACAGCGGGGGCCTGCACCACATCCACCACATCAATCACCCGCTGCTGCTTCATTTCACCAGTAGTCTGAAGCCTGCTGGGGGAGAAGCCAAACTCTATTTGACGCCCTCTCCAGCCGCGTGCTGCTTGTGTTTGCGTCTTCTCGCGGAGTTCGCCAACACTTTACGCGCAACTCCCGCTCAGTCTACGGAAAGCCGCGTAAAAGTCGCAGAAACACCCTGAGGACTTGAACACGTACCTTTAAAGTACAGCCAGGGATGCTCGGAACAGATCCTCAGGGTTGCTGCAGCGGTGTTTGTCTTCTCTGTCCTCTTGACTTCCACAAGAAAACTTTCTCAGACAACTCCAGATTGTCTCAAGAAAACCTGGTCGACAGCAGTTTGAGAACAGTTGCTCTCTGTTAAAAGTTGTTGGGATGTCACCCCCGAAAACTCGATTCTCCAGCTACTTTGCGCGTCCCAGACCCGGCTCGCAGGGCGTCTCTGTCCCCCCTATCCTTTGCTGCTTCCTCACCTTCTCCCGCTCGTCTCTGTATCTGCGTGTGTTTCTGGTTCTCTGGTTAGGAAAAAAAGCGTCGGGGAGTCGAGGCTCGTCTCCTATTTAAGCCCCTCCACCAGGTCCCCAGTCAGCAGCACACTCCAGCTCATCCAAGAAGCTGACAAGCACCGTTAGGGAAGGCAGCGCATGTTGCTCTAATGGACCTCATTAAGCTCTACTTACAGATGTTCTCTTAACATAATTGATCTGCAGCGAGTTGAGAGGACGGCAACCTATTCCCCAGCCCCCAATTATGGCCCGGTAATTAGATCCCCAACCTCCAGTTCTCCACATTCACCCTTCTAACATTCCGAAATATCAAAGTATCTCTTTCTCTCAAAGCGACTGCCCCCCACCACCACCACCTCATCTCCGTGTCTCCTCCCTTCACCCCCCACCCCCCCACAAGACACTATTGACAGTCAGATCTGCTAACCTTTGTAGTGTAGCCAGACTTAGCAGTGCACTCACTCCAATTGACAGAGCTCACTCACTCTTCTCTTCCTCTCTCCTTGCCTTTCTTTTTCCCATTGGGAGACAGAGAGGGAGAGAGAGAGAGAGAGAGAGAGAGTCAGAGTGAGTGGTACAGATGGGAAAGGAAAGAGAGAGGAAGGGGAAAAGGAGTAAGTTAGCACTTTCCATAAAGAGTTGTAATGATAATATCTGTCGAGGGAGAATATCCTTTCCATACTGTTTTTATCTTAAATAATTCCTCTGATGGCAAAGAGATAGCTAGAGAGAGAGAGAAGGAGAGGAGGAGAGGAGCAGACCTGAGGAGTGATAGTGCAGCTTTTATAACGCCAATCAGTGCCACTCCTATCACTCATCTAATTAGCCAGAGTGCTAAAACAGAAAGCACTTGGGGAAATGGTAATGTCATGCTCTTGCATGTTAAAAAGAAGACAATTTTCAAACTGACATATAAAAAACTATTTGTGACGGAGTGTAATCAAGTATTTTCTGAGCAAGCAGTGTCAGATATCAAATGTTCTCACATCTTTATGTTGTCACAGATGTACTGCACATCATTTTTCTGGATGGCTGGATGCATGACCCAGATTGAAATGTTCCTGTGTGTGTGTGTGTGTGTGTGTGTGTGTGTGTGTGTGTGTGTGTGTGTGTGTGTGTGTGTGTGTGTGTGTGTGTGTGTGTGTGTGTGTTTGTGTGTGTGTGTGTGTGTGTGTGTGCGTGTGTGTTTCCACAACAGCACACATCGGCATGTGAAAGTGTAGCACTTGAGGCCTGCAGCTCCTGACTGGAGGACACATCTTCAAGTGCGATGGTGACGGTATATAAGTGTGCGTCAGTTATGCATTATTGTGTAGATACATCCATGGATTGAATAATGCTCCATGGGATGAGAAATCATTTCTGGTTCTTTAGCTGCTAAATGCTCCACTACATTATGTGCACTTTGGTGCTGGCCAGGTAGTGTGCAGTGGATTCACAGAGCTTTCTCAACACCTGCTGCTGCTGAACATGAAGCTGATGAGAGCAGAGGCTTCAACACCAACAGTGAAACAGTGATGATGTTAAAAAGGCTAAAACCTTCCGTGGAGCTGAGGGTTATTGCTGAATTTCTCTGTGGGCATGTCAACACCTTTTGCATAACACACTGACTCAATATTAAAATATTGATTAGTGCAGCTACACAAAATAGCAACACCACAAAATGACTCAGTTTAAAGTAAAAATCCTGCATTCACAATTTTACAATACAATTTTGAAATACAATCAGTAAAATGCAGTGAAGGTTTCAAAATGACTTATGCAGAATGAGCCATGTCTGTGTTTTGTTTGTCAAATATCATCCAATTATTACTATTTTATTTAAAGCATTTTAACATGGTAGTTTATCAAAGTAAGGCCACTTTATTGGGTAGTCTAATTTCTAATAATGTACAATATTTAAAAAACTGACCATAGGTTTTGTAGCATCTGCAAACAAATGGTGCTGGTAAAAAAGGAACAAACTCATCTGTTGTACCAATTCTTTTTCAAGGTCAGTACATGGATGTGCACTGGTATTTAAAGTTATTCTTACCTTTCTGACATGTCACACAGCATGATTGACACAGCTTTTTAATGTGACAAAGGCCAATAAACATGAACAACTCCGCCACCCTCCAAAGTCCCACCCTTTTCCCCCTGCCTGACCTCTGACGCTCCCTCCTCTCCTGACGCGTACGCTGAGAAAGTGAGCAGAAAGTGAAATGGGTGGTTGGTCCACAGTACATAGACCTATGTGCCGTTGAATTCGGCACTATTTGTGGAAAAAATAAAAGATCTTTTCTGTGAAAAGCGGGGAACATAGGTACGCTCCCTGCTAACGCTAACACTAATTTTCCTTGCACAAATAACATAGTATTACAGAACTATAGTAACTAATAACTGATGGCATCTGGATGCTGTGTTATCACATGCTGTGTTGCGTTCTAGGATAAGGCAAACTAAAAGCAGAAACTCCCCGACCATCTCGTCTCTTTCTAGCTCCAGATGAATCTGCACTAGCCTCTGCCATCACTGGAAAGCAGAGTCCATGAACACTTGCATTTGCGCATAAAGTATTTTCTTTATCGCAGCCTTGTGAAATAGTCTTCTTTCTGTTGATAGTTTTCTTTGTTGGAGCAGCTGTGGGTGGAAATGGCAGCTTGCCTTGGTCAGTCATTGTCACTTCCTCACCTTTCCTTGTTATTTCTCACAGACCGCTCTACCGCTCTGCAGACAGGCGCAGTGACTGCGGTTGGCAACTGGAAGGGACGCTGCAACGGAAGACAGGCAGGAAGCTCTGCAAATCATTTTATTCGGTCCGAATAAATTAGCCTGCTTGTTTGCAAGCATTAGCTCACCGTAACCAAAGAGGTTATAATACTAAGAGGCAACACTCCATTAACCCGCCCATGCAACTTTTTCATGCAGTCGCGTAGCCGAGTCTCCGCCATTTTGGACTGAAGGAACGTCTCGCATTAATAACGGAGATACGTAAAAAATACCATTCCTATTCACAAGAGGGGGTTAATCTGGTTAAAAGTTCTTATAAACAACGACCATGGCAGTCATTTATTCTAAACAGTTTCCCCCTTAATTTCCTTACCTGTTTGTAGCCATAGGCCCTACTAGTGACCTATGTGTACCAAACACCAAGGAAAATGCCTTTTATGTGAAAAATGAATGGCAATAAACCTTGTTCTTATTCTATTTTAGCTCGTTTTTAAATTTCTCTTCTCTATTTTTATTATTATTATTATAATTATTATTATAATTATTATTATTATTATTATTATTATTTTTTTTAATTATTATTATTATTATTATTATTATTATTATTATTATTACGATGGCCTGCAGCTACTATAAATCTTTACATTTTACAATATTTTTATTATAATTTGTTGTCTTTTCACCTTTAACAGTAAAGATTGGAGATGGAAGCGCGGACACTGGGGACTTAAGTTCAGCGGACATTGAGAATAACTCTGACCACACAGCCGACTAAGCGCCACCAATGGTGGTGTGACCCAGCAACTGGAGATCGGACCGCTTTGACAGGCGCTGACAGAGCGAAGGACTCCGGTGGGATGACTCTATTAAAGTCACATCGGTGATGCTTTGAGCAGTTAATTGCAAGTTAACTGCTTGGTATTCTTCAGTGTTGACGTAATGTTACAGTACGGTAACTGATGCACCGTAGGAGAGAGTTCAGCCCAAAATGGCGGACGCACTGTCAGTGTGCCCTCTGGTGGCGGTTGCACAAAAACACGAGTGTCGCCTCTTAGTATTATAACCTCTTTGCCGTAACCATGGACATGAATTTACAAGCAGCATGCTGGCATTATTCTAAATGAGATTGTAATCCATTTTACATCATTATACCAACATGATGCCGGTCATTTATGTTCAGTCTCACTGTTTTGCGGATATTCACTCACCTACTGAGTGCATGAGTACCAGGATGCTGACTGCAGTTTACTAAATATCCACTAGTGTCGCTAATACCAAGGGTTTTCTCAACATTACACAGAGAGGCTTTAAGTTTCTGTTCGCTTTGAAGGCTGTTCAGCCTGTCTACCCACCTCTTTTTCTCCAGTCTGTCCCAGATACCCTGGAAATGTAAGACATGTTACTCACAGAATTTACCAGAGGTACACCTCACAGACATCTGACGTAAAGGTTTTCATGAGCTGACTATAGGGTGAGGAAGTACAGTATAGTGATATCAAGCTGTCATGATTACCAGATGTGACAGATTTGTCCCGTCAGTAACATTTCAGATGTCTGTCCCTTTTAAGAGAATCTTCTCACTGAGGGTTTTGACATTTACCAGAGGACACTCAAGCCCCTCTCTGCTGTCATTTTCCTTCCTATAGAGGAGCCCTCACAGGCCGACCAGGAGCTTAAGGATTGGATACTGCACTCTGGTCCTCCAGCCCATCACACACACACACACACACACACACACACACACACACACACACACACACACACCCTCTTCGCCCCCAGGGGTATAAGCCAGGGGACTGTATACACTAACGACCAGCAGAGCCTCTCCTTAAAGTCACACTCAGTAATTGCTGCCAGTATACGACCTTCAAGTGGGGTCAAGGGATACGTAATTTTAATGACAACTTTTCCTCTCCCCCGCAGGCCAATTTTGTCTCTTGGCTGAAAGAGAATTGGCAGAGCTAAGTTCCAGAGCCATCTTTCCACCAAAAAAATCTGGAGAATCATCTTCGGTAATAGGTCAGAAGGGAGTCCTCAAAGTCTAAAGAATAGCTGGGCCAAAGAGTATTGACCCTTCTTATTACTCCACTGAGAGTTAATGGAGATTACTTAATTCAAGCGCCTATTCATTTAGTCAGAATATAAAACGAGAATGCAGCAGTCAAAGAGCTGGGACTTTGGTAATAGGCAGTCTCATTCTCTCTGACTCTGAACAGGACATAAAAGGCAGTGGCCCGGTGGCAAGTGGAAGATGGAAACAGCAATCAAAGAGAAGCTACAACTTTACCTTTTGGAAATGTTGGACATTCATACATGATTTGTGGAAGTTCATTGAAACAGATCAGTAAAAGTGAATCAAAGACGATATTAAGAAAAAAACACCCACACACGGAGCCACACCTGTGTCTTATATAGACTTCTGTCTATTCAAAAAGGTATGTTCCTGTTCAGACAGTCCTCACCAGAAAAGGGCCTGTACAGGTCGACTGTGCAAGCAACTTATTACAACCAGAGCCAATTCTACCAGCTGTTGGGGCCCTAGGCAAAAAATCACAGGGGGCCCTTTGAACCAGCGTTCATCGCCATCATAGGTTTGTTTAAACTGAATAATATATGTCACCTACAATGAGAGGAGAAAAAAAACAAAACACAATTGGAGTGGGTGGAGTCAGGTGGGTTCCCTTAGGGAGGTCAGGTGTCCTACTGTCATTTGCAAACTTTGTGCATTATCACTGCTGTAGTTGTCACCATTGGGGGCTCCCTATTGCCCTGGGGCCCCAAGCAGGTGCCTGCATTGTCTGCTGGCAAGAAGCGCCTCTGGTTGCGACCCATATTTATGTTTGTTGTTAGGTGGCAACCTCTAAAGGCCGTTCTAATTATAGCGAAAGAAAGGAGGAAGTCAGGTGACATATAAGGTTTTCGTTGCCACCGTACTCTACGGGGGAATTGTTGGGTTTATGTAAATTATAAATAAGTCATAGAGTGTGGTCTATACCTTCTCTGTAAAGTGTCCTGAGATAACTTTTGTTATGATTGGCACTGTAAATAAAATTGAATTGAATTGAATAAATATAAGAGCACAAACACCAGGACTTCAACCGAGCCCTCACCCCAGCAACTTGTTGATCCAATCAGGAAGTGCCCAAAACTGCAAGTTCTCTGAGTGACCACTGGGGGCAGGTTTAATAATAGAGCAGTTTCTCATTGACCTCCATGTTAAACAGGCCGTTTTCACAGCATACAGTAATTAAACGTATTTAAGGCCTGGGACAAAAAACATTCTTGTCTGTATGTTTAGGTCATATCTCTAGTCTCGAGTCTAGTTCATTTGATCAGTGTGAGTACAACTGTTCCGTGTTTAAGTGCGGCACACTTCTGGACCCCGGCCCAGTTGGGAGAGGTGGGCTTTAGTGAAGCAAAGATGCACATGTACGAGCAAGAGCATGTGCACGTGCACAAGGACAAGCGAGCATTGACAGCGGTCCTGAGACTATTTATATACAATTGTTCCCCACGATGGACAATTAAAAAAATTCCGCCAAAGGGTTTACAGTGGTCTGATGTGGAGGAGTGTTCACTGCAGATTTTGTCAGCTGAAAATATTCAGAAACAGTTGGACAAAACAAAAACTCGATGATGTATAAGCGAGAAGCGATCATGCTAAAGCACGGCTCGGATCATCTGGGCCAAATGGGAGTGTGCCCAAAAACTGCAACAGTTTCAAAACCCAAAATAAAGCAGTCCCATGTCATGGTCACGGTTACGTTGACCTCCTTGGCAGAAGTCTGCCCCGAGTCTGAGTCTCCGTCCCTTCCGCTCTAAAGCAGCGCTCCTAAATGCCAGGATCCACTTTTTATTTTTTCACCAGCAATGTTAAAATCCCCCTGCACCTACGAGATTTATGTTGGGTCCTGCGTGATCTGCAGGATCAATGCAGTCATTTTCTTTAGTGTTCCCCCTGATCTCGTTGCTCTCCCCTGCTGTGTCCTGTCGGCGAGACACGTACTCAGAGCAGAGGGCAAAATCCATCAATGTGGCACCTTCCAGCAGGGATGTGCGGAGATGTGGGGATATTTATTTGTGCTTTATAATGTCACTGATAAATAATCAGAAAGTAACGTTTTATTTCTCTGATTCACGGCTGAGATGAGCAGCAATGGAGCAAGCCGCTCACTAACTCTTTTTTCTCTGGATCCTTCTCTTGAATACGGACCGGGCTCCTGAAATTGGGCCTTTGATCCATAAATTCACGTTACACAAACAGAAAATATCCTTTACCCACATGGTGTTTACTTTCTGAGCTTTGCCTCTACCTGTTAGTACGTCATACGCTTCATTGATCTGATTGGTTGATTTGGCCCGTATGTTGGTGATAGACAGATGGTTTATCCAATCAGCAACCAGTATTTTTGCCCCTTCCCAAAAGATCTCCAAACGAGAGTTCCCAGATGGATATGCTGAGACAAGGAGAATCAATCTATCTGGAGGAGTCAGGTTAACAGCACTTACCTAACCTGAATGATCTCTATAACGTCACGTTGGTGATCACAGCCCCATGTCTAACTGTATTGTAATTGAAAATGTGGAGTTTTAAGTTTTAATCAGTATCCATCATGCCTTTTGATTTACACTGCTTTTATTCTACCACATTTTGGTGCTTGTTACAAATAAAATCAACCAGTGGATCTGTTGTGTGTAATTGTGGCTCGACAGTGTGTAACATCACTCCAATTAGAGAGTGCAGATGGAACAGATACCTGCTGCCTGCAGATGGCTGTAAGAGAGTCACCAGAGTAAAAGAAAGATAGTTAATGCTCATTAATCTTTATTCTGTGGCATTAATGCATAATCATAATAAAACATTTGTATTTTTTTGCATGTCACTTCAGATTAACAAAACTAGAAGTGTTTGTGTGATATTACAGAAGATTATGAGTGTGACTTCACCTAATATATAAAATATTACAGACCACAGATGCACTGAGCTGTCGATCTGCTATGAGCAGGTGGGCGGCAGTCTGCGCAAGGCACGTTCATTCTTGGCAGCAAGACTGCAACATCACATCCTCTTCTGCACCTCTGCTCCCATAAGGGCACATTCACCAAGATACGAGGGCTCAGCTCCTCGCAGTGCACGACACAAGAACAGAGGAACAGAACCCCCAATTTTATAAACTCTAAACTGTTTTGTTCTCCATATGAACAAAATCTGCAATAATAATGAGTCTTTTATTATACTATTATAGTATTTAAAGGATAAATCTTTATCCACTTCCAGCTGCCATGTTAATCTTGTCTCATGCCTTACTCTGTCACCATGTACGTATATACCACTTACTGTATATGTTATTACCTGACATGTATTAATTAGAATCCTAGACTTTATATACAGATGGATGACAGGTCTTCACTTCCTCTCACTGTATAACCCTGTTTCCAAATAAATACTGTGCAAAATGTTATTAGAATCAGAATGTGATGATCTGCAAAACATTGAAATCCCATATTTAATTAAACACAGCACAAAGACAACAAAGCAAATGTTGAAACTGAGAAATGTCAATGTTCTTTCAAAATGATACGCCCCTTTTTATTTCAGGTTTCAAACAAGTTGTGATAGTGGCAAAAAAGACTGTAAAGGTTGAGAAATGCTTAAAAAAAACAGTTGGTGGAGCATCTCACAATGAATGGGGGGGGGGCATCACCCTGTGAAAGACTGTGCTGGAAAATAGTGGCACAATTTAACAATAATGTTTGTACACATCCAATGTAGATCAATGTAGAAACCAGATCCAGAAACGCTGCCGCCTTCTCTGGGCCTGAGCTCATTTCAGATGGACTGAGGCCAAGTGGAAAACTGTCCTATAGTTTGACCAGGACGCTGCATCCTCTGGGCTAAAGGGGAGAGGGACCATCCTGCTTGATATCAGCCATGTTCAAAAGCCAGCATCTGTGATGGTATGGGGGAGCATTAGTGCACATGGCATCATGGGTAACTTGCCCATTTGTGAAGACTCCATTAATGCTGAACCATATATACAGGTGTTATAGATGCCAAGTAGACAACGTCTTTTTTAGGGAAGACTTTGCTTATTTCACCAAGACAGTGCTAAACCACAATCTGTACGTGTTACAACAGCGTGGCTCTGTAGTAACCGAGTCCAGGTGCTCACTTGGCCTGCTTGCAGTCCTGACTAGTCACTCATTGACAATGTTTGGTGCATTAAAAAACATAAATATGATAAAGGAGACCCCGGACTGTTGAGCAACTGAAATCCTATATCAATTAAGAATGGGCTAATATCCTACTTAAATCCACCAAAATGACAGCAACTGGTCTCCTCAGTTCCCAAACGCTTCCAGAGTGTTGTTGAAAGAAGAGGTAATGCAACAGAGTGGTAAACACGACCATATCCCAAATATTTTTTAACGTGTTGCTGGAATGAAATTCTAAATTCAATTCAATCCAATTCAATTCAATTCAATTCATTCATTCATTCATCTTCAACCGCTTGTCTCTGTCGGGGGGCTGGAGCCAATCCCAATCCCAGCTGACACCGGGTGTGAGGTGGGGTACACTCTGGACAGGACGCCAGTCTATCGCAGGGCACATGTCTGTCTCTGTTCAATTCAATTAAATTCAGTTCAATTCTATTTACAGTGCCAGTTCCTAACAAAAGTTATCTCAAGACACTTTACATATGGAGTAGGTAAAGACCACACTCTATGACCTATTTATGATTTACAGAGACCCAACAATTCCCCCGTTGAGTAGCAATCTTGTGCACACAGTGGCAACAAAAACCTTTCCTTTAACAGGTAGGAACGAACAAACCCAGCTCTATGGAGGACGGACATCTGTCTGCACCCATTGGGGAGGAAGAAAAGGAAAGAGAAAGTGAGAAAAGAGACAGGCTCGTCAGCCCTAGCTAAATGAGGACATTATTTGAGAAGAGAATATACCGCCTCTCCTCCATTTTGTGTATCTTTGTAGTGTTTAAAACTGTGACCATTTCACAATGTTAAATAGAACAGTCAGTCTTATGGTCACATGTTTAAAACTGCCACTGTAGTTTGTGGTGTTCACTGTACTGAAAAATTACAGTTCAGAAACTGAAGTATTTTGATAAACAGCGTCCCTGATAGTCTGGATAATTTGCAGAATATGCTATTAACAGTTTTCAGGGGGGCTTTTCTTCAGGAGAAAACTTTTTACAGGCAGGTCTGGGAATCTTCCAGTTTTTCAGCAACTGCCCAGAGCCCATCCTGTTGGTTATTCTGAATAGAAACAAATCATTATTCTCTCTTTATCAATGCTATATAATAACACGTTTCCATGTGGTTATCATGTGGGGATTTGTAATCCACCTGCTCACGCTTGAAAATGAACAATGTCATAGATGATGAAATGCCTTTCGGATTATATTGGGTAAATCTCTTGTGAACATGTTTCTCAAAAGGAAAAGCAATATATTTGAATCCCTTCATTCTAACAAATTTAAAATTCAGGGATTTAATGATTCGAACAACACAATAACAACTTTTTTCCTTTTGGCCCTCTGAGTCAGAAATGCAAATTAAAGTTATGTACATACTATTGAACTAGGATGGACATCAAAACAGTACCTGTAAAATGGATGGATCTTAAAACTTGTGAATATGTTAAAGAGAAACAGATCCAACAAGGTCAAGGCATCAGACTTTACTGTGGGAGGAGGGAAATAAAGCAAAGGCCTGTTTGAAAATCAGCTCAGGAAAAAAAAAAACTTATGAAGAATAAAGATGAGCAATGGTTGGAATGGTATGAAAGATGTCTGCACTATACATTTTTGATGGATAGCTTATGTATGTGCTGGTTTAAAACACACAACCAAAAAAGTAAATTGATTATATTCTATTAGTATCTGAAAACATACACGAGGTGCATGCAAATGAATACATCATGCTCTTGAATCAATAAACTGTGCACACAAATGACTCATTCCTGCACACAAATTAGCTGCATTAGGCATATTGTTGGCATTTTCACATAAAGATAACAAAGTGTTGTTTAGCAGGCAACATGCAAAGTATATTTATGTATCTCTGTCCAACATTGAATAAAAACTGTATTAAATTGTGCAAAGCCTTTTATATACTGTAGCTGCGATGCTACATTGGATGTTGTTTCAGTCTGCTATCAGTTAACTGCACACATACCACTGGCTAGCCTAATGTAGTGCAAAATATACAATGGACGTTTTCAGACCATAGAGCAACTAGTCTAAAGGAGCACTTGTATTCAGTTGTGTTTTGATTTTGGAGTTGCTACTTTTAAAGATCTGAGCATTTATAGGAGCGTACGTATGTTCCCTGGGTCCTATGTTCCCCACTTTGTATGTGACCAGTGAACATCGAGAGAGTCTGATGTCCCCCTTTTCTTTTCTATTCCCCTATTCTATTTTCTATAACATCCATTTTCAACATATTCTCATGAACAGGTTCGTAGGATATTGAACGGAAAGTTCTGAACACAAATTCCTATGATATCGCACGAAACGGTACCAGTTTGGACGCGAGAGGGTGATGGACCGGAAGTGGGCCGCAACATCAAGGCACCAAAACTACCATTTCATGAGCAGTTTTAGCCTACAATAGGTGACAGCCAGGGTTAGGCATCAAAACGACTTGGTTGGGATTAGATTATTGTGGTTTGGTTTCGTACATTTGTGACATGAATGGCCCTGAACATGAATGGCAACAACCCGGGAAACCCCACTTTCCCCGGTGAAAGTCTTGTGTTTCAGGACCCATCCACCACCTGAACCTACCTCTTAACGCTAAAATTCACTGTCTGAGCTGGAAGTATGCTCTGTTTGACTAAAATGCATGGACTAGTGACATGTTCACATAGGACACTAGCCTGGGAACCAAGAAAATCTGGCAAGCTAATGCTTCATTTGTTCAGGCAGGTCCCTCTGCCATCAGACAGATGTCCAATAGCTTGAGATCTGATGGACCAATCACAACCATTTGTCTCATGTGTGACGGGTTTAAGATTATGACTGACAGCCTCACTGTCCAGTCTGCAGGTTCATTTACCATAATTTACCAGGCAAACTCAGATTAAATTGTTAAATGAGGCAGAGCTGATTGGATTGGACTTGATATTCTGTATTGCCTGTTCTTACTCAAGGGAAACCAGACTACTTTCAAGTTTAACAAGTTTATTATAAAAAAAGGTAAAGAATATTCTTCTTGGCCAAGGACTCTCTCTGGGTTCAGAAATCACAGTCATCCTGGCTTTGAGCCAAGCTGTTGCAGCAACCAATGAGCCAGAAAGAGCCCAGAGCCCTCCTTCATAAAGAATTTATACAGCAATAAAGTTCATTGGGTTGTTGTGATTGGTTCAGAATGTTGCTGAGGCAGTCCCTGGTTCAGGCTTTAAAATGTCAATCACTCCCAGACTGGCTCTCATTCGTTAACAAGTTGAGTTCTCCGCCCCGTTGTCATACGGTTCCTTCAATGCACCGCCAGTTCCTGTAGAAAGAACACTTCCTACTCTGTAACTTCACTTCATGGGGCTAACCACCTCTCATTTTATGCACCTAGTTTTAATCTGGAGCTTATCTTCAACATAATTTAAATATTATTTATCTATGATTTAATTATTAATATGAAAGCATGCTAAATCATTTAACTTCTATACGTGCACAGTGAGAAATAACAAAACTTCAATTATATTGTGACAAAAATAAACACATCCCGAGATGCCTATTTCTCTCATAAAATGTTTTCAGAGACACATTTTAGTGTACTGTTTAGCTGTAATATGAGAAAGTTTGTGATCCCCCGCCATTTTTTTCCTGCTTTCAAACGGACCAAGCCCTGCCGTTTCATTGCTGTGATTAGTTGTAGGTCTATCCAATTGCATCCAGAGGCCTTTTGGTCTAAACTTACACTGGTCTGGTTGATGAGAATCAACCGAGTGTTGAAATCCTACATCCAGCCCAGGGAGCACAGGCCATGTTCAAGTATAACATGGAGACAGTGGAAGCACCAAGCTGAGGGCCTGTCTCATTTTAAGTCCTTTTTATTACTGTTGTCAAGGCTTATTGTCTCATAAACACTGATATACATATTGATATTACATGTGTAATATATACATGTTCGATGCCATTTCACCCCCCCCCCCCCCCCCCCCACACACACACACACACACACACAGTATCTTAACACAATCTCTTGCTGTCTGTGTCTCACACTGGCAAACTCATTCACTATCATAAAATATTATTTCTCCAAGCCTTTAATGATAACCTTGAACAATGCAATGCTGGTAACTGCTACATCATATCTATCGATTCCATCCGGTGTGATTTCCTTGAGTAGCTTGGGCTGAAATTACTTGTGTGTCCAGAACTGAGCATTTCAAACAGACTGCTGTATAGCTCAGCAGCAATCAATCAGCCTTAATCCAAAACCAATTTACTCCGCCTGAAGAGGAAAATATCTTTTAATCTCTAGCCGACAATCCCTGATTGCGGTGCAGAGCATCAGTTGACAGTCAAACTCTGCCGCTTAGAATGGGATGTTTATATTGGATTTGCGGTTGCCATTTTTACATACACATGAATGGATAGTCAATTTAATACCTGCAAGCAGAGTTTCTCCCTCCCTGATGATGGGATATTGCTGTCCCTGTCATCTTTTCCAATAGTCTATGTCCTGTTCCATCCTCCAATACACTGTAGCAAAAAATACAAAAAAGGTCATCACACAAGCCTGAAGAAAAAGAGTTGCATTCTGTTTGGAGAAATTAGAGAGCAAAATGCCAAAATGTGCAAAGAGACCATCTTTTCACGTTTTAACAAATCCCACTGTAGATTCAATATTTCAATATGAACACAACTCTTGTAAATACTGATTGTACCTCTGACATTAAGCCATGTGCTGTATAAAAGGATTGCTTGTGTTGTACTCCATCTGTCAAAGCAGGGGTTACCTCTGTCAGGAGCGGGAAAATAGAAAGCCATTCAGTGTGTTTACATGCACATCAGTAACCCAAAAATGGCCTTACCCCAGTTAAGGGAATAATCTATATATATCTATATAATCTATGGTAAATGGTAAATGGACTTGTACTTATATAGCGCCTTTCTAGTCATCTGACTACTCAAGGCGCTTCACAGTGTCTGTCACATTCACCCATTCACACAGACATTCACACAGATGGCAGTGGACATCTACATACCATCTAATTTGATCTAACCTTTCACACCTCATTTACACACCCATGCACAGCACGGGGAGCAATTCGGGGTTCAGTGTCTTGCCCAAGGACACTTCGACATGTGGGGGGGAGATGGGGATCGAACCACCAATCTCTCGAACAGAGGACGACCAACTCTGCCACCAAGCCACAGCCGCCCCTATATACGTGGGAAACTTAAATAATATAGTAGGTGGCACTCCCCCAACATATAGCTGGTCTGAATACGGCTTTACTCTCCGGTTCACCATGGTGAAGTCGTCCCTCGGTTTAAAGGGACGACTTCCCCATGTTTTTTTCACGTTGTTTTTGGCGCCGTTGCTTCCTGGTTTATTATTTTTCCGGGTCAAAAGTCCCTGCCACAGCAACACCAAACCCGATAGTAACCTGGGAAGGCTGTTTATATGGCGGCATAATCGGGGTACTGAAGGATCCTCTAGGTCTGTTGACCGGGGTATGAGAACTCTGATTTTACCTGGGGTACGGTGTTTACATGCTGTTTGAGAAACCAGAGTATGCCCTGAACCCGAATATAATCGGGTTTTTAAATTGCATGTATACACACTGATTGTAACCTATTAACATATTCTCATCAACAGGTTTGTATGATAAATATTATGAAAAGTTATGTAGAAAAATTCTATTTGACACTAAGAAGTGGATTTATATGATATTTTACGGAAACAAAAGTTGACAGGTTAGTGACGGGTTGGTACTTCTGGGACACCAACACTTGACCCCCTGTGTAAAAGTCCCGTGTTTTTGGACCCAATCACCACCCGACCCGCCTCCCTACGCAGAGTTTAGAACTTGTATACTATGTCAGATGATTTCCTTCTTTGTTACGGATGTAATTTCTACACTAATAAACACATGGATTACACACAAATTACAGTAAATTCATTTTCATAGTTATATGTATGAACAGTGAATAAGGACAGCATGAATCTCTGTGAGTGGACTCAGAAGGGCGCCTCATATGTCTCTTACACTGTCTTTCAGAAAATTAAGAATGGATTGTCACCAAAAGTGGAAAAATTGCTGGGAATCAAATGAGCTAAGTGCAAGAGATTAAATGTGGTTATTACTGAAGTCTGTTGGCACTTGAGAGGATCCTGCAGATACTTGGAGTTAAAAAGCATTGCCACCTCCACTGCAAAAATAAATAAATAGATAAGTAAATAAAAACAGTATAATTTATTAGAACATATTACATGTTTCAAGTCAAGGAAACTAACACTGCAGTTGTGTTCGGCATTAGCTCCAGCAGTTTGAGCTCTGCAGCACACTAGATCATCATGCAGTGATTTTCTCTATGTTCGTAGCACTAATGAGAGGCCAGTAACAACAGTCACAATCTCCTCTGGCTATGAACAATAACGTGTCAGTCATTTTCTGTAGTACATTTTCCAGTGCAGTCTCTCCGAGCCCCTCGGTAACCAAACTAATTGAGGGCCATATGTAAGCAAGTAGCTCTTGCTTTAGAGTCGCGCAGGGAGGGAGTCTTATAAATGAGCCCCCCTGGAGGGAAGCACAGCTGAGCCACGGTCAAGCAGAACATCGCCACGTAGAACAAGATAGAGCATGCCAGGAACAGCTCACCCAGTGATTCCAACAGCCAATACTCAACTGTGTGATTAGCATAGGGATGGCCCTCAAACTAGTTCTATGACTGCAGTTAGCAGTGTAGAAAGTATTAATAACTGGTGAATATATGGGGACAATTGGAATCAAAGTAATAACAACTGCACATTTATTTGAAGCAGTTATCAAATGACATGGGTTCTTGGGAGTGTTAGTTATTAGATCTTGTTAAAATGACATTAAAATATTTAGGTAATCTAGGACGTTTTCACACCTGCCTTGTTTAGTTCGGTTGAATAGAAACTCCACAGAACCTGGTGCAGGTGGTCCAACTACTAGGTGTACTGTGCAAGTTTGAGCTAAACGACTGCACAGTACACCTGAGAAACATGCACTATGTGGAATCTGATGCGATGATTTTATCGCTGGATTTTTCTAAAGCATTTGACACAGTGGGACATCAATTCTTATTTAGTTCAATTCAAATGTTTGGTTTTGGTAAAACTATAATTTCTAGTAGACATTAGCAGCTGTGTCATGTTATATCCAAATACCACTAAAAGTTTTTCAGTTTACAGATCAGTCCGCCAAGGTTGCCCCAGTTCTCCATTTTTATTTCTCATTGTTGTTGAAATGCTCTCAATACATATGTTACACTGTATTAATATACAAGGTTTAATAATTTTCTAGAGAGAAATCTGAATCTTGCAGCTAGCGGATGACACAGTTCTCTTTTTAAAGAATAAACAACAAATTGAAAACTCTATCAAAGAAATACACTCCTTCTCTCTGGCATCAGGCTTAAGACTTAATGTTTAAACTATGTCTGTACAACACGAACGAAAAATTAATGTGTGACATACCAGTTAAAAATAGTAATAAATACCTGGGGATTCATATTTCTAAAAATCTCAAGGAACGACAAGAAAACAATTTCAAAGCCAAAATAAAAAAAGCAAAAAGTATATTCAATATGTGGCTTCAGAGAGATCCAACCTGCTATCTGTAAAGAAAGAAATAAAACTTTAATCAATTTTACTACTTCTTCTTCATTGAGTTTTCTGGCGTCCGTCTGCCACTACTTTCGATGATTTGCTAGTAGTTACTGGGGATTTAAAAATCCTCAGTAACTACTCTCTTCTTCGTCAATTTTCGCGAATGGTTGGACTGACTCTATACTGCCGCCTCGATTTCAGGTGGTATTGCTCCTTTCAGTCTGGAGCACTCCGGATTCGTAAACACAGAGGCGACAGACCCATTGATGGACAAAAAGACCTCCGGGACTGGACAAAAGGGTCCGTATCTGTATTTACCATAATGATTTCTCCGTTAATAGTTCATACATATCGAAAAAGACTACTGGGATGATTTTACGCCAGAATTATTCTTGAATATCCCAGGTGAAAGTCCTGTGTCTTAGGAGGATTTTAGCGCTCTTCTACTACATCACCTGATTTCCTTCTTTGCTCCGGATGTAATTTCTACAGTAATAAATATGTGGATTACACACAAATGCATTACATTTTGTTAGTATATATATGAAGATTGAATGAGACATAATAAAATAAATGATGATATCTCGTATGCAAAGCTGATAGATTGAGGCAAGCTCATAATAATAAAAATAGAAAGGTTTATCCTCTGTAGAGCATGAACGTGCTAATACATTTCAAGGCAATTTGGCCATCAGATTGTGACATTACCCTGTGTATAAGGGAAACGTTGGCCTGGTTGCATTGGTTCAGCAGGAAGGGATCATCCTCTGGGGTCAATGAAAATCCACCAGATATAATGTAAAAACAACCATCATTTCAAGGAGCTGTTTTATCCTGCCAGAAGGTGCTCGACAATGCAAGGAAATGCTGATCCAGTCCAATTGGAATGAGGACAGAAAAGGGAACTGTAATCGAATTGAATACCAATGTTTGGAGAAACGGAAAGACCGCAGTGGTTATTGCTTTACTATCCAATTAAACATTGCAGTATGGCTACCTTTAATATTGATTCATAGAAGAGGTCAAAGGTGTTGGCATCAACAACAGTTGATGTAAAAAGCAAGTGCAACATCTATTGACTGGATGAGTAAGGAGCTGAACAGATGCATGTAGAGAGGGCAAACAGTGTCCTCTACCCTAAACAGCCTGCCCACCTTGCTTTCCCTCTGTTTTTCAGCTTCAGCAGAGGAGTGGTTGATTAAGAGGAGGCTTGTGGGTGGTTGTTGTTTTACTCCCTATTGATCCTCGGAGCACAACTTTCCATCATGCAGAGAAGGCCAGGGCCAAAGACGACAGCTAATTAAGATGGCTAATCACTTCATTTCACAACGGCTGCAGGCTCTGTCACTCTTCTTCTCAGCACCTGTTGTTTGGTATCAGTGACATGATAAAAGAAGAAACTTGAAATTTCTAACATTACTGATCTGCAGTAATGGTGAGAAAATTAGGGTTGGAAGAATGGTAAAAGGCTTAAGACAGCCTTTAAATTCTGCAGTCCTGGGATAAAATATCCAGCCACTGATAGAGCTTGTCTGATTAGAACCTGACACAGATCCTACTAAGCTATGGTAGGCCAAAATAAAACACAATTCATTTCACATGAAACCTGTGGTGCCTTTTGTACAAAGCTTTGCCAGGTTTAGATGTCATAGCAAGAATTCAAATCATGTGGTTTAAATCTGACCGTTGGCCATCGAGATTAGCTTTTTTTGGGCTCTGGAGATGCCTGTTCAGTTTGTCTGTGAAATATATTTGTACAGACAATAATGGTTACCAGACAATATACCCTTACAACATTAGTGATCCTTGAAATTTTCATTTAGCGCCACCATGAAGTAAAAACTGTTCAAAAGTGTTCAATACTTACAAATACAAATACCTGCAAAAATAATGGCGTTCCCATCAGCCTCAGCTGTACTGCATGCTCAGTACTAATACACAAAGATTGGCATATTTAAACTCTAAAATAAGATGGTGAATACAAACAGTAGAGCTCAGGGATTTGTGTGTACATTAACTGATTCCATGAAGGAGGTTAAACCTGGGATTCAGTTGGTGAATCAGTTGTTGTTAGTCAGGTTTCTCCACAGAGTAAACAGGGATCTGCTCCATGCTAATGGATTCAGCTACAGTCCTGTTTATCTTCTGTGTTATTGTTGCTGATTAAATAGAGTTGGTAAAGCAGACTGTCACTGTTTCTGTCTCATTTCTGGTTGACTTTTCAGAGACGTTATTGTGTCGTCCTTTTAAAATAACATGTCTTAGTGTTAGACGGACAGGACTGATGGCATTAGCTGCTTATGTCCGCCGTTAACGTTACTGTTTATTATGATACACTAGAAGCTAGCTTAATGATAAATTCACAGACTTAACCGTTTAATACTTCAATGTTGTAGAAATAGGAAATCTAGATGACTCTCTAAATCCACCATAAAGACAGGGGTGTCGGTCTTTAAGACGCTTTGCCAACTTTGTTGTGCTACTTGTTTATATCCTTATCTTTTCCCTGGTTGTTAGCCTCATATGCTACATACTTCCAAATGGCACTTTTGCAATGTTCATTTTTCACTGAAACTGGTCTTGAAGGTCCTCCAGCAGCAGTGCTAGCTGTGTTCAGTGGGTTTAGAGTTGTTAATGGGATGAACCAGTGTTTAAGTGCTCAGAGACAAGCTGTAGCTGTCTTGTTTTGTCTGCATTGCTGCTGGGTGACCTTACAGAACAACTGGAGGAGGCATAGATGGCACTGCTGACAGCAAAAGATCGATATCGATACTTTTGCAAATTTGTTTCTAATCTGATACAAATCTTTTGTGGCGATTATTTTCAAAGTATGGATTTTTTTGACAACCCTAACAGGTAGCATAGCAAATAGTGTGTAGCTCAAAGACTAACTGTGCCTAAGTACATTTCACTTATTAATAACATTAATTAATTTCAAAGTCACTATAGGCAGCCCCTATACAGTAAGAACATTTAGAGGCTTTACAATAAAAAACTAATTAAAAATACTGCACCAGAATCAAGTCTTAAGGATAAATTGTGTCAGCTGATAAGTGACAATAGAAGCAAATTATGTCTTCTTGCTGACAGTTGTGTCAGATAAGAAAAAAACCTCTTCTGAGCAGCACACAGTGGAGGATAACATGGTTGATGTACCAGAAAATTCAAAGTCTTTGTTGTCTTCTTTGTGTGCCACATGTCATACTTAATGGACGTTGCATTAAAACGATGGCTCTGAGGCAAGCTAGCTCTTTTTTTAAAGCTTGTTGCATTGAGGCCTCTGGCCTCGCAACTCAGGACTGCAAACTAATCTGATAAAGGTATGAAGTGCAGGTGGAGAGAAGAGTGGGGAAGCCCAGGTGAGGGGAAAGAGGTGAATAATTGGTAAATGGACTTGTACTTATATAGCACCTTTCTAGTCTTCTAGCTACCCAAGCGCTTTCACGATACTTGACACATTCACCCATTCAGACAGACATTCACACTGATGGCAGTGGACATCTACAATCTAATCTAACCATTCACATCACATTTACACACCCATGCGCAGCACAGGGAGCAATTCAAGGTTCAGTGTCTTGCCCAAGGACACTTCGACATGTGGACTGGAGGAGCTGGGGATCGAACCACATTCTCCGGCTTCCTACCACAGTAAATTTAAAGATTGAATATGGAGATTGAGCAGAACACCCCCATCTAGTGTCTCAAGATCGTAGTCACAACGACAAAAAATAATTCCAGCAGTCGGGTTGCTAGTTTGGTCAGACCCCGCCCAGTAGCCTACAGGAGACCAGAGTCTGTTTGAGCCTGTTTGAACCCATCCCCTCCAGCAAATCACACCATAAAAACAAGTATTAGAGGAGTCTGACTGACAGTTAACGTTAGCGGTTAGCGTAAGCCGTTCTAGCTAAGTAAAGATGAAAATGATGTTAGCGATCAAGGAGAAACGTAGCCATTTGGGCATGCATTTTAATGGCGTTTCTCTCCTTTCTCTCAGTCCATGGAGTGAATGCTCGGCCTATATTGACTCAGGTTTTTGCCAGTCTCCGCTCACTCAGCTGCTTGGACAAATAATGCCCCCTTCACTGAGGCTCAGAAGCAGCTGCAGGATTGGCAAACTCCATTTCACCCAGTGCCAGCCTACAGTAGCTGCACCCAACAACAGACAACCCTGGCAACCAGCAATGCCCAACACTATTGGCTGCTACAATGGAAACACAGAAAGTCATTGTCAAGTCAATATTAATTTAGACTAAATATCTTTTTTTTATGGAAAAGCAATACTCTCCATTCAAAACACAGGTGTATTATCATTTTTTTAAATATAACTTT
The DNA here is from genome assembly GCF_963691815.1 of Echiichthys vipera. Lineage (NCBI taxonomy): Eukaryota > Metazoa > Chordata > Actinopteri > Perciformes > Trachinidae > Echiichthys > Echiichthys vipera. Next base: position 24,903,952 of record NC_139845.1, read on the forward strand.
CAATAAAGATTATACATATTCAACATATGAATATTTATACATATGTAATACAAATGTATTTCATGTATTACAATACAATACAATTTATTACATAACAATTACATGTAGACAAATACACAGTACAAAGTGTCATGGTGAGCGTGGTTGCATCATTTTGTGGCCTCCAATGTACAGACCTGTGAGGGTTTGATAGGAATAGTGTCGTCAAACTACAAATTAGGCGTGTAGTTCACGCTGCTTTGGGGTTCAAAGCCCCTCAGGATGAGAGGGCTTTAACTCCCAAGCAGCACACAGTGGAGGATGTGTACGAGAAAACTCAAAGTCTTTACATCTCACTCCGTTGTCTTCTTTTTCTTTTTTTCTTTTCACAGAGCGCCCGTCCTCCTCCTTCATGTTTTAATTGACTGCTCTCCCAGAGTGTCAGGGGACCCTGCATAACAGTTTGTCAATCCCCCTGTGATCATTACACCCCAGCACAGCCTCTGAGGGACTGGCAAAACTTGGATGCCGCTCCTTTATATCTGTACGTCATTGGCAACAACTGCCTAATACACTACAGGACGAGCTTGATATACAGTTAGAATCCAGGAGGAAGCAAGTCACCTCAGTCCTTTTCAGAATCACTCTCCATGAGGTATTGGATGCTGCTCTTTATGTCAAGTGGACTTATTCTCATTCTTAGAGAGAAGGGAGCCAAACATTACTCAAACAGTGAAGGTGGCAGAGTGTATTTATGCATGGCAGGCACAACATCACCAAGTGCAGCATTTCCTTTTTTACCCCAAAGTGATATCGATAACAGGAAACTCCATCTCGAAAGTCGACCCCAGCCTCGGTGTCACTCCCATCATTTATTTGCTCTTTTGACCATTCTGAAAAGTGATTTGTGCGTTGGGATAAGCACAGCAGAGCTAAGCCCCTACCAGCGCTTATGAAAGGAAACTGTTAGGGAATGATTTCCCACCTGGTTTCAGCCTGGATAAGCAGTTTGAAACGGCAGCTGCTCGTACACTGTTGACTGCATTAGCAAGCCTGTGTATGTGTTAGGCCGCAGTATTGCATCGCTCCTTCATTGTCTGATGCAGAAGTACCACTGCACCGCAGCTCAACTGGAGGGAAAAAAAGTCTAAGAAAAGAGTCTGAGAAGTTGAGTTAAATCATACCAAGTTGTAGAACATACAAACTTAGTGAGAGATTATAGCTGGAGTCACTTCACATCAGGCAGATCCACCAGGGAGGTTATAGAGACAGGAGAAACAGGAGGAGCTGTCTCTTCTCACTCTTATCCATTGGGGGGATTGATATGCTGAAAAAAAGAAGGAAGGGAATCACAAAGGATAAGACTGAGAGATCCAGGCTTCACTACACATTGGGCCTGTCATCTTCTGTAGCCATTTTGATATTTCCTCCCGTCTTAGGCTTCTCTCAGATTGGCTAAGGGCTGTTTTCAAATACACTCCACTGATCAGTCTGGGGGAGGATAAAGCCGAGGGGAGGTTTGAAAATCCAAAATAGTCGAGTTGATAAAAAGCAGAATGTGATATGTAATGTCCTCACGTCAGGTGTCAGTTGTCAAACACTGTAGCTCTCTGTCTTTGAATCAGAATTTATTTCCGCGATACTGTGGATGCCTCACCTAATAGGCATTTAGCTATCATTGTTGCTTTGACTGTGCCGCCGTTGCTGCTGCTGCTACTCAAGTACACATTGAAATGTTGGCTCATTCTCCAAACCCGATGAAACTGTGGTTGAAAGGCTGAGAGAAAGCAGGATAATTGGAATAATATGGATGGAAAAAGGGTGTGGCAAAGCTGAGTGACGAGCCCTGTGTCAGGATCAGAGGCGTGCACAGACTTTTTGAAGGGCAGGGGCAAAAAGGAAAAAAAAGAAAAAAAGGGCAAATATACTGGTCATCGCCACTGAAAAGACTACGTTTTGGCTCCTAGAGGACACTTTGGTGCACATTTTGGCTCCTAGAGGGCACTTTAGCACACGTTTTGGCTTTCAAGAAGGCACTTTAGCACATGTTTTTGGTTTCAAGAGGGCACTTTAGCATGCCCCCCCTATGCATGCCAGTGGTCAGAATGTATTAAAAGGAGCTAGGTCATCTGTCATTATGCCCTTGTTGCAAAGAGGAAAATATATGATCCTTGTGTTGCAGGTTTTTTGAGCTTTTTAACCTCCCTTTTGATGTGAAGGCCTGGACCACCAAAAGTAAGCCTGCTGCTGACTCAGACCTGTTTCTCTTTCATTTTTTAAGATTGTTTTCCCACACTGAGAGCTGATTGGTCAATCCCCTCCACCTCTGTACACAGAGTGGGCAGATGGCTGTCCCCAGAGTCTTACCTTTTCTATCTTTATTGGTAGCAGCACAACTGCAAAGAAACGGCATGTCTTCAGATGCCCTTCAGTCATTCTCCAAAGCAAGGAGCAAATAATCTCTGCTGTCTTAGGGGGAAACCTCACAGAAATAGTCGTATTGGAATAATTGCTTCAAACAAATTAGCTTTTGAAGGGCCATTAGGCAAGTAGTGTTCCCATCAAACTGTGTGTGATACTGAGGGTTGCTCAGACGGCCTGTTTGAAACAGATGTGGCCATGTTGTCCACGTTTCAAATGAGATTTCAAACACTATTCAAGGCCTGTATGATTACCTCAATTTAAAGACACACATCAGTATTTGTTCCAGTCTCATGTACGGGTCCTGGATCTTCTGCTGGATTGTCAAGAGATATATGACTGGGATTATGGAAAAAGTCATAGTTGAACAATATTTAGGTAATCTTATGGCTTTTTTATTCCACTGGCTGCCTGCACATACCAAGGCAGTTCGTACATCGATTGAGGCAACAGTAGACCAGCAGCTCCCGTGTTCTGCGAGGGAAATGACTGTTTATGTAAATCGTCCCAGGGTCTTTTTCGGCCAATTTTTCATCAAGTAAGCCATCAAGACAGTTTTTTTTCGAGTAACAACTATTAATGGAGAAAACCCAGAGAGTCGCTAACAGCCCAGTGCAGCTAACACTGATTAACTGGGGGCAGCATGGGGAAGGCATTCAAACGTCTTTTTTAACCACTAATACTGCTCAAAATAAAACCAAACCTCTGCAGTATCATGAGATGAGTCCCTACACAGAAAACAAAGCACCAAAAACATAGTTAGTGAACCTAGAGTTTATTAAAATAGTGTTTTAAAGACTTACCTACTGGTCCCTGTACCAGCTCCTCTCATAGTAAAGTCCATTCAAGTGGATTACCAAAGTCAATCCAAAAGGAAGGAGCCCATTGGTGCTTCATTTTCTGTGTATGGACTGTTATCATGCTTTTGCTACATGTCAAAGAATTTGTTTTTTTCTGAGCAGTATTCACAAGAAAGTTGAAATCAGTAGAACAGGCAGGTACTTGTACATAACAATATTAAGTGGTTTATCCTGCACTAAAAAGTAAAAGTATTATCTTTGAAACAAATGTAAACAATATAATTAATCAATATAGTGTGTTCAACTCTATAGCAAATTAAATCAAACTCTCACAACCAGAGACAACTGGTCAAGTAAACAACCTGTACTTCCAAGTATTTTGTTCACAACAAAAGTCAACATTTAAACCAAAAAAGTGCATTTCACTCTGTAGTCTTTGCGTTGAAAGGAGCCAGTTGAGGGTGTTCAGCATCATCTAGTAAGTATGCCCCCTGGGCGCCTCCCTAGGGAGGTGTTCCAGGCACGTCCAGCTGGGAGGCCTCAGGGAAGACCAAGGACTAGGTGGAGAGATTATATCTCCACACTGGCCTGGGAACGCCTCAGGATCCCCCAGTTAGAGCTGGTTAATGTGGCCCGGGAAAGGCAAGTTTGTGGTCCCCTGCTAGAGCTGCTGCCCCCGCGACCTGACCCCTGATAAGCGGTTGAAGATGAGTGAGTGTGATGAGTCTTAATTAAATAAATCAAACTCCCAATCTCAGACGACTGGTCTGGTAGACCAGTCTACAAAAGTAAACAGTTAAACAATATAAAGTGTGTTAACAGTAACTGTAGAAAATTAAATAAATCAAGCTCTCACAACCTGAAACAAATAGTCTGGAAGACATAGGCTACTGTATTTCAAGGATTATCTTCATTAAAAAAATAAATAGTTAAACAACATGGAGTGCTTTTAAAGATTGAACTTTAGCTTCAAGATATGCATCTACCCATCCATACACTCCTTCCAAAACTCTAATCTATTCATGTAGCCGTCAAGCATCTACTGTCCTACCCTTGCTGATTGGATACCATGAAACATGACCTTCTTTAGCCAATCGCTTATCTGGTTGTTAACCCATCCGGTCTCCTCACTAGCAGTTTATGTGTGGAGCATGGAGCCAGGGTTGCTTTTGGATAATGCACTTGATTGAATAATTTTATAGTTACGCATCGCATTTAACGTTCAGTAACATTAATGGCGTTGTAATGGCGGAAACAGTAATTAGTTAGATTAGCCCTTCTTCGATTTACAGTATGATGCAGATAATGGGTAATGTATTTGATATACAAACTGGCTTTTATTCTATATTATACTTTATTTTATTAATTCTCTTAATTTCCCAAATGTTTGTATTTGTTTGTATGTTTTTTACTGTCAAAATATTTAACCCTAACAAAAACGTGGAAGTTCAGGCAATCTTGGCTGACATGCTGTCTTTCAGAGGCTCAAGCATTTTAAGACCAGAGTAGAGATGAAACTAGATGAACTAAAGAATCCATTGATACCACCATGTCATGCTTGCTTTTCAAGAAGGGGGCTAAATAATGCTGCCGCCATTGAGCTCTTTGACCAAAAGAGCCAAAATTGTTAAAACCAAAATTGTTATTTTTTGCTCGTGCACAGTAAATATCACATATAATATCGTTTGTTTTTTTTTGTTATTGTGCTAGCTGGTAAACTGGCATCTTGAATCCGCCCTGTCAGTCTTTCAGTTTACCTTTTTTACGACTATATGCCACTATTTCTGTGAAACGAGGTGAGGTGAGGCATCAGTTGGCTTTTCTCCACGCTAGTTCTTTGATTTCAGCTAATGGCCTGATAAAAACATGAAAGTAGCAGACGACTGTTTATTTCGACAAACTGCTAGAAAACAAGGAATTTTTCTGGTGAAGAAGGTGGTGGCACTATGTAACCTTAATGCAACAGTTGCAATCTGCCATAAGTAATCTTTATAAACAGATTCTGCAAGTGAATGTAGAATCTGTTGGCAACAGGACAATATTTGGGTAGTAGAAGAGGTCTGGTTTCCATTTGTAGTCTGAGAAGTATTTACTTATCATGTTTGAATGGGCTTTGGTTGAATGCAGGTTAATGTGCGTCATTGTGGAAAGCAAACAAGGTAGAACGAATGGCCAAAATGCAAACACGGAATGCATCGGCCATTATCTGAGGACGATTTAGCTTTTAATTAGCATTTGTTATTATTTATCTGAATTTCATTTGTAGATATTTGTTTATAGAGATGCCGTCTCTCAGCTTCAACATAATTCTCATGTCTCAAGTTGCTAATCGGACTTGATATCCACTGGCTACACTGGAAAGCACAAAATATTAGCCGTCATACCAGGAAAAATTGTCGTCAGGTAGAATGGAAAGAGATAGATAAAGAGATTAAGATAAAATTAGGGTGGAACCAAGAGGTACAATGACATTTTCCAACATAAATCGATGCAAGAACGGCACACATTGGTGCATATAAAATTATCAGAGTGGAGGACATAAAGTGTTTGACACTCAAAATTTCTTGGGGAGGACTCTCAGTCCCCCTAACCTGACTCAGCCCGATGGATTGATTCTCATTTGCTCAGCATATCCATCTGGGAACTCTGGTTTGGAGATCTTTTGGAAAGTGGCGTAAATACTGGTTGCTGATTGGATAAACCGACATACGGGCTAAATCAGCCTATCAGATCAACAAAGCGTATGACGTACTAACAGCGTTGAGGCAAAGCTTCGTCGCTTCTCGTTTCGTCACACATAAATCTGCCTCAATCTAACGCTGATTGGTTTGGTCGCTCTGCAAACTTCTCCAAATTTCCTTCGTTGCACGTTACCAGACTGATATGTGAGTTAAATACAATGGCGGCTACAGACCCCCTGCTTAAAATGGTATGGTTTATAGTTTCTGGAAATATTTCTTATCTTTTTGTACTCCAGCCAATAAAATATTGCTGTCCATCAGCCAATCGCAGCATTTACTCTATGTGTTGTCAGTTCAACCATTGAGCTTTCACAGAACGGTGGGGCTGCCCTTGTATTGAACTGACTGACACCAAATTTTTTTTTTTATCAGATCATTCATAGTAAGAGAATAAATATGTCCAGCCAAGTGAATGACTGCTCTACATTAATTTAATTTAAGATAATTTAAGAAAAAACAAACGCTCTACTAATGGCCGGTGATGTTTGTGTTGGTTGGAGAAGGTTCTGAAAATTTTCCGAGGATGCTGTTAGAAGGTTGGCCCTGGCAGACGCCTCAGCTTTGATTATGTATCCTCTTTTAATCAATTATTGCATTGCTCTATAGCTGACATTTTGTCAATACTGCAATCTTCTAGTGATCGGAATATGCCAGACAGTCTGCTCCACCGAATTCCATTAGTTTTGCCTTCAGATTGATGCACTAAAACCAGACATTGAGTTAGAAACAACAATCTGATGACTATCTCTGGGTTTCATTCTGTTCTTTGAAGAATATACAGAGTCAACAATTTCTACATTCTGAAATGTCTGCCGTCATTTGATCATATATTTAAGATTTATACATGAGATCTGCCCAAATGACATTATGATATATACATAATGATTCACAAATGCATGTTACAGTGGTACACGCTGACTAAAACAGAAACTACATAAAAATGTGTGTAAAGAAAATGTGACCTAGTAAATATCATATATTTTTCTTATATACTAAAGTCATAATCCTTAAGAATTGAGATATATTGTTTCTAGCGGCCTCTGTGGCAGTAAGATGTAAGTGCAGGTGAGTCTGTTCTTTCAGAGCCTCCATCTCAATCGTCACGTTCATGTCACTGTTTGTATTGATGGGATAGGGGATAAAAGGGAAGAAGCTTTCATTAGTGGGTCATGATCAATCACCATTGTTTCAACTCACTCAGTGACCTAACGGTTTATATGTAGAATGAGCAGAACACCGCCATCGAGTGTTTCAAGATCGTAGTCCATCCATCTCGAACCGCTTGTCCCCACAGGGTTGCACGTGTGTGTGTGTGGTAGTGGTGGGGGGGCAGGGGGTCATCGGCTAGAGCCGATCCCAGCTGACCTCGGGTATGAGGCGGGATTAACCCTGGACAGGATGCCAGTCTATCACAGGGCACATAGAGACAAACAGAGACAGACAACCATTCACACTCACACCTACCGGCAATTTAGAGTCATCACTGAACCCGTGAACACGTGCATGTCTTTTGGACTGTGGGAGGAAGCCGGAGAACCCGGAGAGAACCCACACAAACATAGGGAGAACATGCAAACTCCACACAGAAGGGCCCCAGGACCCTCTTGCTGTGAGGCAACAGTGCTAATCACACCACTGTCCCGCTTAAGATCGTAGTCTCAACAACAAAAAATAATTACAGCAGTCAGGTTGCCAGGTTCGGTGCCGAGTCTGTCAAGCAATCAGCCTGGTTCTTGTCAAGTGATGGATCATACAGGGTCTAATACGACTAATTTTTACTAATCAATGCATTTTACAGCAGTATGTAACGTTAGCCAGTCTTCAACTGGAAGTGATCTTAGCGATCAAGGAGAAACGTAGCCATTTGGGTGTGCATTTGAATGGCGTTTCTCTCCTTTCTCTCAGTCCATGGAGTGAATGCTCGGCCTTTATTGACTCTGGTTTTTGCCCGTCTCCGCTCACTCAACTGCTGGGACAAATAACGCCCCTATCACTGAGGCTCCGAAGCAGCTGCAGGATTGGCAAACTCCATTTCACCCAGTGCCAGCCTACCATAGCTGCACCCAACAATAGTCAACCCTGGCAACCAGCAATGCCCAACGCTATTGGCTGCTACCATGGAAACAAAACGGGAAAGAAAGTCATTGTCAAAAAAAATTGAAAAATTCATTCAGACTAAATATATTTTTATGGAAAAGCAATACTTTCATTCTGTACCCTTCAAAACACCCCATGGTTGTATTTTTTTTTTTTAACAATTTATCTTTTAATAAAGATTCAACATATTCAACCTTTAAATTACAACTTTAAATCCCTGATCATAACAAAAGTTATCTCAAGACTTTTTACATAGAGTAGGTCAAGACCACACTCTATGATTTATTTATGATTTACAGAGACCCAACAATTTCCCCATGAGCAACTGGATGGAGGAGAACAGACACAAGGGCAGACAGACAGACAGAATGACAAACAGACAGACAGACAGACAGACAGACAGACAGATAGACAGACAGACAGACAGACAGACAGACAACACACAACTTGATTTATAAAGCAATTACTGGACTACTCCCTTCATACCTCTGCACCTACCTCACTTTTGAATCAAATCCATCATACAGTTTGCGCTCTCTGGACTTTCTATCTTTCTCAGTCCACAGAACTCATACTGAGTTTGGGAAGAAGGCCTTTAACAATTTCCCAGCTGTGGATCAATAAAGTATTTCTATTCTATTCTATTCTATCCATGTACTCTGAGCCCTCCGCCCTGAGCGGACTTCAAAAAACACTAAAATTGCCAGGAATTCATTACTGTGTTATGTTTTGTTTTTGTTTAACATGATCTCAGCCTGCTCCTTCTTCAGGAGCCACAGTTCTGGACTGTATTTGTCTCCTTTTCTCATGTCTGTGCTTTTTTTATTTTTTTATTTTTAGGTTTGTCTTATATTTGTTATATTTTGTTAATGCTGCCATTTTGGTCAGGCCTTGTTCAAAATAGAGGTCATTTGATCTCAAGCAATTATAGCCTGGTAAAATAAAGGTAAAATAAAAAATAAAAAACAAATAGAGCTGCAGAATTAACATTATTTATAATAATATTGTTAGTAATAATATGGATGTGACTAACAATAGTTATGGCAGTTTATATACTAGGAAAGTAAGGGTTTTCTAATCTAATCAAAGGACACCATTTTCATGTCCTTTATTTAGTCAAGTGGCTAAGGCTAACTCAGCTGGACATTTCAAAGAGCTCATGGTAAGACAACATTCATAACCAACAACTCAGGTTTGAGTTTCCAATACCTTTGAGTTACAGAAGATGTATATATGCTTGCCCCCAGTGTAAACACTGGCACATGCTCTTATACACATATCATATCATTGATCTGGTATAAAGAGCGGATGCTTGTGTGTAGACATATTGTTAGTTATTTTTTGACTTACTTAATAATTAACCGCCCTCCGTCCTTTGGCTGTTGCATCATCTCGTCTATTGCTCTGGAAACAGAATGCATGTCTGCATAGATTGCCATAATGTGAATATTTAAAGGAAACAGCATGAATAAATCAATGCCCTACAACTGGAGATACTTATCAGTAGCTGACGCTTGTGAAAGACAACTGAGCCAGACTAAACAGCCTCTGGTTTAGATTTATAACAGTGGGATTCAAAAACTGTATATTCTTCAGAAATCCTGACCTTATGGAACGGATATAATAAGTTTATAAGTTGTTTTATTAGCATTTAATTATGGCTGCTATACTTTCAGTGTATGCTGAGCCTGGACTTTTTAGGAATGAAAACATCACACATGCTTTAGTATCTGCAGAGCTGCCTTGTTGTTCATTTTTTTCAATTCAAATCAATTCAATTAAATTTTATATATAGTGCCAAATCTTAACAAAAGTAATCTCAAGACACTTTACAAATTGAGACGGTCAAGACCACACTCTATGACTTATTTATGATTAAAAGACCCAAATATTCCTCCATTAGCAACAACAAGTCTTTTTCTTTAATAATAGTAATGATAATATTTGTATGCAATAGTGTCCCCCCACAGACTAGGCCTAAAGCAGAATGACTAAGGGCTTGTAAGCCCAAGCTGTAAGCTTTATCAAAGAGGAAAGTTTTAAGTTTACTCTTAAATATGGGGACAGTGTCTGCCTCTCGAATAACACTTGGGAGTCGGTTCCACAGGGGAGGAGCTTGGTAGCTGAAGGCTCTGCCTCCCATTCTACTTTTGGAGACTCTAGGAACGACGAGTAGCCCTGCATTCTCAGAGCGCAGCGATCTAGTCCGGTGTTACGGTACTATGAACTCTTTAAGATAAGGAGAAGGATTTTAAATTCTATTCTAGATTTTACAGGTAGCCAGTGCAAAGAAGCTAATACAGGAGAAATATGTTCTCTTCGATTTGTTTTAGTTAGTACTTGAGCTGCAGCATTTTGGACCAACTGAAGACTCTTAAACTTATTGGAGCAGCCTGATAATAAGGAGTTGCAGTAGTCCAGCCTAGAAGTAACAAATGCATGAACTAGTTTTTCTGCATCTTTCTGAGACACAATGGCCCTCATTTATCAAACGAACGTATGGCAGAAAAACGTGCGTACGACCATTTCCTGGCAAACTTCGGCATTTATCAATTTGGACGTGAGCGGGAGCTACGATCAAATCCCACATCTAGTCTGAGATCGTGTACACAAATTTCAGCCTGTGTATTTGCGGTGCAGCACAGCAAAATCTGGCTGAAAGAGCGCCGGTGTTGTGCCGTATTTAGCACCCCTGCCGTGAAATGCACCCCCTCGCATTATAGGTGATATTCTGGATCAGAAGGCACACACTTTTGAACCTATTAATTGCAAGAAAAACTGGGATTATATTTAGGAAACGCTAAGTCAAATACATTCAACTTGCTCAAAAGATCCATTTAATTCATTTTGTAATTATGGCTGCAGTACATTTCCACAGAACATACAAAAAGGTGTTGTTTTGTGTTCGCTATTATCCGAGTTTGTGATTTTAAACTCTTTAAAATAGTTTAAAGACTGTAAGTTACCAATGTTCTGACCGTTGTGGGTTAGCTGTATATAAACTACTCCTCTAGGTGGAAACAACAGCCTTCTGATCCAGAATATCACCTATAATGCGAGGGGGTGCATTTGACGGCAAGGGTGCTGAATACGGCACAACACCTGTCCAACAGTGCGCACACGCGCACACGGGTCAGTGGAGCGTTGCTTCGGGTTGACTGCCTCCATTATTTTTTTCCATACAGCGTTTTTATGGGCCCCTTTTATTCCGCTCTTAAGACTGCCAAAAAGCACATCTTTATTTTGCTCCATCTCGGATGTCAGGATGCCGATCTGTGTGTCGGAAAAGTTTCTTTTCGTACCAGCGTTTCTCCTCCATATGTTTGACCTCAGTGGGCGAGGCCTCTGAACCAGGAATATTTAAGGGCGTAACATGTTAATGACGATCTAATTCAGCCGCTGCATTTATCAAGGCCAGCTCATTCGTACGCTGAGATTGGTCAGATACGAATGTTTTATAAATCACACGTGGGTCCTGTCATACGACCAATTCTGCGCTCAGATTTGCGCCCGTTTCCACGCAAGATTGATAAATGATGCCCAATGTTCCTAATTTTTGCAATATTACGCAGGTGAAAAAATATGCAGTCCTTGTCGTTAGTTTTATGTGAGAATTGAAGGACATATCCTGATCAAAAATAACACCCAGATTCCTTACTGTGGTCCTGGAGGACAACACAACATCATCCAGCAATAAAACGATATAGAGCGATTAACTATATTTATTATGATAGACAGTTAATAAATACAAAATGCATTTGATAGAATGTTCGTTAATTTGTTTTCTTCATTGGAAGAAACCATAGGTTGGTTGCATGAACAAAGGCCCACACTCTCTGGTAACCTAGCAACTTAACGCGCTAACAGCCAATCATGTAACAGTATCAAGTTTGGTTGCACTCTCTTGTTGTCTCATTTTAATTCTTGAATAAAAGAACAGGTGTGGAGTGAGAAGAGGAAAATGAGTGCTGCAGTGAGTGAGGAACTTGATAAAACAGGAAAAGTGTTCATTATGATTTTAATTTTAATTTATTTTTCCATTTATTTATTTTAGTGCTTTCCACATGTTGACATTTCTTCTTCTCTGCCTTGATAACTGAGGTGATTAAAATCAGAGGAAGGTTAAGTTTAAAAATAAAAATGTTTAAATTCAATAGATTTTTCTCCTGGGCCTTATTTTAAATAGGCAATAAAATATATCAATAACTATCGATATCATCCGACATGAAACACTTATATTGTAATACAGTTTCCAGCCATATTGCCCGGCCCTACTATGTTTATCTTGATGCTGCTGAAAAGATCTCAGCAAGATAAGCACAAAAGTTTTACACAAACAACAAAATGCAATCAAAGTCATATGAAAGAGAGAGAGCAAAGTAAAAATGTCCAAACATATATGTGCCGCTGCACTGTCTCTGTGGTTATAATAATGAAGGAACCTTAGCCTCCACTGGTATTGCCTCACTAGCAATCCAACAGTATCAATTGAGTCAATCAGAGCTTATTCTAAAGGCTTGGGTAGGACACAGGGACCTTATTTCCAGATAGAGGCTTGGTATTATCATTCATATTAAACAATAACCCAATGGCACTTATTTTCAGAGAACAATATCAGCGGTCAATCAATAATGCATCCAAGGTTCAATTTGAAATTGATATTCTTCTTGCAGTTAATATAATGTGGCTACTCAGCTACAGCTCTGTGTCTGTGAAGGAATTACCTGGCTAAATAATCAAAGGCTATAGTGTGAGTAGCTGCTGCACAGCAGATATTTATCTCCTGGGAGGATGGCTTAATATCGTAGGAAACATTAATATAAGAGGAGGATAAGCAAATACTTGTGGAGATAAGATGACTGCTATCAAGCAGCTAAACGATTTTCGACTACAACATGTCAATAATAGGAAAGCTTATGCATTTGTAAAAGTTCTGCTTTATTGCCGATTTACATAGAAATTGCCTTATTTTAGACTAAATAAGGACTTCTTTCATTCTCTTATTATAGCTCTTTATCCGAGGTCTGGGATGGGGTATGGTATTGATTGAGAGAGTTCCTGAGCTAGTGCACTGCACTGATTGAGCAATTTCCAACACTTAACAATGGCCTTCCCATTATTGTTGCTTATCGGAGGGAGTAAGAAACATCAGTACTCAACTACTAGACTAAAGAACAGTACAGCAGTACAGTTTATCAGACTCTATCTTTCTGACTACTTGGAGTTACTAATCTGCAGATTAGACATACAAACACTTTTTCATCATGTGTGTGTGTGTGTGAGGGGGGGGGGGGTATGTTGGTCATTAGTGATGAACAACGGTATAGCTACAAGTATTACTTGTAGCTATAGTATACACCTGGGAACCAATGCTAGGTGACAATCTGGGGAAGATATAGGAGAGGGACAGAGAGTAAAATAAATTGCTGAGAGCCAATACTGGTGTCTCCCATCTGTTAGATCTTTATGGTGCAGTAATGTCTCATAATACATGGTGTTAGAGGTGATTATCGTTCTGAACTGTACTAGTATAACATCACATCACAGACCTTGCTATCCTTTAAAACAAATCTTTACCGACAAATGTCAATAGCCAGAGTGGTTTTGCAGAGGCTGATGGGCCATTTTATTTTCTATTTTACGTGTACAGTGTGGGCAGGTTGTCGCTTGATGATCAGACCATACATAAATCGGGAACTTTGGCTTTACATCAGAGATGATTTACTTGTACAGTATGAATGGGAATTACTAAACAGCGACATTTTGAAAATTGTATGTATGTCCAGTTCTAGAGTTGAAAAGTGTGCACTTCTCTGAGTTGTGAGATTCAAATATATTCAGGAAGCTTTAGTTGGAACGTCACTAGTAAATAAAACAATCACTGTGTAATATGTGAAACACTATTCAACGGGGGACAAACTTCAACGCATCACCGGCAAAGAAACCTGAAACCTCCACTGACAGTTCCAAGCTAACAAATAACAGACACTAATAAAAGAGGCTAACTGTACTTATATTCTGAAACCCTTTTAGTAACAACATATTTCTCAGCTGAGTCTGGGTCTGAATGATGCCAGGCTAAAGACGCACAAACTAAAACTTAATTGCAGATCGCTAACGTTAGCTCTATGAGCGAGCAGCTTGGGCTCTGTGTTCATCCATCCACCTGTGCGGCTCTAGGAGTTGAACCCGCCACAGCGCGAGTGAACGATTCACCCAAGAGTCTACGTTGCCCCATCGCCTCCTATCTGAAGCCGGCTCAAACAAGATGAGTCATTTACACCACTCAGTTCAATACCTTGGGGCCTCTTTGTAAACCTCCGGTAGAAGCTACTGAAGATCTCAAGCTAACAAGCACACACGGGCACAAGCAGCAGGGGGCGGGGGAGGCCAGATCCAGAATTCTTCAATGGGGAGAAACAGTTGAAGTGCTTTCCAGCTCCATCTTATGAGTTTTTAAATACTTTAACATGTGTCAGGGGCATAAATAGTATAAAAAATGGATGTCAAGAAGAACAAGCGATCTTGTCACTTATGTTAACACCACGAATGACTGCAGTCCAGATCAAGATGACCGAGTTAGCATGCTAATCCTGACAACTGGCCTCTGAGGCGAAATGAGGGCTAGTAGTTAGCTGTCACACATGAGGCCACTCCCCTTAATCATTATAAACTTTAACCTTCAATAAACTAGCCTGGTACAAAAAAAATTCACCCCCCTCAGTGTTGTCATGGAGATATGACCTAAACATACAGACTAGAATGTTTTTTTGTACCAGGCCTTAAATAGGTTTCATTATGCTGTGAAAACGGCATGTTTAACATGGGGGTCAATGAGAAACAGCTCTATTATGAAACTGAACTGCATTTTTGGACACTTAAGCATTGGATGAACCCAGAATATGCTGTGGTAGTGGCTTTGTCTGGCGTGGGACTTTAAATCCAGGTATGTTGGCCTTAAAAATATGTTGAGCAGCTGTATCTGAGGTGGAAGTATGGTGGTTCAATACCCAGCTCCTCCTAACCACGTCATCACATGTGTTGTGTGTAGACCTGGGGTAATATATACTTTAAGCCCCCACCACAACAACTTCCCAGTTGATCCAATAAGGAAGTGCGAAAAAAAATGCAGTTCCCTGAGTGGCCTCAAGGGGCAGGTTGCAGAATAGAGCAGTTTCTTATTGACCCCCATGTTAAACAGGCCGTTTTCACAGCATAATTAAACCTATTTATGGCCTGGGACAAAAAACATTCTAGTCTGTATGTTTAGACTAGGGGGTGAATTTCTTTTGTACTAGGCTAGTTTTTATTTTATTGGAGGTTAAAGCTTACAACTAATTAGGGGCGTGGCCTCTTGAGTGACAGCTCCCCTGAGGTATACGTCAGCCAGATGGACTTATCTCCCTCCCCCCAACGTCACATACATGCCCTTTTTTGGTAAGAGAAAATGAGGCAGAGTCAAGTCTGACAAGATGGAGATTGGATCAAGTGAGAGCAGACCTCGATGGTTATGCTACGTCTGTTTTATTGATACTGTCTATGATTTATACCCTAAGTGTGCAGACTTGTATCGGTCTTGCGGACACATCAAGACAGGTCCCCTCGATCCTGGGTTCCATGCATATTTTACAATCTATTCCAGATAGTGGTAATTGTACTCATGGTCTTAGTATTTCTTAACAGACGGCGGATTTCCTCTTTTATGTCTTTTGAAATTTATATGGGCAAAAAAACAACTGGAGGTGTAAACTGTACCAGTGCACACACCATCGATTAAACTAGAGTGTGGAACAACTGGAGCATGCACAGTAGGCACACTTGCTATGCATACAGTTGGGCGAATGATGACATTTACATCACGCAGAGTGAACTAGACCCACGCAGAAACATGAATGCAGCCGTTATAGTTTATAGTAGGAATAATAACTCTAAATGACCACTCGTTGACCAAGAAAATCTTTGGTGGGGGGTAGCCCTACTTCCTTGTTTATATTTGTTTCAACTTAAAGTGTAATTCCAGCGTAAAATCTTCCCAGGGTATTTTTCGGCAAATTCAATCATCAAATAAGCCATCGAGAAAATTATTTTCATGTAACAACTATTAACGGAGATATCCCAGACAGAGGCTAACAGTAGCTAACTGGCGCTAACAGTCAAATGTGGCTAATACTGATTAGCTCGGGGCAGCACAGTGAAGGCATTAAAAAGGTCCCTACACATTAACCAAAGCATCAATGGGCTCCTTTTGGATTGCCTTTGGTAATTGACTGCGAAGCTGGTATTGGGGCCAGTTGGTAAGTCTTTCAAAACACTCTTTTAATAAACTCCGGGTTCGGTAACTATGCTACTGCAGAGGTTTGGTGTTATTTTGAGCAGTATTAGTGGTTAAAAAAGTAATTTTAATGCATTCACCTTGCTGCTTGAGTTAATCAATGTTAGCTGCATTCAGCTGTCGGGGATTTCTCTGTCAAAAGTTGTTACACGAAAAAAATTGTCTCAATGGCTTATTTGATTAGTGTATTTGCCGAAAAAGACCCTGTGATGATTTTACGCCAGAATGTCACTTAAACCAAGTTGGGGTTTGCAATCAACTTGAAGAAGAACTGCCACACCAACAGGTGGAGTATTTGGTGATTGTGCTTGACATATACAGGCCGCATGCCACTCTGTCGGAACACGGATGGACATACCTACAGCAAGCAGTTTTCAAACTGCAACGGTGGCAGCGTTGACTGTAATGCAGGTGCTAGGATTCATTGCATTCATTCCATCCGGTGGTACCACTGAGGCTACTGCACATACGGCGCCTACAGAGGTGTTATGCAAACCTTTGCTTGGATGCCAAGAAGCACAAGCAGCGGTGGTTACCATTCCCACTTCAGTACTGGACGACCTGCGATACTGAGGGACCTGACAACACCTGTTGAAGGGAACCGGGATGAGGAGTGACCTCCTTGCATGGGTGGGTAGGGACTTGCCTGGGGAGTGCAGCTGGTTTTGTGTGGCGTCTGATGGAGTCAGTCACGTCAACCTCTTCGAGTTACAGGCAATATTTGTCCCCCAACGTGTCCAACCTCTAAAACAGGGCAGGCATTTGTTGGTCCAACAACTGCACCACGGAGGCCTACATTAACAGGCAGGATGGACTTGCTGCCCTGTTGAAAATGGTGGAGAGCCTGTGGTTATGGACTTCAGAGCACCTGTTGTCTCTGAAGGCTCTCCACATTCCGGGTCTGAAGAACAAAGGTGACGACCTCACGTAGAGAGGCAGACCCCTATCTGACGAGTAGATTTGGACCCGGTTTGGGAAAGCGGATAAGGATCTGTTTGCTGCCCTCTATGGTTCTCCCTGGCTTCATGAGACGATCCACCTCTGGGAGTGGACGTGTTTCTACACACACCATGGCAAAAGAACCTGCTTTACACCTTTCCACCGCTTCATCTCATCCCTCCTCTATCGGAGAGGGGGAGACCGGAGCAGTTGTCGGTCATTCTGGCAGCTGGATAGCAGACAGTGGTGTGTACTGCCTTATATACTGTGTGGTCCGTACATATTCAGAACTAGGGTTACAATATCTTGTTATCTGTGTAAAAAGTGAGGCTTACAACATGCATGAAATACAGCTGTCTCCACAGACACCCACAAACGGTTATTGATGAAAATAAAAAGGTGGGTTGTGCTCTCCCTCTGTGGCTCAGCATTTTCACACAAAGACCATAAGAATAATTATCATTTCAGGAGAACAAATATTACCCCTAGGGCTCCAATTATTTTCATGCATTTGCTCCTTCAGTGTCTGACTAGATTCTTTTTTAATGGTAAAAAATAATGTTTTTCTTCCACCCTCTGTATAAGAATCGAGCTGCTATATGACACATTATGAGGCTAGGTCCTGAAGATATGGACATGATATACCTACTGTACTCACTGTATCTGACTTTATGACTTCATCCACATGAAGCAAGACAGGAAGTGAAGTAAATTAGTTTGACTGGACTGGAAGGATACTGCACATGCTAAACCAATCCTGGCTGTGCTGCCCTGAATGTGGCGCTGTAACTGCCACAGAAATACACCAACAACAAGAAGAGAGAGAGAAGAAGAGACGGGGAGACACTGTGGAGAATACAGACACCGGAGAGTTTCTCTCCAAATCTGGAGACTTCCCAAATCCTTCTCCATCCTAGAGAGAAATCTGTCCACTGTTTCTGGTATTAGTGGAGACTTTTGTGCTGTTTTTCACTCTGATGCCCCAATCACTCTGCATTTGTGTCCTCAACAAGCAGAGGGTGCTGCTTTGAGCCCCTTCCCCGTACCAAAGCACTTACAGGCAGGCACTGTCTCGCTACTTTTTGCGACCTTCTTGGCAACTTCATTTATAAAAAGCTAATAGGACTGTTGTAGGCAACTTTGTCACTTGGAGTGAGCTGAATCATCTACAGCTCATCGCGTCTAAAACAAAGGAGCTCGTAGTAGATCTGAGGAGGGTGAAAACACTTGTGAACCCTGTCCAACCAGGGGGTCCCTGTGGACACTGTAGAGGAGTATAAGTAAGAGGCTGAGGTCCTTTAACATCTGCCGGACAAAGCTGAGGATGTTTTATGAGTCTGTTTTGGCCAGTGTGATCTTCATCATTGTCACATGCTGGGGCAGTGGGCTGAAGGTCGCAGACACCAACAGACTGAACAAACAGATCAAGAGGGCCGGTGATGTCGTGGGGAAGGAGATGGACACCCTGACGACCGTGGAAGAGAGGAGGATGCTGTCCAGGCTCTGGTCTATCCTGGACAATGTCTCCCTCCTTCTCTACAACACTGGCCCAGCAGAGGAGCTTCCATATGTACCACATAGCGCCACAGGAAATCTTTCCTGCCTGTGGTAATTAAACTGTACAATGCATCCCTTAAAGAGTCTGTTACCCCCTCTTAATAAATTCTGTAAATTCAAAATTGAGCCTTTCTAATATATGTTTGGTCTGTATAGAAGAAGAAGAATTCCTTTTATTTATCCCGCAAGGGAAATTCAATTTTTTCACTCTGTTATTATTATACAGGTACACACACACAGGCCCGAAATACACACATGCACAAACAGGACCTATATACATGCAATTAATAAAGAGATGTCAGAGCGAGGGGGCTGCCAATAACTCAGCGCCCCAAGCAGTTAGGGGTTCGGTGCCTTGCTCAACAGCACTTCTCCAGCCACCAGTCCACGCTCCATACAGGGACTCGGACCAGCGACCCTCCAGTTCCCAGCTGAGTCACCTATGGACTGAGTTACTGCATCGTTAACAAAGTATTTGGTTTCACCATTGGGGGGCGTTCTCAAATCTTCCCACTCTGGGACCTGGTTACAAAAGATACAAAAGCTGAGTGTGGATGGTTGGCCAAACCGCTATTATTATATTTTCCTTGCAGTTACAGGAAAATGCGTCTTTGTGTGGACGGGCCGTAAGTTACTCTGTCTCCAGACTGCCACCCTCAGCTTTCCTCCCCTCCCAGTAAAGTAGTCTTGAGGTGTAATTCCAGCGTAAAAACTTCCCATGGTCTTCTTCGGCACTACATCAAAACATCTTTTTTAACCACTAATACTTCTCAAAATAACACCAAACCTCTGCAGCAGCATGAGAAGAGTCCCTACACAGAAACAGAACAGAACTCCCTACACTGGTACAGGGTCCAGTAGGTAAGTCTTTCAAATCACTCTTAATAAACTCTGGATTCACTAACTAAGGTGTTGGTACTTGGTTTTATATGTAAGGAATCGTATCATGCTACTGCAGATCTGGTGTTATTTTGAGCTTGGTAACTTTGAGACAGGCATATTTCAACCCACCTCATCTCCACCTCATCTGCCAAGATGGCAACTGTCAGCTTTTCTTTTGGCTTTTCAGAAACCCATGGTCACGGAGACTGGCTACCTCCATATTTCATACAGTCTATGCTTGTATCATGTATGTATATGCAACAGAAAAGTTAGGTTAGGTTTCAAAGGCCTACCAACTTAAGATAAATCACCTTTTTTTTACAATCTATTAGCTTTTTTCATCTTGTATTATACAAGCCCCAACACAGCGACTTCCTGGTTGATCACAATAAAGAAGTGGCAATAACTGCAGTATCACAAGTGTCCAGTAGGGACAGGTTTCATAATAAATGCGTTTCCATTATGGTCGACTACCCTGAATGAGGCTGGTCTATCTCGCCAAAAACACCCCTAATTTGCATGTGAGTCACTCAGGAGGCCGTTTGATCGGGTAGAAAATGGCTCTGCCGGAGAATAGAGAGACTTACCCTATTGCCGATTGGATAACGCAAAGCAGCATGTGAGGTCGTACTCATGACACAACCCGCGTCATTTTTAAAAGCCAGCGAAGCAGAAGCAAGCACACTTCTGCAAAGTGCAGAGTTATGGATAGGGGGATTGACGAAGAGGGGAAGAGGTGTGTGTGTGTGTGTGTGTGTGTGTGTGTGTGTGTGTGTGTGTGTGTGTGTGTGTGTATGTGTGTGTGTGTGTGTGTGTGTGTGTGTCCCACCGTCACATACATGCCCTTTTTTGGTAAGTGGAAATGAGGCGGAGTCAAAGTCTGACAAGATGGAGACTCCCGTAGGCAAGGACGATTGGATCTAGTTGAGAGAATGGACCTCGACGGAGAGGCTACGTCCATTTTTTATACAGTTTGTGGAATTACATGTTGTACACTTGGATTGTGTTTTTTTTTATCATTATGTTCAAGCCAACTTTTTCTCCATGCAAAGACTGGTATCATCAAAGACACAGTAAAGTTTATTCCAACTAATTGGCAGCAACATAAAAGGGAGATTGAGAGACATCGGAAGACACAGAAAAACCTCCAAATCTATTTTTTAATTCATCTAACTGTTTTCTTTCATACGGCAAAAAACAAAGCATTTGCTCGTTAATGATGAAAGAGCTCCATAACTCCCATGTTGACTGACGATCACTGAGATGTATGACACCTCTCAACTTGTCATAGAGGAGTTATTTGTACTCTGCTGCGATCCATTCTGTGAGGAAAGACCAGATGTCCCGTCTTAATTAGGCCGGCAGTGATGTTTTTAATGACTTCTAGCCCATTACAGGCAACGGAAGAGTTTTCAGATCTTCCTCCTGTCACTCCTGTGGGCCTGCTGCTCTTTGTCTCAGGCTTGAATGTGAGTTTTGACACATTTAAATCCCCCGAAGACAGTCAGGGAGAGAGAACACGCACTGTGTGTGTGTGTGTGTGTGTGTGTGTGTGTGTGTGTGTGTGTGTGTGTGTGTGTGTGTGTGTGTGTGTGTGTGTGTGTTGTGTGTGTGTGTGTGTGTGTGTGTGTGTGTGTGTGTGTGTGTGTGTGTGTGTGTGTGTGTGTGTGTGTGTGTGTGTGTGTGTGTCTGTGTCTGTGTCTGTGTGTGTGTGTGTAGGCACGCAAAAATGAGAGCTGGAGACAAAGAGTTGTTGAATCTGTTGTCACGGGGAAAAGAGCAACTTTCCCTAATGTGTTCTATGTTGTTCGTTTATCATGCCCACTTCATTTATTGGAACGTGGGCACGTATTGGAAAATATATTTAATTCATGGTATATAAAGTTTAAAAAACTAGGCCATCATAGTTGATGCAGGATCTGCTGTGTGTGCTCCTTAAATAATAGTGCAAAGGAAGGGAAAAAAACGCCCTCCAAGGACGCTGTGTAGTTCTCTCTCTAAGGTTTTGAGTAAGACAACACCTTCTTTTCCCTTTCTTCCCCCTCCTTTGCTTCAGCTCTCTTTCTTCTGTTTGGTTATTCTGTAGTTCCACTCCCTGATTCTTTTTTTTTTCTTTTTTTGGCAGCCAAGACACCATAATATTGTCTGGGAATGTCTTCCCTCTTATTCATTTTAACTGGATCATGGCTCAAAAACAGCTCACAAATGAAATAGTATCAGAAAAGGCAGCAGAGTTAAGAGATCAAATATGAATATAGCATCCCCGCCATGATATCCTGCCCTGTGATGTGTCAATGATTAACATCTGCAGTGCCACGTAGGAAGGTGGTGTCTGCTCACCCCAGCCTCCACCTTCCTATCCCATCTGCAGCACATGAACCACCTTGAGGTAAAGATAGAAGTAAGTTTTTGAACAAATGTTATTGCTTGCTGTAATGAGGGTATAAAATGTTATTAATATTTTAGAACAAGGCCTATTTTTCATTTCTCAAACCCACTGTGGGGCTTCTTTTCAAAGGGTTTCAGTCAAAACCCAATGGGAGATTCAATTGACTTTAATCTTGCATTCGTTTGAAAATTTGAGCCCATTAGTTAACTTTGCCTTCTCTGTGCAGTTTTCATTGCATTTCAATGAAGCCGCTTTCCTGTGGTGTTAAAACACTAATAGTGGCTTCAAATAGCAAATGAGAGCGAAGGAACATGAGCACGGGAATAAGAAAGGGAGGGAAACGAGATGCAAGGAAAGGAGAAGATGGTTAAGATGGTCAAAAAATATTATTGGGAAACATCTATATTTTCAATTTGAACATTATATATATATATATATTTATATATATATTAGGGCTGGGACTTTAATGCATTAATTACGATTAATTAATTAATTAATTATAGAAACAATAACGCAATTAATCGCAATTTATTTTTGTACTAAGTGCGGAACATTGCTCACTGCACGAGTGCCCGCCCGGCCCGTAATAATGATGCACAGGACACAACACTGAAACCGATGAGAAGCAGATGAGCTGTTGCTGGGTTCAGTGGGCGGACATTTGAGTTCCAAAAAATTACAAGAAAGAATTTGCCTACCACCGAAGCACTTCCAGCCTCCGCTACCAACTTAATGCCAAACATGTTGCAGCGAACGTTAGCACAGACAACGCTCCCAGGAGGGACTGTCATTAGTTGATGGATCATTTTTGTTTCTGTGTTTTTGAAAACATGGAGAAAAAGCACTCTATGATTAACTGTCAATTTTATGCCAAGGATATTATTCTAAATATTTTTACAATGTTAGGTTTCCACTTTTCTTGAGTATACCGTACAGTTTTATTTTTTAAAAACAAAAACAAATGTGTTTAAAGGTTGAATATGTAAAATCTTCGCTACATTTTAAATCTTCGCTATTTTTAAAAAAAAAAAACGCTAACTGTCAGTCAGACTCCTCTAATCCTTGTTTTTATGGTGTGATTTGCTGGAGGGGATGGGTTCAAACAGACTCAAACAGATTCTGGTCTCCTGTAGGCTACTGGGCTGGGTCTGATCAACCTGGCAACCCGACGGCTGGAGTTATTTTTTGTTCTTGCGAATACGATCTTGAGACACTAGATGGCACTGTTCTGCTCATTCTCCATATTCAATGTAAAAGTTTACAAAAGGTTAGTGCTCACTGCCAAAAAAAAACCAAACATTTTGTTGTTACCCTAAAATCCATTTAAATTGAAAAATGTTGCTTCTTGTGTCAAATATTGACATACGATTTATTGCGATTAATTAATTACAAAGCCTCTAATTAATTAGATTTGTTTTAATCGTGTCCCACGATATATATACAGTATATATATATATAGACTCATGACTTTGGGTTGAGATAAATCCAATATATTGCTGTGAGATACAGTCATCATATATTTATGTGCTGGATTGAATAATTTGCAGATTGAGACACAACGTTAGGTATGCTGTGCCACCTTTCATGCTCTGACAACATAGCAGCAGCATCCACATAGCAAGGCTAATTGGTGAAACACATTGTGGCTGTAGAAATGAGAGGTCAGCATGGCCAAAATAAAATCAAGAAAAAAGGGTGGGACCTGAATTATTCTCTTTGATGTCAGTTGGACCTCAGAAATGAGACTCTCTAATTGCCACGGCTCAGTAGCGTTTCTCTCCTCTCTCCACTCCACTCTGGACAGTGTTCACATGTCTCTCTTTCACCTGCTGTCACTCTACTCAGTCTGAGGCAAACTTCGGAGGTTTCCTCACCTAAGGCTAGCTCATCTCCACTCAGTATGATGGATGTGAATGCTCTTCATACAATATATCCCCTTTAGACTCTAAGTTCCAAGCATCTTGGAAATTGCCTTTTTTGGATTCATGAGCGAGGGCATTGAAAACCTCCCAGCAGTGCTTTCACCAAACATTTTTCAAAAGGTGTTTGTGTCACCGAGCTCATCTAGCTCTCCACTCAGCCAGTTCATCCAACCCGCAGACTCCCCCAATCACAATAGGCATTTACCCGCGGGGGTCAGCGCATGTGACTGCATCCACTCTGTCCATTGCCATTAACAAAATGTCATTATGCTTTTCATCACAGACCAAACAGCTATCTTATTCACCCAGAATCCCCATTAATGAAAAGTAGGTCAAGTGCAGAGTTCCAAAAGGAATGCCAAGATCTCCCACCCCTGCACTACCCCTACTGCCAGCCCGACCCCGTGAAAGTACGTGCAGAGGAGGAACTCTCTCCAGCAATATGTCATGCTTCTCAGCCAGCTCTGGCTCACGTTAAATGTATGTACACATCAAAGGAAATGATGAGAACGGCTATTTCAAAAGCACTCTCTGCATTGTTAGATTACTTAAATGCCTCTCCTACTGGTGAGCAGGACTGTGTCAAAGCAAAATGAGTCAACAAATCTTATAGAAACTCCAAAGTATCTTATGGATTTTATAGAATTAGACTCTGTGTCCTTGTGGTTCCCTCCTACCTTAGTGCAGTCCCTCATCAAATGAAAGCTCATGTTGTTGTTTCTGCTGCCTCTGTTTAATCAAGCAACCCTATCCCCCTCCCCAGCATCATCACAAGCTACTGACACAATGCCTGACTAATCCTACGCCCAGCTTTGGGATATGGCACCCACACAGTCAAATGAGCAAACAAAGAAGCTTAAGCCCTATATACTGGATTAAGGAGCTATAGGAATAATGGTCATAGATACTCAGTGAGCATGGCTGCTGTTGGCTAACCCCAGGCACCCAGCAACACCAGGGCCAAGTATCTCAGACTGTCTGAGCCCAGCCTAGCTGAGCCCATCTGTCATGACGGTCCTGTACCTTTGGCAACATGCAGTGGTTACTTTGACCATCATCAGTCTTGTCCATAGGTATCAACTTGAGACAGACATAATTTCAAGAAGGCCTTACAGCGAATGACAGATAGACACTGATATTAACAGGGACTCTTCCTACACCTGAATGGATGAGCGCACTCACTGACCTGTCTCTGTCCCTAGTAAAAAATGTCAACTTTTCTATAGTCTTGCATTGCTAAACCGGCTTATCATTCTGGGATAGGGGAAAATGTTCTGGCTTGTCCGGCTGTTCAGTCTGACGTAACACCCTTTCAAAATATGATTTCCGGGTCCAAATGCTCTGTTCAGTCAGTTTTCAGACAGACGTAAAATGACAATGACGTTGTTTTTTAAAAACCCAGATCAGTTTCAGACTACAAGGAACGCAGCACTGCACGTTGTAGAAATAAGTCTCGGAACAGCTTGGACCTTGAAATCATATTTTGAAAGCACGTTATGTCATGTCTTAACAGCCGGATATGCATTCCTTTTAACCAATCACACTCATCCTCAAGACAATTGTGCCCTTGCAAAATAAATAGCAGAGACAGCTGAAGGGGCCTAACATCTAGTGCATGAGACGGTGCTGTTTTTATTAACCAACCCGCCCAATTAACTGATTAGTATATCACTAGTTGACGTTTAAAACCAGAATTTCGGCACATTTGCAAATAAAGATGCTACACTAATGTTATTAGTATTATAATATTCTCAGATTTTTAATTTTAATTTTTAAAGGCCCTAAACCATAGGCCTATAAAAAGTCTGCTGCACCCCCCATCGAGGTCTGTTCTCTTAACTTGGTCCTATGGGAGTCTCCATCAGACTTTGACTCCACCTCATTGCCTCTTACCAAAAAAGGGCATGTATGTGACGTTGGGGGGAGGGAGATACGTCCATCCGGCTGACATACCTCCGAGGAGAAGGGAGGGCCAGTGGCTAGCTGTCACTCAAGAGGCCACGCCCCTAATTATTCATAAACTTTAACCTCCAATAAAATGAGAAATTGATTTATTATGAAACCTGCACCTAGTGGACACTAAGAGAACTGCAGTTTTTGGCACTTCCTGATTGGATCAACCAGGAAGTCGCTGTGGTGAGGGCTTGGGTTTAAGGGATGCACAGAAAAAAACACAGACACATTCACCTAGTGTCCTATTCGCAGTTAACGGCCTATTCGACCCTCAACTCAACTCAACTAAAACTTCATTTATAAATGTAGCGATTATAACTGAGGTTCAGGAAAAGGGCCACATCCCCCTTCTACCACCCACGCCTCAGAAAGAAAACAACCTGAATCTCATCAACACAATCACCTGTGCAGTACAAACATATGGCTTACGCTCTCTCTCTCCTGTTCGCCTCAGACCCCGTTCTTCACCTCTCTCCTCTGTCAATAGGGAGTGATGGCAGCTCAACAGTACGCAATACCATAAGAGGCTGCTGGACATGAACCCAGGGGATAATGGACCAGCACATCATCAAGGTGTAACCCCACCCTGAGCCGAGGGTCAATAAACAATACAATACAATAAGAAAAGTACAATAGAAATAGAATAAAAGGGTGTCTTGCTCAGACTGAATTGAAGGCCAGGGGAAAAGGTTGAGTCTTCAATAAGGACTAGAAACCTCTAAGGTCTGTGCAGATTTAATATGCAAGGGCAGGCTATTCCAAAGCCTAGGAACAGCTGCTGCAAAGGCTCAGTCACCTCTGGTTGAAATTGTACTATTTATCTATTTAGCTGCAGTATTTGCAAGTTCAAAGAGATACTAAGTCAACCTTACATATAAAACATCAGGTTCTGGGTTTTAAAAGCTGCTGGAAACTTGTTCTTGAACATGTGGAAAATGAAGAAAGTAAATAGAGTATAAATGATTTCTCTCAGTCTGTGCTCTCTTGGTCCCTGCTCGCTCTCCTGTGGTTTGTTACAGCACATAAACGTAGTGTGGAGTTATATAATTCCAGATATGACTTATAACATGCACATTTGTGTCTGTTAGTGGTAAGTATTAATACCCGTGCCTGTGCTATATTATTATTTCCAATACTAGTTTAGTTAAAGCCTTACTTTAAAGTGTTGTGACGTGACTGTTAGCTGCTGCTGTTAGCGATCGTCAGCTACCAGTGGTCACTGGCCCATCATCATACATAATCATGATCATACTTATATGGCTGTGATCCGTGATATGCCTATGATTATTCATTTTCAGCCCCTTAAGTGTCAAAATAAATCAAAAATAAGCATTGTGATCCATGTAAGGACTCCCTTCTCCTACGTCACATCCAGATTTTTTGATGCAGAAGTAAAACATCTTTACAAAAATGACTCCAGATGTCGATATAGTGTTTATTTATGTATATATATATATAATTAAAAATATAGTTTCTACATAATTTTCCTACACATTGATTAACAGGGGTCTCTAACCTGCAAGTTGCACTTTAATTTCCAAATATAATATGGATATATTTTTTCCCATTTTACACTCGGATCATGCTAGTAGCTGTGTAAGACTGTGCTTAAAAACAACAGTGCTCTAAGCTAAATACTAATGTGCTTAAGGCTGACGATACAATTGTTATGTTATGACATGCTATATGTTTAGCAGGTATAATGTTTTCTTTGATCACCACCTTAGTTTAGCATTTTAGCATGGGGGTCTTCCCCATGTTCCCCGGTCGCATAAGCCTCTCCTTCCACTGATTTAATTTAGCATTTTGTCTACATCAACCTATTTGCCTTGGAATTCAGAACTGATTGTGGAAGAAATAACAGACATGGAACACAGGACCTTTTTTGGGAAAGGTGGGCGACATCTGACCTTTTTTTAAAAATAAAAAGGGTCTAATGTTCCCCGGTCACATACAAAGTGGAGAACATAGATATGCTCCCGTACCATGCTAACACCTGCTGAGCAGCACTAAGCAACTGAAGCTTTGAAAAATATGTTTAGCCAATGATGGTGATAAATCTGGTGATCATCAAAGTAAGAAGGATTTGTCCTTTTGCCACTTTGAATATGCTTTTCATAACAATCCTTCAGATACTTATTGAGACAAAAGTCAGTAGTATTTCCCAAAATATTTCTTAGAACTGTTCCTTTCTAAGAAAACATTCAAATGGGAATTCACTGTGGTGAAAAACACTTCAGCTCCTCTAATTTCTCCACGCTATTCTCTCATTGGACCAGCTACTGGCCTCAGTCAGTTATCAGAGGATGTTTTCCAGACTAACCAATCAGGCATGGATCCTGTCATCTATAGATCCAATCAATGATATCAGCCTGCCTTTTTTTCATTTAAAGAAAGAAATGCTCCTACCTTCATCCCACTGCCTTCACAGTTACTATTCAACATGCATGTGATGTTAAAAACTGTTATTTGGCAGTGATAGCAGCAGCAGTATGTACATTGTTTTAACAGGATGGATGATGAACAGACTAGTGCTCCACTTTGGTGTAATAAAAGGTGGTTAGCATCCAGGACAACAAAGTGTGGACCATTATGGAGCAGGTGGGATTTAATACTCGACTGGACATTTCAAAGCAGGTGCTTTGAGGTGTGTGTGTGTGTGTGTGTGTGTGTGTGTGTGTGTGTGTGTGTGTGTGTGTGTGTGTGTGTGTGTGTGTGTGTGTGTGTGTGTGTGTGTGTGTGTGTGTTTGTCAGTCTGTCTATGAGTGTTTAAAGGCTCAGTCAATGGACCCTAGGGAAAGAAAAATAGTGGAAAAGGCACAGGGCAAAGATGCAGCGTGGGGGTCTGTATCGAACCCAGGCCATCTACCCACGATCCCTGCTGCATCCAATTTCAGCACCGACGCTTCCTGTTAAACCCCATCAAACAGACACACGGCGGCACAAAGGAAAACCTCATCTCCACGGGAAACTAATCCGCCGGTGTGCGCTGTAAGCCTGTCAGGGTTTTTTTTTTTTTATTGAAAGAAGTCATCACTCATTTTGCCAAAGATTAAAAGTATGGCTAAATTGAGAAAATCCGCTTAGGAATTCTGAATTTAAATAGTGAGTTGGAGGGGCAGCTAGGAAAGATGCCAAGGCTTGTGGGGAGAACAGACAGGTATGGGAGGTGAGATAAATTGAAAATATACATATTTGTTTTTGTAGTTGGATTTCCCATAACCATCAGACTGTTTTTCATTTTTTTAGTGAAAGCAGAGGGTGGAGGGGAGCTGGAAACAGGAGGCCTCCCCATACACACATAGCAGGAGCAGGAAATAAGAGAGCCTCACCTCACAGGCAGTCTCTTGATTGGAGATTTTAGCTGCACAGACACGCATGTGAAATTACTTCCTGTGACTTTAATTGCCTTGCTGTTGGCAACAAGGTGTTTCAGGAGGGGAATGCCAATTGCTTACCAGCTTTGCCAGGGAGAGTGTGTCAACAGGGGTGGGTCCAGGGAGTGGCACAGGCCCCTGAGATCTGATTGGCCACCCCATTATCCTAAACCACAATTGGGTATCCGCCTGCTCAGTGGCAGGACCCAAACGTGATTTGAAAGAAGTCCATAATTAATCTGGATTGTGTGAAAATGCAATTGGAAAGATGTCACTGACACTGCTCATTTTTATTAAGATACACTATTCTTGATTATGGAGAGAACAACGCATCTGCTGAGCGAGGTTGTGTTCCAAGGTTGTGTCCCCCCAACTATAAGGGAATGTCCCACTCTGGACAGCTTTAAGAGCAAAGTAAAAGTGTGGCTGAAAGCTAACCAAACGTGCAATCACCTCTAATTGTATGCTACCATACTAGCCCAGTGGAGCGTATTAATGAATTGTGTCTTTGTTTTAACATTTACTAATGACTTGTTCTGCTCTGTTTTTTCTCTCTCCCTGCTTTTTTGTTTTTAAAGATCATTATTTTGGCAGTTTTCCAAGCCTTTATTATACAGGACAGACAGGAAATGGGGTGAGAGAGAGAGGGGGAGACATGCAGCAAAGGGCTGCAAACCCGCGGCCGCTGCCTCGAGGACCTTCAGCCTCTTAACATGGGATGGCTGCATTAACCACTGTGCCACCCCTTCTCCCTTTCCCTTTCGCACATTTTAATATTGTATATTTTTTGTCTTTTTTTTTCTTCTTTTGTAACATCAACCTGACTAATGGACTACAGATAGAAATTAGCCCCACATTAAATGTACTGTTATATATGTTCATTAATGTGCGTTTTCCAGAAATAAGAAATAAAAAAATAAAAAAATATATATATATAAATAGTTTTGTCTTACTTCACTTTGACATACAGTACATTCTGTCATTCAGTGTTAATTTTTTAGTCTGTACAAACCATAAGACTACAATTCCCTTGATTATTATATCTCATGTCCACTTTTGGGGATAGTTACTGGTATGTTTAATACACCTTGTCTTATTTCATTCTGTTTTCCTCGTATGGCCTCGTAAAAATTTCTATGTCACATGTATCTAAACTGTGTTTTCCAGCAGAATGATATCACTCTATGAGATATTCCATGCACTGGCCAGAGAGCCTGTGTCTTAGGTGAGCTATTTGGAGCTATTTTAATTATGTCAGCTCCCAGACCAAATGATGTATTATTTATTTTGCAGTAACTTGCTGATCTCTCTCTCTAACTGCTGCCTGAGATGTGTGCCCCTGGAGTGGTCATTAATCTGATATCTGGCCGGCCTGGGCACAGCCCCTATGATCCTGACCCAATCTCAGATCCTAATCCAAGGAGGAAGGGGGCTGCAGGCCAGGATTTGGAGGCCCCGGCTATCTCTCTCTATATAATTGATAGGTTTTAGGCGATTATACGCTTCACGTGATTACGATCTATAACGATGTATTGATTGGACTGTAGTGGGATCCAACCGGGCTGCTTTTCACGCCAGAGACACCTACACCTCCTCTCCAATGCCAGGATCTGGCTGCTGTGCACTTTGGTTTGGAGCTATTTTGGACTTTGACATAAGGAGGAAAGGCGCCAATACTGTTTGTGAAATATAATACACACACACACACACTTACAAGAAGTTGTTTTCTTGAACAAGGTTAGAACATTATACTGTATAAGGCTGATATTTGGCCTTTTATTTTCCATGGTGGATGGGTCAGTATCTTCCAGGTCTGATAATAATGGAGGTTTCTTCCTGAAACAGTCTGGAAACACATGGTATTTTAGTCTTCTAGGTTAAAACCAGACAACATTTTGTTTTGTTCCTCGTATTTTTAGAAATTAGGTCACACAGTATTACTGCATTGTATTGTCTAAAGAAACTTTACAATATAAAGAAACATATATACAAACAAATACAAAGAAGGAACCTCTAATTTTACTACATGAGACATTAGGATCTGAAACTACCCTGACATGAGATACAAAGCAACTCCCAAAGGACAGAGTGTCTCATATTCAGTACTGCTTTGTCATCAAGAGAACAAAAAAATAGGGAACTAAACAAAAAAATCTTTACTCCCCTCAAAAAACAATATCCTCTATTAACCCTCCCTACCCCTGAATGTTAAAATATTATACATCAGCAAAATAGAAATGATCAGCGTTGTGACAGCTTTACTTGTAGAACAGAATGTGAATTATAAGCTATATTTTATTTTAATAATACACCCATGCAGTGTTTTGAGGGGTACAGAATGAAAGTATTGCTTTTCCATAAAACATTTGACATTTTTTTTGACATGTTTGACCATGACTTTCTGTCCCTTTCTTTTTCCATGGTGGCAGCCCATAGCGTTGGGCGTTGCTGGTTGCCAGGGCTGTCTGTTGTTGGGTGCAGCTACTGTAGGCTGGCACTGGGTGAAATGGAGTTTGCCAATCCTGCAGCTGCTTCGGAGCCTCAGTGAAGGGTGTGTTATTTGTCCCAGCAGCTGAGTGAGCGGAGACGGGCAAAAACCAAAGTCATTATAGGACAAGCATTCACTCCATGGACAGAGAAAGGAGAGAAACGCCAATTAAAACACACGCATAAATGGCTACGTTTCTCCTTGATTGCTAAGATCACTTTCATCTTTACTTAGCTGGAATGGCTAATGCTAACGGCTAACGCTAACTGTTAGTCAAATCCTCTAATCCTTGTTTTTAATGGTGAGATTTTCTGGAGGGGACGGGTTCAAACAGACTATGGTCTCCTGTAGGCTACTGGGCCAGGTCTGACCAACCTGGCAACCCGACTGCTGGAGTTTTTTGTTGTTGTTGCAACTATGATCTTGAGACACTAGATGGCGGTGTTCTGCTTATTCAACCTTCTATTAATATGTTTCTGTTTCTTGGTGCAGCCACTAACCATTTACAGTTCTAGCTTCAAAAGAATTTCAATGGCTTTTATTTAACCTACTGACTTAACATATTCACTGAAACCTCAACTGTTGTCATTTGCACGATTGTCTTTTGAACCCTTAAAATAAACTTATTTCTATAAAACCATCTCGACTCGAGGTCCATTAACTAACATCTCCCAGAGCATTCAACAATACAACATGGTCTTAATCAGTGAATGCTTGTCACATGGTTGAATAGCTGAGCAAACCTCCTCCCCCACACCTGCCCGACATTGTCAGGCCCAGGCAGGAATGAGGACTCAGATGCAGAGGTTCGCGGATCAACACTGAATTTATTAGCTTGACGACAGGAACGTGGCACAGAGCAAAAGCCACAAACAAAAAATCACTCCGCACAGGAAGAACAAAATGAAAGTTGCCAATAATAAAGCAAAGTACAAAATAAAGTCGCTCCGTCCAGGAGGAAAAAACAAAAGGCAAAGTTAACAAATAAATCTCGAAATAAAGTCGCTCCCCACGGGAGGAATAACAAAAAACAAAGTGAACAAAATAATTAATTAAACAAGGATTCTCCAACCAGGAGGAAAAACAAAGGACACAAGAGAAAAACGTAAAACTTACTTTGACTAAACAAGGGATACAAACACCTGAACGTAGAAACAAA
This sequence comes from Echiichthys vipera, assembly GCF_963691815.1. Lineage (NCBI taxonomy): Eukaryota > Metazoa > Chordata > Actinopteri > Perciformes > Trachinidae > Echiichthys > Echiichthys vipera. The sequence goes on from NC_139845.1 coordinate 24,936,988, forward strand.
GAACTCGAAGGCATGAACAAGACTGTGGGGAAACACCGCTGGATACATTCGACACAAAGTACGAAATAATCTGGCACGGAACAGGGGGGAAGACACGGACTTTATACACATAAGGGAAGGGGAACCACAGGTGGAAACAATCGGGAATCAGGGAATAATGTCAGACCGGTGACACAAGAGGAAGGGCAAGTGACCTGGAACCAGAGGAGAGTTATCTTTCAAAATACAACAGGAAATTCACAAGACAAAAAACCCAAAGACAGGACAAACCTCACCGCGGCGTGACAGACATCAGATTAACTAGAACAACAAATAAGAACTAGTTCTGATTGAGAATACCCCGACCCTAAGCCGGTTACATTTGTGAATGCATCTTTTTATCACTGTTCAGACCTCTGTCCCTACAAAAATGCTGTTTTTCTTTTCTTTAACAGAGCTTTTTCAAAACAGCTTTTCTGTCTGATTTTGTCAGACTAAGTAACAATCCTAAAACATGAATTTTAACATACCAGTTGCAGATTAGAAATGACTGCTAGTTAACATAGTATTTATGAGATTAAACCACTATCTCATAGTTCAGTTGAAGAAAAATTACTTTATTTATCCTTCACGGGGAAATTGAATTTTTTCACTCTTATTATTATACATTTTACACACATGCACAACCAGGACCTATACATGCAATTAAGGAGAGATGTTAGAGCGAGGGGGCTGCCAGTGACCAGTGCCCGAGCAGTTGGGAGTTCGGTGCCTTGCTCAACAGCACCTCGGCAGTGCCCAGGAGATGAACTGGCACCTCTCCAGCCACCAGTCCACGCTCCATACATGGTCCACACAGGGACTTGAACCAGCGACCCTACGGTTCCCAGCCAAGTCACCTATGGACTGCCGCCCCTGAGCTACTGCTCAGGGGTGGCAGTAGCTCAGTCCTAAGAAACTATCCCAACAAAGACAGAAAAGCCCATTTGTTGGAGCAGATCGGCTGCACACTGAATGTTGCAGGTGAATGTTGTGTTTTTATCAACGTATAGTATAGCTGTATAGTAAAACCTCTGCTGGTGTATTGTTAAAGATGCCCTATTATGCTTGTTTTCAGGGTTATATCTTTAAAAAACACAATATATTTCTCATATTGTCCATTGCAGCACCCATGCAGCTGAAAACACGTCTATATGGAGGCTAGCCACGTTAGCTGCGCAACATGCCAATGTTAGCTTTAACAGGTCAACTTTCAAAATAAACACCAAAAAAGCATAAAAGTGTCTGAACTTACAGTTTGAGCCTGTGTGCAGCAGCATGACTCCGTAGAAGAATCCTGACGTAGAAGAATTCTGAGGTCAGGATTCTTCTACAGAGACAAATTCTGGAAATTCTAATAAATCTCTAATAGCGACGGAAACCCTAGAGTTTAGGGCTGAGCACAGTCAACCCAGACGGTCAGCAGGGCTCATGTCTAAATGCAAGGACTTCATTATTTGACGCTTTGGTTTTATTTAACATGACTATAAAACATTATAACTACATTTAAAGGTCAGAAAAGATGGAAAGCATAGTAGGTCCTCTTTAAGCTAGCCACCTAGCTAATGTTAAAGTTGTCATAGAAACAAAACCCACAGACAGCACTTCAAAGCACTTGGATGAAGAGCTCTGCCAGAGAATGACGCTAGGTCACAGGCCCTTTCTGTCCCCACTCCTCTGCTTTTTTGAGTTACTAAAATGAGGATGAAGAAGAGTTGATTTTTCATTGTCCAGGTATTTCACTGAGGGCAGATGTCTCTACAGAAACAATCCCCAAATGCTGTGTGAATGCCGGTCATTTACACACAAAAACATTTGAAAACTGCTGTTGACAAGATGAAGAATGAACATTCAACATCAATTCAGATGAAATGGATGTTGATCAATCTCTGCGGTTACATGCCAACTGAGAGAGCTCTACCCGTTGATGTTTCAGGGTGAACTTTCATAAATGTGCAAAAGGTGGTATGTAAATTTCAAAAAGATAAATCCTGTCACTGAATAGCTGTCTGTAAGTGTTGCTGAATGTAAAAGCCCTAATAATAATATTCATTCTTAAGAAATTAAAGGAAACCGGCGTGATCTAGAAAGTGTGACACTAAGCATTTCAGTTTTTTTAAACTGTCAAATTCCAATCAGATTCTGGAATATTGGAGTATTATCAACAACCTGTCTACTGTGCACCAGTAGCGTCCTTCAATATTAGCTGCAACCTTCGCCCCAGAAACATAGAGGAATTGATGCTGGCCTGTGAAGCGGTAGAGGAGCAATGAGAGATAGTTAATTATGATAAGTGTGGACTGGTCTGTGATAGCCATGCTCTCTGATCTCTATCACCTGCTCTACAGCCCTGGGCTCTGAAACATGAAGGACAACTGACACCACAGAGCCCAGACTAAACAGCTCTCACTAACAGTCATCTACCATGGTCACAGTATCTGTGGTATAACAGACATGCTCACATGATGGTGACAGACCAGACATAACCTTTTCTCGTCTTCTAACTCTTTTCTTTTACCTTTAGGTCATTCTCAGACCAGCATCAGCACTGTGTTAAATCACACAGCAATACATGTTTACCTGGCAACACACTACTTTGGCCAGTCAAATACCTGCAAGTGTACAGTCCTGGTGTGACCGGTGTAATTCCATTGTTTAAACTGTCACATTGAATGAGAAAATCATTGTCACTGTAATAACTTTATGAGTTATCACTGAGTTATTACAATCCTGTCTCACTGTATTATGAACCACTGTGAGTCTGTTCTTCAAACACTGCTGTTTTCCATCTCAACGCCATGTAATTGAAAACCTTCAAAAGAAGTCAGAAATACAATCTAACTGAGCTGATATTAGGAGACACAATGCAACATTGGTAAGATAGCTTTGCTAAACGTAGCATTGTCACTTCTTGGAATTGCATGTCATTTAATGCTGTCTCTATAGGTGTAAATAACAAATCGGTTAGTGAATTGTTTAGTTTAGTTCATAGATTCCTACTGAGTGAGCAGGCTGGTCACTTTTAGCGATTTTATATATGACAAAAATGAGCAATTGAGTAAAAATATTTTTGTGCCATTTCATGTTATATGGCCCAGAAGAACCCTGAAGTATGAATCCAATGAAAAAAAATGGTTGTGTATGTTTGCCATTAATTACCTAGGCCACATGTGGAAGCCCACCATAGTCACCGCTGCAGTTACATAATGAACGGAAGAAATGTTTACACATGTCATAATAACATAAAAGATCTATAATGTTGTATTTTGCGCTGTTGTTTCAGCAAAGCATCTCTCACTCCCAACGTGGTCGAAAACCACAGGGGAGACGCCGGAAACCCCTTCACTCTGCTCAGTAGCTTGGAAACAGCTGTTGGTCTTGAGGAGATGTAGTAATTATGAGAACAAACCACACACACACACACACACACACACACACACACACACACACACACACAGACACACGCACACACACACACACACACACAAACACACATACACATACACACACTCACTGTTACGCACAGCTATTCTCTTAATGACTACATAGGTTAACATTAACACTAGTTAACAACTAGGGCTGTCAATCGAATAAAATATTAAATCATAGACAGTCGCATGAGGGTCCATAGTTAACACGTGATTAATCACACCTTTTGTATCTGTTCTAAATGTAAAACAATGACAAATACTGCCCAGAATGTTCTCAAGAATAACCTCAAAAGGTTTGAATCTCAAATGACTTAGTAATACTACCACAATGTAGTGTTCAACTTAACACTTGTTAACCAGCTTTGTAAGTTTGTTGCTTGTTGAGTTGTCCATGTGTCTCCATTGCACCATAAGCATTGTTAGCTTGTTGTTAGCTTGCTGTTAGCCGTGTAGTAAAACCTCTGTTGGTGTATCTTTAAGCTAGCCGTCTAGCTAATGTTAAAATTGTCACAGAAACAAAACCCACAGACAGCGCTACAAAGCATTTGGATGTAGAGCTCTGTTATTGGCATGGTCAAAAGAATGTGTTGCTGTAAGAGGAATTGGTGTTAACGTGTTATTATTGCGTTAACTTTGACAGCCCTACTAACAACATTAGCTGTCAGTATCCTAGCTTGCTCGGCTGCTTAAAAAGTAATTCATTAGAAGATGAATACTTTCCATAATGTCTTCCCTAGCAGATTGCCCAATGTAACCATTCATGTCTATAAAAGCACAATGTTCATCATGGATTTAGCCTTTTAATATTAATAATTTAGCTCAAATTGAGTTGAAATCTTTTGGACGTAAACATTTGCAATCTGAATTGACGATTCCTGGAGAATTTTCCTGTCTCCTGGAGAATATTCCTGTCTGCTGGCTATGTCTTCTTTTCTTTCTTAACTGTCCATTGTTTCCAAGGCTAAAGGAGGGGATACATTTAACATCGCATCTTTTGCATAAGACAACTCCACCAGCTCTGATGCTATTGTCGTGTTCTTTACTGAAGGAAAACCAGACTACTTCTTAAAGTCGACCAAGTTTACTTAAAAAAAAACAAAGAACATTCTTCTTGGCCAAGGACTCTATCTGGGGTCAGAAATCAGAGTCATCCTGGCTTTGAGCCAAGCTGTTGCTGCAACCAAAGAGCCAGAAAGAGCCCAGAGCCCTCCTTCACAAAGAGTTTATACAGCAAAAAAGTTCATTGGGTTGTTATGATTGGTTCGGAATGTTGCTGAGGCAGTCCTTGGTTCAGGATTTAAAATGTCAATCACTCCCAGACTGGCTCTCATTCGTTAACAAGTTCACAAAATCTTATTCATTTAGTCCTGGGGCTGACTACCTCTCATCTTAATGCACCTAGTTTTAACCTGGAGCCTTTCTGCAACATCATTTAATTATGCCATCTGTGTTAAAACGATAATAATGTATAACCATGCTAAATCATTTTTATTTAACTTCTATACTTCTATACAAGTAATAACAAAACTAAAATTATATTTTGACAAAAAATAAATACTTCCTGTTTAAAAATCTCCGCACTATGCCACTTCTGAATAGGTCATTCCTTCCTGATGAAAAAAGAAACAGAAAACGACAGCAGGTGTAATTGTAACACACCTCTATGAAGGTGAAGGCATATTAATAAATGGTTGTAATGCACAAACATGACTGGGTGTTGTGTTGGGCCATACTGCAGAGAGCAACAGCCCTGTTTCTGAGTTTCCCTCCCACAATCCATCCTTTACAGTAGCAAGTCATGCAGGGAGAAAGAGAGGGAATTAAAGAAAAGCAGACAGAAGCACTTCTAGCTCATTCCAGCATTATGGCACATTTCCATTTTTCGCCTCGGTCTTAATCTCCATTGAGTGACTGTCATCACCCTCCGGCAGTAATTAGGCATGGACTCTGGACAACAACAGACGAGCCGGTCTAGCTCGTCTTGAGAAGCAAATTACCTTTAGCTTATGGTAAGCAATATTCTGTGCCAGGCAACTTTTACTGCTGATTAGCAATTAGCCCAAACTAGCGGCAGCCGAAGCGCTAATGTTTAATTTGCTCCTCTAATGATATACGGTGTTGAGGTGCAGGCGGGTGGGGATGGAAGGAGGCTTGGAGACGTATGGATTTCTACTTAATTCCTTTTCATTTACGACCTGACAGGCCCGCAGGTAGGAAAGGGAGGAAATTTCTTTGCGATTAGTAATGGCTGCTCCTCAAAGGGAAGGCAGCAGGCGAATGCTAAGAAGGCACGCACACACATACACACACACACACACACACACACACACACACACACACACACACACACACACTGACACACACACACACACACATACACACACACACACACACACACACACACACACACACACACACACACACACACACACACACACACACACACACACACACACACACACACACTTACTGTCTCATTTCTGGGCCCTTCCCAGCAAATTCACTAGCTCAATTATTCACAGTGAAGTTTGAATAATAACAGCATTTTCTCTGAGAAAACAGAGTGATTACTGTGCATGTCTCCTCCTTCTGTTAGGGGAAGCAGTTGTTGTGAATGTGAGCTAAACATACCTGGAGAGCTATTACTGAGACCCCTTTAGTAAATGGATTGCAGCACGCTGTCACTATGATAATGTTGTTTCAGCTTTGAAGCCTACGGCCTTTAGAGAGATCAGAACCAAATAAGGGACGTGACAACTGTAAACATCTTAATGAAATGATGAGGTAATTCCGCCCTGAAAAAAGGGTAATTTGCAATCTCTGGGATCAGTCATTAAGATGTGACATTTTTTGCAATAACACCCTTAGAAATTAGTCCAAACACATGTTGTGTCTGGGTTGTAAGGGCGCAGCAGCGGCAGTTTAAACAAGCTTTTGCTGACTTGTGCTGAGGTAATATGTGTGCCGATAAGGCAGTGCTTCTATAGCTCCTAATACCTTATTTACTGCAGAGACTTGTTTGCAAACAGAAGCAGGCGTTGTCAGAGGAGGCTCTAGCAGCTCCCACAGGACCGCCATAATCTAGGGTGGATTCCTATTTAAACTAAAACGTGCTAGTGGGCTGGACTCGACAAATCAGGTGGACTCGACAAATCTCTGGTGGGCTGTGTCTGGAACAGGGGCTTGTTAAAAAGTGCAATGGGCGCTGTGGGAATAGACCCTCTCCCCTCGGGGTTAGGGACTCCTCCTCTCTAATGAAGCTGGAGGATGAGGCTCGTTATGTGCTGCTGCCTGTTATTCACCAGGCCGCGACTTTCTCAATCTCGCCCTCGTTTTCTCTTCCATTGGATGTAGTGCAGTGACTGCAGTGTGGAGCCAATCAGGTGAACCATTTTGGATCCGCTTTTTTTTCTTTCAAACTGCTCCAGTGTTATAGATGTTTCAGAGGGGAGTGATTTAGAGAAGATGTGGCCCTGCAGAAGTTGAGACAAATGGAGGCAGTCATGGCTGCTGGTGAACAGTAGGTTGTAGTGCTTAGAAGGTGACGATAACAATAAGACTTGTGTAGTGGGTCATTAGAGCTCTAACGGTGACAATCACTCACACACTTGCCACATGATTCTTTATTCTCAAACATGGAGACACAATTGCTGCAGGCCTTTTTAACTCCATTTACAAATAAACAAATGCACATTTTCAATAGAGATATATTAAAGTTTAATTCCTGCGCAAAATCATTCAATGGTCTTCTTGGGCAAATATATACATCAAATTAGCCATTGAGACAGTTTTTTTTAGTATAACAACTATTAACAGAGTTATCTGGATGAGTCGCTAACAGCCGGACGTAGCTAGAACATCTTTTTTAACCACTAATACTGCTCAAAATAACAGCAAACCTCTGCAGTAGCATTATAAGAGTCCCTACACAGAAAACAAAGCACCAACAACGTAGTTACTGAAAGATTTACCTATGGCATTCCTCTTCAAGCACGCCCTCTTTGGGTTCTTTGGGTCAGAAGCTCTTCTAGGAATTATGAAGTCATCTTTTTCCAAATATTTGCTACAGAAACGGTAATCCCGCTGTCTCTCAATCGGCATCTCAATGTCCAGATTTAAAACAATAAGCCACTGGTTTATCAGAGCAGGTCATCGTACCACAATGGCAGCCTATGAAAAGTGTCTGGGTTGTAAGTTTTCATTTTTGTTTCGCAGCCGGGAAAGATACAAACACAAACCATTCTGTCTCACTTCACTTCAAGCTGCAGGCTAGTTTTCTTTACCTGTGCTTGTTGTAACATAACCTTGTTGTGCGTCTTCCGGCAACGGGCAACACACGTCTCCCGCCCCCTAAGATCTTGCATAATCTTTCATTGCTGCAGAGAAAGTTTCTGTCTGGGACTTTTCCAAAACTTTTACCATCTATTATTAACCTTTTTTTCACCAAACTGTCACAAACCACGATGTTTTGGTGTTTTGGTGTTTTGGTTGACTAAATCATCAATGGGCTTCTTCCTTTTGGATTGCATTTGGTAATCCACTTGAATGAACTTTTATGTGTAAGTTCTCATGCTACTGCAAAGGTTTGGTGTTATTCTGAGCAGTATTAGTGGTTAAAATAGACGTTTTAATGCCTTCTCCGTTAATAGTTTATACAGGAGAAAAATTGTATCAATGGCTTATTTGATGATGGAATTTGCCAAAAAAAGAACCTAGGATGATTTTATGCTGTAATTACACTTTAAGTTGGAACAAATATAACATGTAAGTAGCGCTGCCCCCCACAATAATTAAAAACCGTTAATTTACAAGTGCACACAGCTGCGCGCTAAAAGTCTGCCGCCTGTTAATGACACCAGCAAATGACTTCAGATTCTAATTCTGAATGAATCAGAAAAAATCAGCAAGGAGACTGTCGAAACACAGGTAGGTAGCTTGTAGTTTGTCTTACGTTACTTACATGTTAAAGGTGGTAGGTCATGTTCGTCTAACGTTACTTAGATGTTTAAGGTGGTAGGTCATGTTCGTCTAACGTTACTTAGATGTTTAAGGTGGTAAGTCATGTTCATGTAACATTACTTACATGTTTTAAGGAGGTAGGTCACGTTCGTCTAACGTAACTTACATGTTTTAAGTTGGTAGGTCATGTTCGTCTAATGTTACATACATGTTAAAGGTGGAAGGTCACGTTCTTCTTACGTTACTTAAATGTTTAAGGTGTTAGGTCATGTTTGTCTAACGTTACATACATATTTAAGGTGGTAGGTCATGTTCGTCTAACGTTATTCACATTTTTATGGTGGTAGGTCATGTTCGTCTAAATTACTTACATGTTTGAGGTGGAAGGTCATGTTTGTCTAACGTTACTTACATGTTTAAGGTGGTAGGTCATGTTCGTCAAACGTTACTTGCATGTTTAAGGTGGTAGGTCATGTTCATCTAATGTTACATACATGTTTAAGGTGGTAGGTCATGTCCGTCTAAGGTTATTTACATGTTTAAGGAGGTAGATAATGTTCGTCTAACATTACTCATGTGTTTAAGGTGGTAGGTCATGTTCATCAAACGCTACTTACATTTTTAAGGTGGTAGGTCATGTTTATCTAATGTTATTTACATGTTTAAGTTTGTAGGTCGCGTTCGTCTAAAGTTACTTAGATGTTTAAGGTAGTAGGTCATGTTCGTCTACCGTTATTTACATGTTTAAGGTGGTAGGTCAAGTTCGTCTAACGTTACTTACATGTTTTAAGTTGGTACCCTGGACAGGACGCCAGTCTGTCGCAGGGCACACAGAGACGAATAGAGACAGACAACCATTCACACCTAAGGGCAATTCTAAGAGTAATCAATTCACCTAACATGTGCATGTCTTTGGATTGTGGGAGGAAACCGGAGTACCCGGAGAAAACCCACGCAGACACAGGGAGAACATGCAAACTCCACACAGAAAGGCCGAGGCCTGGATGCGAACCTTGAACCTTCTTGCTCTGAGGCGACATGTTCGTCTAACGTTACTTACCTGTTTTAAGGTGGGAGGTTGTGTTTGTCTAATGTAACTTAAATGTTCAAGGTTGTAGGTCATGTTCGTCTAACGTTACTTGCATGTTGAAGGTGTTAGGTCATGTTCGTCTAACGTTACTTAGAAGTTTAAGGTGGTAGGTCATGTTCGGCTAACATAGCTTACATGTTTAAGGTGTTAGGTTATGTCCGTCTAACGTTACATACATGTTTTAAGGTGGTAGGTCATGTTTGTCTAACGTTACTTAGAAGTTTAAGGTGGTAGGTCATGTTCGCCTAACAAAACTTCCATGTTTAAGGTAGTAGGTCATGTTCGTCTAACGTTACTTAGATGTTTAAGGTGGTAGGTCATGTTCGCCTAACGTTACTTAGATGTTTAATGTGGTAGGTCATGTTCATCTAACGTTACTTACATGTTTAAGGTGGTCGGTCATGTCGTCTAACGTTACTTGCATGTTTAAGGTGGTGAGTCATGTTCATCTAACATTACTTACATGTTTAAAGTGGCAGGTCATGTTTGTCTGACATTACTTACATGTTTAAGGAGGTCGGTCATGTTTGTCTAATGTTAATTAGATGATTAAGGTGGTAGGTCATGTTCGTCTAACGTTACTTACATATTTAAGCTGCTAGGTCAGGTTCGTCTAACGTTACTTTTATGTTTAAGGTGGTAGGTAATGTTCATCTAACATTACTCACATATTAAGGTGGTAGGTCATGTTCATCTAAAGTTACTCATATGTCTAAGGTGGTAGGTCATGTTCGCCTAACATTACTTACACGTTTAAGGTGGTAGGTAATGTTCATCTAAAGTTACTTACATGTTTATGGTGGTAGGTCATGTTCGTCTAACGTTTCTCACATGTTTAATGTGGTAGGTCATGTTCATCTAACGTTATTTACATGTATAAGGTGGTAGGTTATATTTGTCTTACGTAACTTACATGTTTTAAGTTCGTAGGTCAAGTTCATCTAACGGTACTTACATGTTTCAAGGTAGTAGGTCATGTTTGTCTATGGTTACTTACATGTTTAAGGGGGTAGGTCACGTTCGCCTAACGTTACTTAGATGTTTAAGGTGGTAGGTCATGTTCGTCTAACATTACTTACATGTTCAAGGTGGTAAGTCAAGTTCATCTAACATGACTTACATGTTTAAGGTGGTAGGTCATGTTTGTCTCACTTTACTTACATGTTTAAGATGACAGGTCATGTTTGTCTAACGTTATGTACATGTTCAAGGTGGTAGGTCAAGTTCATCTAACATTACTTACATGTTTAAGATGGAAGGTAATGTTCGTCTCACATTACTTACATGTTTTAGGTGGTAGGTCATGTTCGTCTAACGTTACTCACATGTTTAGGTGGTAGGTCATGTTCGTCTAACGTTACTTATATGTCTAAGGTGGTAGGTTATGTTCGTCTCACGTTACTTACATGTTTTAAGGTGGTAGGTGATGTTTTTCTCACTTTACTGAAATGTTTAAGATGGCATGTCATGTTTGTCTAACGTTACTTACATGTTCAAGGTGGTAGGTCACGTTCATCTAACATTACTTACATGTTTAAGGTGGCAGGTCATGTTCGTCTAATGTTACTTACATGTTTGAGTAGGAAGGTCATGTTCGTCTAATGATACATACATAGTTAATGTGGTAGGTCATGTTCATCTAACGTTACTTACATGTTTAAGGTGGTCGGTCATGTCGTCTAACGTTACTTGCATGTTTAAGGTGGTGAGTCATGTTCATCTAACATTACTTACATGTTTAAAGTGGCAGGTCATGTTTGTCTGACATTACTTACATGTTTAAGGAGGTCGGTCATGTTTGTCTAATGTTAATTAGATGATTAAGGTGGTAGGTCATGTTCGTCTAACGTTACTTACATATTTAAGCTGCTAGGTCAGGTTCGTCTAACGTTACTTTTATGTTTAAGGTGGTAGGTAATGTTCATCTAACATTACTCACATATTAAGGTGGTAGGTCATGTTCATCTAAAGTTACTCATATGTCTAAGGTGGTAGGTCATGTTCGCCTAACATTACTTACACGTTTAAGGTGGTAGGTAATGTTCATCTAAAGTTACTTACATGTTTATGGTGGTAGGTCATGTTCGTCTAACGTTTCTCACATGTTTAATGTGGTAGGTCATGTTCATCTAACGTTATTTACATGTATAAGGTGGTAGGTTATATTTGTCTTACGTAACTTACATGTTTTAAGTTCGTAGGTCAAGTTCATCTAACGGTACTTACATGTTTCAAGGTAGTAGGTCATGTTTGTCTATGGTTACTTACATGTTTAAGGGGGTAGGTCACGTTCGCCTAACGTTACTTAGATGTTTAAGGTGGTAGGTCATGTTCGTCTAACATTACTTACATGTTCAAGGTGGTAAGTCAAGTTCATCTAACATGACTTACATGTTTAAGGTGGTAGGTCATGTTTGTCTCACTTTACTTACATGTTTAAGATGACAGGTCATGTTTGTCTAACGTTATGTACATGTTCAAGGTGGTAGGTCAAGTTCATCTAACATTACTTACATGTTTAAGATGGAAGGTAATGTTCGTCTCACATTACTTACATGTTTTAGGTGGTAGGTCATGTTCGTCTAACGTTACTCACATGTTTAGGTGGTAGGTCATGTTCGTCTAACGTTACTTATATGTCTAAGGTGGTAGGTTATGTTCGTCTCACGTTACTTACATGTTTTAAGGTGGTAGGTGATGTTTTTCTCACTTTACTGAAATGTTTAAGATGGCATGTCATGTTTGTCTAACGTTACTTACATGTTCAAGGTGGTAGGTCACGTTCATCTAACATTACTTACATGTTTAAGGTGGCAGGTCATGTTCGTCTAATGTTACTTACATGTTTGAGTAGGAAGGTCATGTTCGTCTAATGATACATACATAGTTAAGGTGGTAGGTCACGTTCGCCTAACGTTACTTACATGTTTAAGGTGGTCGGTCATGTCGTCTAACGTTACTTGCATGTTTAAGGTGGTGACTGGTGAGTCATGTTCATCTAACATTACTTACATGTTTAAAGTGGCAGGTCATGTTTGTCTGACATTACTTACATGTTTAAGGAGGTCGGTCATGTTCGTCTAACGTTAATTAGATGATTAAGGTGGTAGGTCATGTTCGTCTAACGTTACTTACATATTTAAGCTGTTAGGTCAGGTTCGTCTAACGTTACTTTTATGTTTAAGGTGGTAGGTAATGTTCATCTAACATTACTCACATATTTAGTTGGTAGGTCATGTTCATCTAAAGTTACTTATATGTCTAAGGTGGTAGGTCGTGTCCGTCTAACGTTACTTACACGTTTAAGGTGGTAGGTCATGTTCATCTAAAGTTACTTACATGTTTTAAGGTAGTAGGTCATGTTTGACTATGGTTACTTACATGTTTAAGGGGGTAGGTCATTTTCGCCTAACATTACTTAGATGTTTAAGGTGGTAGGTCATGTTCGTCTAACGTTACTTAAAAGTTTAAGGTGGTAGGTCATGTTTTTCTAACATTACTTACATGTTCAAGGTGGTAAGTAAAGTTCATTTAACATTACTGATATATTTCAGGTGGTAGGTCATGTTCATCTAACATTACTTATATGTCACAGGTGGTAGGTCATGTCCGCCTAACAATACTTACATGTTTAAGGTGGTAGGTCATGTTTGTCTCACTTTAGTTACATGTTTAAGATGACAGGTCATGTTTGTCTAACGTTATGTACATGTTCAAGGTGGTGGGTCAAGTTCATCTAACATTACTTACATGTTTAAGATGGAAGGTAATGTTCGTCTAACATTACTTACATGTTTTAGGTGGTAGGTCATGTTCGTCTAACGATACTCACATGTTAAGGTGGTAGGTCATGTTCGTCTAACGTTACTTATATGTCTAAGGTGGTAGGTTATGTTCGTCTCACGTTACTTACATGTTTTAAGGTGGTAGGTCATGTTTTTCTCACTTTACGTAAATGTTTAAGATGGCATGTCATGTTTGTCTAACGTTACTTACATGTTCAAGGTGGTAGGTCAAGTTCATCTAACATTACTTACATGTTTAAGATGTCAGGTCATGTTCATCTAACGTTACTTAGATGTTTAAGGTGGTAGGTCATGGTCGCTTAACGTTACTTAGATGTTTAAGGTGGTTGGTCATATTCGTTTGATGTTACTTAGTTGTTTAAGGTGGTAAGTCTTGGGGTGTTGTCTAACGTTACTTTAATGTTCAAGGTGGTAGGTCAAGTTCATCTAACATTAATTACATATTTAAGGTGGTAGGTCGTGTTCATCTAACGTTACTTAGATGTTTAAGGTGGTAAGTTATGTTCGCCTAACATTACTTACATGTTTAAGGTTTTAGGTCAGGTCCGTCTAACGTTAAATACATGTTTAAGGTCGTAGGTAATGTTCGTCTAACGTTAATTATATGTTTAAGGTGGTAGGTCTTATTCGTCTAACGTTACTCACATGTTTAAGGTGGTAGGTCATGTTTGTCTAACGTGACTTATATGTTTAAGGTTGTAGGTCATGTTCGTCTAACGTTACTTATATGTTTAAGGTGTTAGGTCAGGTCTGTCTAACGTTAAATACACGTTTAAGGTGGTAGGTAATGTTCGCCTAACGTTACTTACATGTTTAAGGTGGTAGGTCTTATTCGTCAAACGTTCCTCACATGTTTAAGGTGGTAGGTCATGTTCGTCTAACAATACTTATATGTTTAAGGTTGTAGGTCATGTTCGCCTAACATTACTTACATGTTTTAAGGTGGTAGGTCATGTTCGTCTCATGTTACTGACATGTTTTAAGGTGGTAGGTCATGTTCGTCTAACGTTACATAGATGTTTAAGGCTGTAGGTCATGTTTGCTTAAGGTTACTTACATGTTTAAGGTGGTTGGTCATGCTCGTCTAACGTTACTTGCATGTTTAAGGTGGTAGGTCATGTTCGTCTAACGTTACTTAGATGTTTAAGGTGGTCGGTCATGTTTATCTAACGTTACTCAGATGTTTAAGGTGGTAGTTCATGTTTGCCTAACGTTACTTAGATGTTTAAGGTGGTAGGTCATGTTCGTCTAACGTTACGTACATGTTTAAGGTTGTCGGTCATGTTCTTCTAACGTTAAATAAAAATTTAAGGTGGTGGGTCACGTTCGCCTAACGTTACTTACATGTTTAAGATGGTCGGTAATGTTCCTCTAACGTTACTTACATGTTTAAGGTGGTAGGTCATGCTCGTCTAACGTTACTTGCATGTTTAAGGTGGTAGGTCATGTTCACCTAACATTACTTTCATGTTTTAGGTGGTAGGTCATGTTCGTCCAACGTTACTCACATGTTTAGGTGGTAGGTCATGTTCGACTAACGTTACTTAGATGTTTAAGGTGGTAGGTCATGTTCGTCTAACGTTACTTGGATGTTCAAGGTGGTAGGTCATGTTCGTCTAACGTTACTTTGATTTTTAAGGTGGTAGGTAATTTAGCCTAGCATTACTTACATGTTTAAGGTGTTAGTTCATGTCCGTCTAACGTTACTAACATTATTAAGGTGGTAGGTGATGTTCATCTAACGTTACTTACATGTTTAAGGTGGTAGGTCATGTTCGTCTAACGTTACTTACATGTTTAGTTGGTAGGTCATGTTCGTCTAACGTTACTTGCATGTTTAAGGTGGTAGGTCTTGTTCGTCTAACTTAAAATACATGTTTAGGTTGGTAGGTCATGTTCATCTAACATTACTTACGTGTTTAAGTTGGCAGGTCATGTTCGTCTAACGTTACTTCCATGTTTGAGTAGGAAGGTCATGTTCGTCTAATGTTACATACATATTTAAGGAGGTAGGTCATGTTCGTCTAACGTTACTTACATGTTTAAGGTGGTTGGTCATATTCGTCTAACGTTACTTGCATGTTTAAGGTGGTGAGTCATGTTCATTTAACATTACTTACATGTTTAAAGTGGCAGGTCATGTTTGTCTGACATTACTTACATGTTTAAGGTGGTAGGTCTTGTTCATCTAACTTAAAATACATGTTTAGGTTGGTAGGTCATGTTCATCTAACATTACTTACGTGTTTAAGGTGGCTGGTCATGTTCGTCTAACGTTACTTCCATGTTTGAGTAGGAAGGTCATGTTCGTCTAATGTTACATACATATTTAAGGAGGTAGGTCATGTTCGTCTAACGTTACTTACATGTTTAAGGTGGTCGGTCATGTTCGTCTAACGTTACTTGCATGTTTAAGGTGGTGAGTCATGTTCATCTAACATTACTTACATGTTTAAAGTGGCAGGTCATGTTTGTCTGACATTACTTACATGTTTAAGGTGGTAGGTCATGTTAGTCTAACATTAATTGGATTATTAAGGTGGTAGGTCATGTTCGTCTAACGTTACTTATATGTTTAAGCTGCTAGGTCAGGTTCGTCTAACGTTACTTTTATGTTTAAGGTGGTAGGTCATTTTAGTCTAACATTACTTAAATGTTTAAAGTGGTAGGTCATGTTCGTCTAACTTTGCATAAATGTTTGAGGATGAAGGTCATGTTCGTCTCACGTTAATAGATGATTAAGGTGGTAGGTCAAGTTCATCTAACATTACTTACATGTTAAAGATGAAAGTTAATGTTCGTCTAACATTACTTACATGTTTTAGGTGGCAGGTCATGTTCGTCTAACAATACTCACATGTTAAAGATGAAAGGTAATGTTGGTCTAACATTATTTACATGTTTTAGGTGGTAGGTCATGTTCGTCCAACGTTACTCACATGTTTAGGTGGTAGGTCATGTTCGACTAACGTTACTTATACGTCTAAGGTGGTAGGTTATGTTCGTCTCACGTTACTTACATGTTTTAAGGTGGTAGGTCATGTTTTTCTCACTTTACTTACATGTTTAAGATGGCAGGTTATGTTCGCCTAACATTACTTAGATGTTTAAGGTGGTAGGTCATGGTCGTTTAACGTTACTTAGATGTTTAAGGTGGTTGGTCATATTCGTCTGATGTTACTTAGTTGTTTAAGGTGGTAAGTCTTGGGGTGTTATCTAACGTTACTTACATGTTCAAGGTGGTAGGTCAAGTTCATCTAACATTAATGACATATTTAAGGTGGTAGGTCATGTTCATGTAACGTTACTTAGATGTTTAAGGTGGTAGGTTATGTTCGCCTAACATTACTTACATGTTTAAGGTGTTAGGTCAGGTCCGTCTAACGTTAAATACACGTTTAAGGTGGTAGGTAATGTTCGTCTAACGTTACTTACATGTTTAAGGTGGTAGGTCTCATTTGTCTAACGTTACTCACATGTTTAAGGTGGTAGGTCATGTTCGTCTAACTTTACTTATAGGTTTGAGGTTGTAGGTCATGTTCGTCTGACGTTACTTACATGTTTAAGGTATTAGGTCAGGTCCGTCTAACGTTAAATACACGTTTAAGATGGGAGGTAATGTTCGTCTAACGTTACTTACATGTTTAAGGTGGTAGGTCTTATTCGTCTAACGTTACTCACATGTTTAAGGTGGGAGGTCATGTTCGTCTAACGTTACATAGATGTTTAAGGCTGTAGGTCATGTTGGCTTAAGGTTACTTTCATGTTTAAGGTGGTAGGTCTTTTCGTCTGACATTACTTACATGTTTAAGGTGGTAGGTCATGTTTGTCTAACGTTCCTTACATGTTTAAGGTGGTAGGTCATGTTCGTCTAACGTTACTTGCATGTTTAAGGTGGTAGGTCATGTTCACCTAACATTACTTTCATGTTTTAGGTGGTAGGTCATGTTCGTCCAACGTTACTCACATGTTTAGGTGGTAGGTCATGTTCGACTAACGTTACTTAGATGTTTAAGGTGGTAGGTCATGTTCGTCTAACGTTACTTGGATGTTCAAGGTGGTAGGTCATGTTCGTCTAACGTTACTTTGATTTTTAAGGTGGTAGGTAATTTAGCCTAGCATTACTTACATGTTTAAGGTGTTAGTTCATGTCCGTCTAACGTTACTAACATTATTAAGGTGGTAGGTGATGTTCATCTAACGTTACTTACATGTTTAAGGTGGTAGGTCATGTTCGTCTAACGTTACTTACATGTTTAGTTGGTAGGTCATGTTCGTCTAACGTTACTTGCATGTTTAAGGTGGTAGGTCTTGTTCGTCTAACTTAAAATACATGTTTAGGTTGGTACGTCATGTTCATCTAACATTACTTACGTGTTTAAGTTGGCAGGTCATGTTCGTCTAACGTTACTTCCATGTTTGAGTAGGAAGGTCATGTTCGTCTAATGTTACATACATATTTAAGGAGGTAGGTCATGTTCGTCTAACGTTACTTACATGTTTAAGGTGGTTGGTCATATTCGTCTAACGTTACTTGCATGTTTAAGGTGGTGAGTCATGTTCATTTAACATTACTTACATGTTTAAAGTGGCAGGTCATGTTTGTCTGACATTACTTACATGTTTAAGGTGGTAGGTCTTGTTCATCTAACTTAAAATACATGTTTAGGTTGGTAGGTCATGTTCATCTAACATTACTTACGTGTTTAAGGTGGCTGGTCATGTTCGTCTAACGTTACTTCCATGTTTGAGTAGGAAGGTCATGTTCGTCTAATGTTACATACATATTTAAGGAGGTAGGTCATGTTCGTCTAACGTTACTTACATGTTTAAGGTGGTCGGTCATGTTCGTCTAACGTTACTTGCATGTTTAAGGTGGTGAGTCATGTTCATCTAACATTACTTACATGTTTAAAGTGGCAGGTCATGTTTGTCTGACATTACTTACATGTTTAAGGTGGTAGGTCATGTTAGTCTAACATTAATTGGATTATTAAGGTGGTAGGTCATGTTCGTCTAACGTTACTTATATGTTTAAGCTGCTAGGTCAGGTTCGTCTAACGTTACTTTTATGTTTAAGGTGGTAGGTCATTTTAGTCTAACATTACTTAAATGTTTAAAGTGGTAGGTCATGTTCGTCTAACTTTGCATAAATGTTTGAGGATGAAGGTCATGTTCGTCTCACGTTAATAGATGATTAAGGTGGTAGGTCAAGTTCATCTAACATTACTTACATGTTAAAGATGAAAGTTAATGTTCGTCTAACATTACTTACATGTTTTAGGTGGCAGGTCATGTTCGTCTAACAATACTCACATGTTAAAGATGAAAGGTAATGTTGGTCTAACATTATTTACATGTTTTAGGTGGTAGGTCATGTTCGTCCAACGTTACTCACATGTTTAGGTGGTAGGTCATGTTCGACTAACGTTACTTATACGTCTAAGGTGGTAGGTTATGTTCGTCTCACGTTACTTACATGTTTTAAGGTGGTAGGTCATGTTTTTCTCACTTTACTTACATGTTTAAGATGGCAGGTTATGTTCGCCTAACATTACTTAGATGTTTAAGGTGGTAGGTCATGGTCGTTTAACGTTACTTAGATGTTTAAGGTGGTTGGTCATATTCGTCTGATGTTACTTAGTTGTTTAAGGTGGTAAGTCTTGGGGTGTTATCTAACGTTACTTACATGTTCAAGGTGGTAGGTCAAGTTCATCTAACATTAATGACATATTTAAGGTGGTAGGTCATGTTCATGTAACGTTACTTAGATGTTTAAGGTGGTAGGTTATGTTCGCCTAACATTACTTACATGTTTAAGGTGTTAGGTCAGGTCCGTCTAACGTTAAATACACGTTTAAGGTGGTAGGTAATGTTCGTCTAACGTTACTTACATGTTTAAGGTGGTAGGTCTTATTTGTCTAACGTTACTCACATGTTTAAGGTGGTAGGTCATGTTCGTCTAACTTTACTTATATGTTTGAGGTTGTAGGTCATGTTCGTCTGACGTTACTTACATGTTTAAGGTATTAGGTCAGGTCCGTCTAACGTTAAATACACGTTTAAGATGGGAGGTAATGTTCGTCTAACGTTACTTACATGTTTAAGGTGGTAGGTCTTATTCGTCTAACGTTACTCACATGTTTAAGGTGGGAGGTCATGTTCGTCTAACGTTACATAGATGTTTAAGGCTGTAGGTCATGTTGGCTTAAGGTTACTTTCATGTTTAAGGTGGTAGGTCTTTTCGTCTGACATTACTTACATGTTTAAGGTGGTAGGTCATGTTTGTCTAACGTTCCTTACATGTTTAAGGTGGTAGGTCATGCTCGTCTAACGTTACTTGCATGTTTAAGGTGGGAGGTCATGTTCGTCTAACGTTACTTACATGTTTAGTTGGTAGGTCATGTTCGTCTAACGTTACTTGCATGTTTAAGGTGGTAGGTCTTGTTCGTCTAACTTAAAATACATGTTTAGGTTGGTAGGTCATGTTCATCTAACATTACTTACGTGTTTAAGTTGGCAGGTCATGTTCGTCTAACGTTACTTCCATGTTTGAGTAGGAAGGTCATGTTCGTCTAATGTTACATACATATTTAAGGAGGTAGGTCATGTTCGTCTAACGTTACTTACATGTTTAAGGTGGTTGGTCATATTCGTCTAACGTTACTTGCATGTTTAAGGTGGTGAGTCATGTTCATTTAACATTACTTACATGTTTAAAGTGGCAGGTCATGTTTGTCTGACATTACTTACATGTTTAAGGTGGTAGGTCTTGTTCATCTAACTTAAAATACATGTTTAGGTTGGTAGGTCATGTTCATCTAACATTACTTACGTGTTTAAGGTGGCTGGTCATGTTCGTCTAACGTTACTTCCATGTTTGAGTAGGAAGGTCATGTTCGTCTAATGTTACATACATATTTAAGGAGGTAGGTCATGTTCGTCTAACGTTACTTACATGTTTAAGGTGGTCGGTCATGTTCGTCTAACGTTACTTGCATCTTTAAGGTGGTGAGTCATGTTCATCTAACATTACTTACATGTTTAAAGTGGCAGGTCATGTTTGTCTGACATTACTTACATGTTTAAGGTGGTAGGTCATGTTAGTCTAACATTAATTGGATTATTAAGGTGGTAGGTCATGTTCGTCTAACGTTACTTATATGTTTAAGCTGCTAGGTCAGGTTCGTCTAACGTTACTTTTATGTTTAAGGTGGTAGGTCATTTTAGTCTAACATTACTTAAATGTTTAAAGTGGTAGGTCATGTTCGTCTAACTTTGCATAAATGTTTGAGGATGAAGGTCATGTTCGTCTCACGTTAATAGATGATTAAGGTGGTAGGTCAAGTTCATCTAACATTACTTACATGTTAAAGATGAAAGTTAATGTTCGTCTAACATTACTTACATGTTTTAGGTGGCAGGTCATGTTCGTCTAACAATACTCACATGTTAAAGATGAAAGGTAATGTTCGTCTAACATTATTTACATGTTTTAGGTGGTAGGTCATGTTCGTCCAACGTTACTCACATGTTTAGGTGGTAGGTCATGTTCGACTAACGTTACTTATACGTCTAAGGTGGTAGGTTATGTTCGTCTCACGTTACTTACATGTTTTAAGGTGGTAGGTCATGTTTTTCTCACTTTACTTACATGTTTAAGATGGCAGGTTATGTTCGCCTAACATTACTTAGATGTTTAAGGTGGTAGGTCATGGTCGTTTAACGTTACTTAGATGTTTAAGGTGGTTGGTCATATTCGTCTGATGTTACTTAGTTGTCTAAGGTGGTAAGTCTTGGGGTGTTATCTAACGTTACTTACATGTTCAAGGTGGTAGGTCAAGTTCATCTAACATTAATGACATATTTAAGGTGGTAGGTCATGTTCATGTAACGTTACTTAGATGTTTAAGGTGGTAGGTTATGTTCGCCTAACATTACTTACATGTTTAAGGTGTTAGGTCAGGTCCGTCTAACGTTAAATACACGTTTAAGGTGGTAGGTAATGTTCGTCTAACGTTACTTACATGTTTAAGGTGGTAGGTCTTATTTGTCTAACGTTACTCACATGTTTAAGGTGGTAGGTCATGTTCGTCTAACTTTACTTATATGTTTGAGGTTGTAGGTCATGTTCGTCTGACGTTACTTACATGTTTAAGGTATTAGGTCAGGTCCGTCTAACGTTAAATACACGTTTAAGATGGGAGGTAATGTTCGTCTAACGTTACTTACATGTTTAAGGTGGTAGGTGATGTTCGTCTAACGTTACTTACATGTTTCAGGTGGTAGGTCATGTTCGTCTAACGTTAATTACATGTTTAGGTGGTAGGTCATGTTCGTCTAATGTTACTTATATGTCTAAAGTGGTAGGTCCTGTTCGTCAAACGTTACTTACATGTTCAAGGTGGAAGGTCAAGTTAATCTAACATTACTTACATGTTTAAGATCGTAGGTCATGTTCGTTTAACGTTACAAAGATGTTTAAAGCTGTAGGTCATGTTCGCTTAAGGTTACTTACATGTTTAAGGTTGTAGGTCATTTCGTCTAACATTACATACATGTTTAAGGTGGTAGGTCATGTTAGCCTACGTTACTTAGATGTTTAAGATGGTAGGTCATGTTCGTCCGACGTTACTTATATGTTTATGGTGGTAGGTCATGTTCCTCTAACATTTCTCACATGTTTAATGTGATAGATCCTTTTCTGCTAACGTTAATTATATCTTTCAGGTGGTAGGTCATGTTCAACTAACGTTACTTACATGTTTAAGTTGGTAGGTCATGTTCATCTAACGTTATTCACATGTATAAAGTGGTAGGTCATGTTCGTCTAACGTTACTTACATGTTTTAAGTTGGTAGGTCATGTTTGTCTAACATTACTTAAATGTTTAAGGTGGTAGGTGATGTTCCTCTAACGTTATTTACATGTTTAAGGTGGTAGGTCATTTTTGTCTGACGTTACTTACTTGTTAAAGGTGGTGGGTCACGTTCGCCTAACAATACTTACATGTTTAAGGTAGTAGGTCATGTTTGTCTATGGTTACTTACATGTTTAAGGGGGTAGGTCTAATTCGCTTAACGTTACTTACATGTTTAAGGTGGTAGGTCATGCTCGTCTAACGTTACTTGCATGTTTAAGGTGGTAGGTCATGTTCACCTAACATTACTTTCATGTTTAAGGTGTTAGGTCAGGTCCGTCTAAAGTTAAATACACGTTTAAGGTGGTAGGTCATGTTAGTCTAACGTTACTTAGATGTTTAAGGTGGTAGGTCATGTTCGTCTAACGTTACTTGGTTGTTCAAGGTGGTAGGTCATGTTTGTCTAACGTTTCTTACATGTTCAAGGTTGTAGGTCAAGTTCATCTAACATTACTTACATATTTAAGGTTGTAGGTCATGTTCGTCTAACGTTACTTAGATTTTTAAGGTGGTAGGAAATTTAGCCTAGCAATACTTACATGTTTAAGGTGTTAGTTCATGTCCGTCTAACGTTACTTACATGTTTAAGGTGGTAGGTGATGTTCGTCTAACGTTACTTACATGTTTCAGGTGGTAGGTCATGTTCGTCTAACGTTAATTACATGTTTAGGTGGTAGGTCATGTTCGTCTAATGTTACTTATATGTCTAAAGTGGTAGGTCCTGTTCGTCAAACGTTACTTACATGTTCAAGGTGGAAGGTCAAGTTAATCTAACATTACTTACATGTTTAAGATCGTAGGTCATGTTCGTTTAACGTTACAAAGATGTTTAAAGCTGTAGGTAATGTTCGCTTAAGGTTACTTACATGTTTAAGGTTGTAGGTCATTTCGTCTAACATTACATACATGTTTAAGGTGGTAGGTCATGTTTGTCTAACGTTACTTACATGTTTACTAATGCAGGTCATGTTCGTCTAAAGTTACTTAGATGTTTGTGGTGGTAGGTCATGTTCATCCGACGTTACTTATATGTTTATGGTGGTTGGTCATGTTCTTCTAACGTTTCTCACATGTTTAATGTGATAGATCCTTTTCTGCTAACGTTACTTATATGTTTAAGGTGGTAGGTCATGTTCAACTAACGTTACTTACATGTTTAAGGTGGTAGGTCATGTTCAACTAACGTTACTTACATGTTTAAGGTGGTGGGTCACGTTCGTCTAACGTTACTTACATGTTTAAGGTGGTCGGTCATGTTCTTCTAACAATACATACAAAGTTAAGGTAGTGGGTCACATTCGCCTAACGTTACTTACATGTTTAAGGTGGTCGGTAATGTTTGTCTAATGTTACTTACATGTTTAAGGTGGTAGGCCATGTTCACCTAACATTACTTTCATGTTTAAGGTGTTAGGTCAGGTCCGTCGAACGTTAAATACAAGTTTAAGGTGGTAGGTCATGTTCGTCTAACGTTACTTAGATGTTTAAGGTGGTAGGTCATGTTCGTCTAACGTTACTTAGATGTTTAAGGTGGTAGGTCATGTTTGTCTAACGTTACTTACATGTACAAGGTTGTAGGTCAAGTTCATCTAACATTACTTACATATTTAAGGTGGTAGGTCATGTTCGTCTAACGGTTCTTACATGTTATAAGGTGGTAGGTCATGTTTGTCTAACGTTACTTACATGTTTAATAATGCAGGTCATGATCGTCTAACGTTACTTAGATGTTTCTGGTGGTAGGTCATGTTAACCTAACGTTACATAGATGTTTAAGGTGGTAGGTCATGTTCGTCTAATGTTACTTGCATGTTAAAGGTGGTAGGTCATGTTCGTCTAACTTTACTTCATGTTTAAGGTGGTAGGTCATGTTCGTCTAACTTTACATACATATTTAAGGTGGTGGGTCACGTTCATCTAATGTTACTTACATGTTTAAGGTGGTAGGTCATGTTCGTCTAATGTTACTGACATGTTTTAAGGCGGTAGGTCATGTTAGTCTAATGTTAATGACATGTTTTAAGGTGGTAGGTCACGTTTGTCTAACGTTACTTACATGTTCAAGGTGGAAGGTCAAGTTCATCTAACATTACTTACATGTTTAAGATGGTAGGTCATGTTCGTCTAACGTTACAAAGATTTTTAAGGCTGTAGGTCATGTACGCGAAACGTTACTTACATGTTCAAGGTGGTAGGTCATTTCATCTAACATTATTTACATGTTTAAGGTGGCAGGTCATGTTCGTCTAACGTTACCTACATGTTTAAGGAGGAAGGTCGTGTTTGCCTCACGTTACTTAGATGTTTAAGGTGGTAGGTCAATTTTGTCTAACGTTACTTACATGTTTAAGGTGGTCGGTCATGTTCTTCTAACGTTGCATACAAATTTAAGGTGCTGGGTAACGTTCGCCTAACGTCACCTACATGTTTAAGGTGGTCGGTCATGTTCGTCTAACGTTACTTGCATGTTAAAGTTGGTAGGTCATGTTCGTCTAACGTTACATACATATTTAAGGTGGTGGGTCACGTTCATCTAATGTTACTTACATGTTTAAGGTGGTCGGTCATGTTTATCTAACGTTACATGTTTTAAGGTGGTAGCATATGTTTGTCTTATGTTACTTACATGTTCAAGATGGTAGGTAAAGTTCATCTAACACTACTTACATGTTTAAGATGGAAGGTCATGTTCGTCTAATGTCACTTAGATGTTAAAGGCTGTAGGTCATGTTCATCTAGCGTTACTAACATGTTTAAGATAGAAGAACATGTTCGTCTAATGTCACTTAGATGTTTAAGGCTGTAGGTCATGTTCATCTAGCGTTACTAACATGTTAAAGGTGGTAGGTCATGTTCGTCTAACGTTACTCACATGTTTAAGGTGGTAGGTCATGTTCGTCTAACGTTACATATATGTTTAAGGTGGTAGATAATGTACGTCTAACGTTACTTACATGTTTTAAGGTGGTAGCATATGTTTGCCTAATGTTACTTACATGTTCAAGATGGTAGGTAAAGTTCATCTAACACTACTTACATGTTTAAGATGGAAGGACATGTTCGTCTAATGTCATTTAGATGTTTTTAAGGCTGTAGGTCATGTTCATCTAGCGTTACTAACATGTTTAAGATGGAAGGACAAATTCTTCTAATGTCACTTAGATGTTTAAGGCTGTAGGTCATGTTCATCTAGCGTTACTAACATGTTAAAGGTGGTAGGTCATGTTCATCTAACGTTACTTATGTTGTTAAAGTGGTAGGTCATGTTTACCTAACATTACTTATATGTTTAAGGTGGAAGGTCATGTTTGTCTAACGTAACTTACATATTTAAGGTGGTCGGTCATGTTCGTCTAACGTTACTTGCATGTTTAAGGTGGTAGGTCATGTTGGTCCAACTTAAAATACATGTTTAAGGTGGTAGGTCATGTTCGTCTAACGTTACTTACATGTTTAGGGTGGTAGGTCATGTTTGTCTAAAGTTACTTACATGTTTAAGGTGGTCGGTCATGTTCGTCTAATGTTACTCACATGTTTAAGGTGGTAGGTCATGTTCGTCTAACGTAACATACAAGTTTAAGTTGGTAGGTCATGTTCGTCTAGTGTTACTTACATGTTTGAGGAGGAAGGTCATCTTCGTCCAACGTTACTTAGATGATTTAGGTGGTAGGTCATGATTGTCTAACGTTATTTACATGTTTAAGGTGGTCGGTCATGTTCTTCTAACGTTACTTACATGTTTCAGGTGGTAGGTCATGTTAGTCTAACGTTTCTTAGATATTCAAGGTGGTAGGTCAAGTTCTTCTAACATTACTTACATCTTTAAGATGGTAGGTCATTTTTCATCTAATGTTACTTGGATGTTTAAGGTGGTATGTCATGTTCGCCTAACGTTTCTTAGATGTTTAAGGTGGTAGGTCATTTAGTCTAACGTTACATACATGTTTTAAGGTGGTTAGTCATGTTTGTCTAATGTTCCTTATGTGTTTAAGGTGGTAGGTCATGTTTATCTAATATTTCTTACATGTTTAAGGTGGTAGGTCATGTTTGTCTAAAGTTACTTACATGTTTAAGGTGGTCGGTCATGTTCGTCTAATGTTACTCACATGTTTAAGGTGGTAGGTCATGTTCGTCTAACGTAACATACAAGTTTAAGTTGGTAGGTAATGTTCGTCTATTGTTACTTACATGTTTGAGGAGGAAGGTCATCTTCGTCCAACGTTACTTAGATGATTTAGGTGGAAGGTCGTGTTCATCTAACGTTACTTAGATGTTTAAGGTGGTCGGTCATGTTCTTCTAACGTTACATACATATTTAAGGTGGAAGGTCACGTTTGTCTAACATTAAAAACATGTTTAGGTTGTTGGTCTTGTTCGTCTCGCGTTACTTGCATGTTTAAGGTGGTAGGTCATGTTCTTCTAACATTACTCACATGTTTTAAGTTGGTAGGTTGTGTTTGTCTAATGTTACTTAAATGTTCAAGGTTGTAGGTCATGTTCGTCCAACTTTACATACATGTTTAAGGTGGCAGGTCATGTTCGTCCAACTTTACTTACATGTTTAAGGTGGCAGGTCATGTTCATCTAATGTTACTTACATGTTTGAATAGGAAGGTCATGTTCGTCTAATGTTAAGTAAATGATTAAGGTGGTAGGTCATGTTCGTCTAACGTTACTTACATGTTTAAGCTGCTATGTCAGGTTCGTCTAACGTTGCATACATGTTTGAGGAGGAAGGTCATGTTCGTCTAACTTTAATAGATGATTAAGGTGGTAGGTCAATTTGTCTAACGTTACTTACATGTTTAAGGTTGTCGGCCATGTTCTTCTAACG
The DNA here is from genome assembly GCF_963691815.1 of Echiichthys vipera. Classification (NCBI taxonomy): domain Eukaryota; kingdom Metazoa; phylum Chordata; class Actinopteri; order Perciformes; family Trachinidae; genus Echiichthys; species Echiichthys vipera. The sequence goes on from NC_139845.1 coordinate 24,964,046, forward strand.
TTACTCACATGTTTTAAGGTGGCAGGTCATGTTTGTCTAACGTTACTTACATATTCAAGGTAGTTGGTCAAGTTCATCTAACATTACTTACATGTTTAAGATGGTAAGTCATGGTCGCCTAACGTAACGTACATGTTTTAAGGTGGTAGGTCATGTACATCTAATGTTAATAGAAGATTAAGGTGGTAGGTCATGTTCGTCTAACATTACTTACATGTTTAAGGTGTTAGGTCAGGTCCGTCTAACGTTAAATACACGTTTAAGATGGTAGGTAATGTTCGTCTAACGTTACTTACATGTTTAAGGTGGAAGGTCATGTTCGTCTAACGTTACTTATATGTTTAAGGTCGTAGGTCATTTTGTCTAACATTACTTACATGTTTAAGGTGGACGGTCATGTTCATCTAACGTTACTTGCATGTTTAAGGTGGTAGGTCATGTTCGTCTAACGTTACTTACATGTTTAAGGTGGAACGTCATGTTCGTCTAAAGTTACTTACATGTTTGAGGAGGAAGGTCGTGTTCATCTAACGTTACTTAGATGTTTAAGGTGGTCGGTCATGTTCTTCTAACGTTACATACATATTTAAGGTGGAAGGTCACGTTTGTCTAACATTAAAAACATGTTTAGGTTGTTGGTCTTGTTCGTCTCGCGTTACTTGCATGTTTAAGGTGGTAGGTCATGTTCTTCTTACATTACTCACATGTTTTAAGTTGGTAGGTTGTGTTTGTCTAATGTTACTTAAATGTTCAAGGTTGTAGGTCATGTTCGTCTAACTTTACATACATGTTTAAGGTGGCAGGTCATGTTCGTCTAATTTTACTTACATGTTTAAGGTGGCAGGTCATGTTCATCTAATGTTACTTACATGTTTGAATAGGAAGGTCACGTTCGTCTAATGTTAATTAGATGATTAAGGTGGTAGGTCATGTTCGTCTAACGTTACTTACATGTTTAAGCTGCTATGTCAGGTTCGTCTAACGTTGCATACATGTTTGAGGAGGAAGGTCATGTTCGTCTAACTTTAATAGATGATTAAGGTGGTAGGTCATGTTCGTCTTACGTTGCTTACATGTTTAAGGTTGTCGGCCATGTTCTTCTAACGTTACTCACATGTTTTAAGGTGGCAGGTCATGTTTGTCTAACGTTACTTACATATTCAAGGTGGTTGGTCAAGTTCATCTAACATTACTTACATGTTTAAGATGGTAGGTCTTGGTCGCCTAACGTAACGAAAATGTTTTAAGGTGGTAGGTCAAGTTCATCTAACATTACTTACATCTTTAAGATGGTAGGTCATTTTTCATCTAATGTTACTTGGATGTTTAAGGTGGTATGTCATGTTCGCCTAACGTTTCTTAGATGTTTAAGGTGGTAGGTCATTTAGTCTAACGTTACATACATGTTTTAAGGTGGTTAGTCATGTTTGTCTAATGTTCCTTATGTGTTTAAGGTGGTAGGTCATGTTTATCTAATATTTCTTACATGTTTAAGGTGGTAGGTCATGTTTGTCTAAAGTTACTTACATGTTTAAGGTGGTCGGTCATGTTCGTCTAATGTTACTCACATGTTTAAGGTGGTAGGTCATGTTCGTCTAACGTAACATACAAGTTTAAGTTGGTAGGTAATGTTCGTCTATTGTTACTTACATGTTTGAGGAGGAAGGTCATCTTCGTCCAACGTTACTTAGATGATTTAGGTGGAAGGTCGTGTTCATCTAACGTTACTTAGATGTTTAAGGTGGTCGGTCATGTTCTTCTAACGTTACATACATATTTAAGGTGGAAGGTCACGTTTGTCTAACATTAAAAACATGTTTAGGTTGTTGGTCTTGTTCGTCTCGCGTTACTTGCATGTTTAAGGTGGTAGGTCATGTTCTTCTAACATTACTCACATGTTTTAAGTTGGTAGGTTGTGTTTGTCTAATGTTACTTAAATGTTCAAGGTTGTAGGTCATGTTCGTCCAACTTTACATACATGTTTAAGGTGGCAGGTCATGTTCGTCCAACTTTACTTACATGTTTAAGGTGGCAGGTCATGTTCATCTAATGTTACTTACATGTTTGAATAGGAAGGTCATGTTCGTCTAATGTTAAGTAAATGATTAAGGTGGTAGGTCATGTTCGTCTAACGTTACTTACATGTTTAAGCTGCTATGTCAGGTTCGTCTAACGTTGCATACATGTTTGAGGAGGAAGGTCATGTTCGTCTAACTTTAATAGATGATTAAGGTGGTAGGTCAATTTGTCTAACGTTACTTACATGTTTAAGGTTGTCGGCCATGTTCTTCTAACGTTACTCACATGTTTTAAGGTGGCAGGTCATGTTTGTCTAACGTTACTTACATATTCAAGGTAGTTGGTCAAGTTCATCTAACATTACTTACATGTTTAAGATGGTAGGTCATGGTAGCCTAACGTAACGTACATGTTTTAAGGTGGTAGGTCATGTACATCTAATGTTAATAGACGATTAAGGTGGTAGGTCATGTTCGTCTAACATTACTTACATGTTTAAGGTGTTAGGTCAGGTCCGTCTAACGTTAAATACACGTTTAAGATGGTAGGTAATGTTCGTCTAACGTTACTTACATGTTTAAGGTGGAAGGTCATGTTCGTCTAACGTTACTTATATGTTTAAGGTCGTAGGTCATTTTGTCTAACATTACTTACATGTTTAAGGTGGACGGTCATGTTCATCTAACGTTACTTGCATGTTTAAGGTGGTAGGTCATGTTCGTCTAACGTTACTTACATGTTTAAGGTGGAACGTCATGTTCGTCTAAAGTTACTTACATGTTTGAGGAGGAAGGTCGTGTTCATCTAACGTTACTTAGATGTTTAAGGTGGTCGGTCATGTTCTTCTAACGTTACATACATATTTAAGGTGGAAGGTCACGTTTGTCTAACATTAAAAACATGTTTAGGTTGTTGGTCTTGTTCGTCTCGCGTTACTTGCATGTTTAAGGTGGTAGGTCATGTTCTTCTTACATTACTCACATGTTTTAAGTTGGTAGGTTGTGTTTGTCTAATGTTACTTAAATGTTCAAGGTTGTAGGTCATGTTCGTCTAACTTTACATACATGTTTAAGGTGGCAGGTCATGTTCGTCTAATTTTACTTACATGTTTAAGGTGGCAGGTCATGTTCATCTAATGTTACTTACATGTTTGAATAGGAAGGTCACGTTCGTCTAATGTTAATTAGATGATTAAGGTGGTAGGTCATGTTCGTCTAACGTTACTTACATGTTTAAGCTGCTATGTCAGGTTCGTCTAACTTTGCATACATGTTTGAGGAGGAAGGTCATGTTCGTCTAACTTTAATAGATGATTAAGGTGGTAGGTCATGTTCGTCTTACGTTGCTTACATGTTTAAGGTTGTCGGCCATGTTCTTCTAACGTTACTCACATGTTTTAAGGTGGCAGGTCATGTTTGTCTAACGTTACTTACATATTCAAGGTGGTTGGTCAAGTTCATCTAACATTACTTACATGTTTAAGATGGTAGGTCTTGGTCGCCTAACGTAACGAAAATGTTTTAAGGTGGTAGGTCATGTTCATCTAATGTTAATAGATGATTAAGGTGGTAGGTCATGTTCGTCTAACATTACTTACATGTTTAAGGTGTTAGGTCAGGTCCGTCTAACGTTAAATACACGTTTAAGATAGTAGGTAATGTTCGTCTAACTTAAAATACATGTATAAGTTGGTAGGTCATGTTCATATAACATTACTTACATGTTTAAGGTGGAAGGTCATGTTTGTCTGACATTACTTACATGTTTAAGGTCGTGAGTGAGTAGTCCTGTAATATGAATTCAAAAGTTATTAAATAATGTTCTGATAAAATAGGATTCTGTGGAAAGACTATTAAGTCATTAATTTCCACACCATAAGCCAAAACAAGGTCGAGGGTGTGATTAAAACAGTGAGTAGGTTTATGTACACTCTGACTAAAACCAATCGAATCTAAAAGAGAGATAAACGCGATACTGAGACTATTATTATCGCTGTCCACATGAATATTAAAATCTCCTACAATGATTACTTTGTCAGATTTAAGGACTAAATTTGACAAAAACTCTGAGAATTCAGACAGAAATTCAGAGTACGGACCAGGAGCACGTTACACTATAACAAATATAATTGGCTGCACAGTTTTCCAGGTTTAATGTGAAAGACTAAGAACAAGACTTTCAAATGACTTATAATTTAGTTTAGGTTTAGGGTTTTTTAATAGGCCTGAGTCATAAATAGCTGCAACGCCTCCTCCTCGACCACTGCCTCGAGGAATATGAGTATTAATATGACTGGGAGGAGTGGATTCATTTAGGCTAACATATTCTTCGGGACGCAGCCATGTTTCGGTCAGACAGAATAAATCAATATGGTTATCTGATATCAGATTGTTAGATGACAGAGATCTGATGTTTAAAAGTCCACATTTTATTTTCTGATATTGTTGCATAGTCGCAGATTTTGCTTTGATTTGTATCAAGTTTTTCTTTATAGCACCTTTTCTGTTCATTTTTGATCTGGTTAATTTAAATGATCGTGGGGCAGACAGTGTTTGTATACTAAACTGAGCTGGAAAATGCTCCACAGGGAGCGCAGAGAGGTGTGTAAGACTGCCACTCTGCTTCCTGGGCACCTGCGATAAGGGCAGCGCAGAGAGGTGTATTAAACTGCGACTCTACTTCCTGATCCCAACACTGGGTTGTCATGGTTTTAGACCGCTAACAACTTTGTCCAGGTTCTTAGATATGAGAGCGGCACCCTCCAAAGTAGGATGAATAACATCTCTCCTAATAAGACCAGGTTTTCCCCAGAAAGACTGCCAATTATCTACGAAGCCCACATTATTTACCGCACACCATCCAGACAGCCAGCGACGGAATGATGACATGCGGCTATACATGTCATCGCAAGTCAAGTTGGGCAGGGGACCAGAGAAAATTACGGAGTCCGACATAGTTTTTGCATAAGCACACACCGACTCCACATTAATTTTAGTGACCTCCGATTGACGTAATCGGGTGTCATTACCGCCGACGTGAATAACAATCCTACCATATTTACGTTTATACTTAGCCAGAAGTTTCAAATGGGATTCAATGTCGCCCGCTCTAGCCCCTGGGATGCATGTTACTATGGTCCCTGGTGTCACTAAGTTCACGTTTCTCAAAAAAGAGCTGCCAATAACCAGTGTTGTTTCCTCAGCAGGCGTGTCACTGTGTCAAGTGGAGAAAACTTGTTTGAAACGTGAATAGGCGGATGGTTAACCATGGGCTTCGATTTAGAACTATGCTTTCCTCTCACAGTCACACAGGAGGACCCTGGCTGCTCAGGGATTGCGGGGGGAGGGCTAGCAGGAGCTAACGCTACACCATGTGGCTTCGTACCGGCTAAAGTTATAGGTGGCCGGCTAGCTACTGTAGCGTAAGACTGAGCTTCCATGGTGCGGAGCCGTGCCTCTAACTCACTGAGCCTCGCCTCCAGCGCTACAAATACACTACACCTATTACACTTACCATTATCATAAAAGGAGGCAGAGGAGTAGCTAAACATACGACACTCCGAGCAAGAGAGAGCAGGAGAGAGAGCGGGGGAAGCCATCACCAGCCGTGAAGCTAACTGCTAAGCTAAAGTGGCTACCAGCGTGTAACGATTAATTAGCAAGAAAGCGGCTGAAAAAAGGAGAGCTGTGAGTGCTTGAGTAGAACTAGTTGATGATTAAATGTTAAGCGGTAGTTAGCCGCTGTGGTGAATATTATAGCAAAAACAGTTGAATTTAGTGAGAGCAGCTAACAGTGAAACAACAACGAGTGACCAACACACAAGCACCGGAAATAACGTAATACGTCATCGTAACACGTCAGCACGTCCCGATAAATGGTGCAAAGGGCTCATTTTCTCATCAGGCTGGGTCTGTGTCATGACCTACCACCTTACATGTTTTAAGGTGGTAGGTCATGTTCGTCTCATGTTACTGACATGTTTAAGGTTGTAGGTCATGTTCATCCAACGTTATTTACATGTTTTAAGGTGGTAGGTCATGTTTGTCTAACGTTACTTAGGTGTTTAATAATGCAGGTCATGTTTGTCTAACGTTACTTATATGTTTAAGGTGGTAGGTCATGTTAGTCTAACATTACTTTCATGTTTAAAGAAGTAGGTCATGTTCATCTAACGTTACTTACATGTTTGAGGAGGAAGTTCGTGTTTGTCTGACGTTACTTAGATGATTTAGGTGGTAGGTCATGATTGTCTAACGTTACTTTCATGTTTAAGATGGTAGGTCATTTTCATCTAATGTTACTTAGATGTTTAAGGTGGTATGTCATGTTCGCCTAACGTTACTTAGATGTTTAAGGTGGTAGGTCATTTAAGTCTAACGTTACATACATGTTTTGAGGTGGTTAATCATGTTTGTCTAATGTTCCTTATGTGTTTAAGGTGGTAGGTCATGTTTATCTAACATTACTTACATGTTTAAGGTGGCAGGTCATGTTCGTCTAACGTCACTTACATGTTTGAGTAGGAAGCTCATGTTTGTCTAATGTTAAATACATATTTAACGTGGTAGGTCATGTTCGTCTAACATTAATTACATGTTTAATCAGGTCGGTCATGTTCGTCTAACGTTACTTGCATGTTTAAGGTGGTAGGTCATGTTTGTCTAACGTTACTTTATGTTTAAGGTGGTAGGTCATTTTGTCTAACATTACTTACATGTTTGAGGAGGAAGGTCGTGTTCATCTAACGTTACTCAGATGTTTAAGGTGGTCGGTCATGTTCTTCTAACGTTACATACATATTTAAGGTGGTAGGTCAAGTTTGTCTAACATTAAAAACATGTTTAGGTTGTTGGTCACGTTCGTCTCGCGTTACTTGCATGTTTAAGGTGGTAGATCATGTTCGTCTAACGTTACTCACATGTTTTAAGGTTGTAGGTTGTGTTTGTCTAATGTTACTTAAATGTTCAAGGTTGTAGGTCATGTTCGTCTAACATTACGTACATGTTTAAGGTGGTAGGTCATGTTCGTCTAACGTTACTTACATGTTCAAGATGGAAGGTCATGTTCGCCTAACGTAACTTACATGTTTTAAGGTGGTAGGTCATGTTCATCTAACGTTACTTCGATGTTTAAGGTGGTAGGTCATGTTCGCCTAACGTAACTTATATGTTTAAGGTGTTAGGTCATGTCCGTCTAAAGTTACTTACATGTTTAAGGTGGTAGATTGTGTTTGTCTAATGTTACTTAAATGTTCAAGGAGGTAGGTCATGTTCGTCTAACGTTACTTACATGTTTTAAGGTGGTAGGTCATGTTCGGCTAACTTTACATACATGTTTAAGGTGGTAGGTCAAATTAATCTAAAATTACATACATGTTTAAGGTGGCAGGTCATGTTCGTCTAATGTTACTTACATGTTTGAGTAGGAAGGTCATGTTCGTCTAATGTTACATCGTATTTAAGGTGGTAGGTTATGTTCTTCTAATGTTACTTACTTGTTAAAGGTGGTCGCTCATGTTCGTCTAACGTTACTTGCATGTTTAAGGTGGTAGGTCATGTTCGTCTAACTTAAAACACATGTATAAGTTGGTAGGTCATGTTCATATAACATTACTTACATGTTTAAGGTGGAAGGTCATGTTTCTCTGACATTACTTACATGTTTAAGGTCGTCGGTCATGTTCGTCTAACGTTAATTAGATGATTAATGTGGTAGGTCATGTTCATCTAACGTTACTTACATGTTTAAGCTGCTAGGTCAGATTCGTCTAACGTTACTTTTATGTTTAAGTTGGTAGGTCATGTTCGTCTAACGTTGCATACATGTTTGAGGAGGAAGGTCATGTTCGTCTGACGTTAATAGATGATTAAGGTGGTAGGTCATGTTCGTCTAACGTTACTTACATGTTTAAGGTTGTCGGCCATGTTCTTCTAAAGTTACTTACATGTTTTAAGGTGGCAGATCAAGTTCGTCTAACGTAACTTACATGTTTTAAGTTGGTAGGTCATGTTTGTCTAACGTTACTTAAATGTTTAAGGTGGTAGGTGATGTTCCTCTAACGTTATTTACATGTTTAAGGTGGTAGGGCATTTTTGTCTTAAGTTACTTACTTGTTAAAGGTGGAAGGTCAAGTTCATCTAACATTACTTACATGTTAAAGATGGTAGGTCATGTTCGCCTAAGGTAACTTACATGTTTTAAAGTCGTAGGTCATGTTCATCTAACGTTACTTAGATGTTTAAGGTGGTAGGTCATGTTCGCCTAACGTAACTTTCATGTTTAAGGTTTTAGGTCATGTCTGTCTAAAGTTACTTACATGTTTAAGGTGGTATTTTGTGTTTGTCTAATGTTACTTAAATGTTCAAGGAGGTAGGTCATGTTCGTCTAATGTTACTTACATGTTTGAGTAGGAAGGTCATGTTCGTCTAATGTTACTTACATGTTAAAGGTGATCGGTCATGTTTGTCTAACGTTACTTGCATGTTTAAGGTGGTAGGTCATGTTCGTTAACTTAAAATACATGTTTAAGGTGGTAGGTCATGTTCATCTATTATTACTTACATGTTTAAGGTGGTAGGTCATGTTCGTCTAACGTTACTTACATGTTTAGGGTGATAGGTCATGTTGTGCTAACGTTACTAAATATGTTTAAAGTGCTAGGTCATGTTCATCTGACGTTACTTACATGTTTAAGGTGGTAGGTCATGTTCGTCTAACGTTATTTACATGTATAAGATGGTAGGGCATTTTTGTCTTACGTTACTTACTTGTTAAAGGTGGTAGGTCACGTTCGCCTAACAATACTTACATGTTCAAGGTGGTAGGTCATGTTTGTCTGACGTTACTTAGATGTTTAAGGTGGTCGGTCATGTTTGTCTAACGTTATATAAATGTTTAAGGGGATAGGTCATGTTCGTCTAATGTTACTTGCATGTTTAAGGTAGTAGGTCATATTTATCTAACGTTACTTGCATGTTTAAGGTGGTAGGTCATGTTCGTTAACTTAAAATACATGTTTAAGGTGGTAGGTCATGTTCATCTATTATTACTTACATGTTTAAGGTGGTAGGTCATGTTCGTCTAACGTTACTTACATGTTTAGGGTGATAGGTCATGTTCTGCTAACGTTACTAAATTTGTTTAAGGTGGTAGGTCATGTTCATCTGACGTTACTTACATGTTTAAGGTGGTAGGTCATGTTCGTCTAACGTTATTTACATGTATAAGATGGTAGGTGATGTTTGTCTTAAGTTACTTACACGTTTAAGTTGGTAGGTCAAGTTCGTCTAACGTAACTTACATCTTTTAAGTTGGTAGGTCCTGTTTGTCTAACGTTACTTAAATGTTTAAGGTGGTAGGTGATGTTCCTCTAACGTTATTTACATGTTTAAGGTGGTAGGTAATTTTTGTCTAACGTTATTTACTTGTTAATGGAGGTAGGTCACGTTCGCCTAACAATACTTACATGTTTAAGGTGGTAGGTCATATTTGTCTAACGTTACTTAGATGTTTAAGGTGGTCAGTCATGTTTGTCTAACGTTTCTTAGATGTTTAAGGTGGTAGGTCATGTTCGTCTAATGTTACTTAGATGTTTAAGGTGGTAGGTCATGTTTTTCTAACATTACTTACCTGTTTAAGGTTTTAGGTCATGTCCGTCTAACATTACTTACATGCTTAAGGATGTAGGTAATGTTCGTCTAACGTTACTTACATGTTTAAGGTGGTAGGTCATGTTCGTCTAACGTTACTTACATGTTCAAGATGGAAGGTCATGTTCGCCTAACGTAACTTACATGTTTTAAGGTGGTAGGTCATGTTCATCTAACGTTACTTCGATGTTAAAGGTGGTAGGTCATGTTCGCCTAACGTAACTTATATGTTTAAGGTGTTAGGTCATGTCCGTCTAAAGTTACTTACATGTTTAAGGTGGTAGGTTGTGTTTGTCTAATGTTACTTAAATGTTCAAGGAGGTAGGTCATGTTCGTCTAACGTTACTTACATGTTTTAAGGTGGTAGGTCATGTTCGTCTAACTTTACATACATGTTTAAGGTAGTAGGTCAAATTAATCTAAAATTACATACATGTTTAAGGTGGCAGGTCATGTTCGTCTAATGTTACTTACATGTTTGAGTAGGAAGGTCATGTTCGTCTAATGTTACATCGTATTTAAGGTGGTAGGTTATGTTCTTCTAATGTTACTTACATGTTAAAGGTGGTCGCTCATGTTCGTCTAACGTTACTTGCATGTTTAAGGTGGTAGGTCATGTTCGTCTAACTTAAAATACATGTATAAGTTGGTAGGTCATGTTCATATAACATTACTTACATGTTTAAGGTGGTCGGTCATGTTCGTCTAAGGTTACATACATGTTTAAGCTGCTAGGTCAGATTCGTCTAACGTTACTTTTATGTTTAAGTTGGTAGGTCATTTTAGTCTAACGTTACTTACATGTTTAAAGTTGTAGGTCATGTTCGTCTAACGTTGCATACATGTTTGAGGAGGAAGGTCATGTTCGTCTGACGTTAATAGATGATTAAGGTGGTAGGTCATGTTCGTCTAACGTTACTTACATGTTTAAGGTTGTCGGCCATGTTCTTCTAAAGTAACTTACATGTTTTAAGGTGGCAGATCAAGTTCGTCTAACGTAACTTACATGTTTTAAATTGGTAGGTCATGTTTGTCTAACGTTACTTAAATGTTTAAGGTAGTAGGTGATGTTCCTCTAACGTTATTTACATGTTTAAGGTGGTAGGGCATTTTTGTCTTAAGTTACTTACTTGTTAAAGGTGGAAGGTCAAGTTCATCTAACATTACTTACATGTTAAAGATGGTAGGTCATGTTCGCCTAACGTAACTTACATGTTTTAAAGTCGTAGGTCATGTTCATCTAACGTTACTTAGATGTTTAAGGTGGTAGGTCATGTTCGCCTAACGTAACTTACATGTTTAAGGTTTTAGGTCATGTCCGTCTAAAGTTACTTACATGTTTAAGGTGGTATTTTGTGTTTGTCTAATGTTACTTAAATGTTCAAGGAGGTAGGTCATGTTCGTCTAATTTTACTTACATGTTTGAGTAGGAAGGTCATGTTCGTCTAATGTTACTTACATGTTAAAGGTGATCGGTCATGTTTGTCTAACGTTACTTGCATGTTTAAGGTGGTAGGTCATGTTCGTTAACTTAAAATACATGTTTAAGGTGGTAGGTCATGTTCATCTATTATTACTTACATGTTTAAGGTGGTAGGTCATGTTCGTCTAACGTTACTTACATGTTTAGGGTGATAGGTCATGTTCTGCTAACGTTACTAAATATGTTTAAAGTGGTAGGTCATGTTCGTCTAACGTTATTTACATGTATAAGATGGTAGGTGATGTTTGTCTTACGTTACTTACATGTTTTAAGTTGGTAGGTCAAGTTCGTCTAACGTAACTTACATCTTTTAAGTTGGTAGGTCATGTTTGTCTGACGTTACTTAAATGTTTAAGGTGGTAGGTGATGTTCCTCTGACGTTATTTACATATTTAAGGTGGTAAGGCATTTTTGTCTTACGTTACTTACTTGTTAAAGGTGGTAGGTCACGTTCGCCTAACAATACTTACATGTTCAAGGTGGTAGGTCATGTTTGTCTGACGTTACTTAGATGTTTAAGGTGGTCAGTCATGTTTGTCTAACGTTATATAAATGTTTAAGGGGATAGGTCATGTTCGTCTAATGTTACTTGCATGTTTAAGGTGGTAGGTCATATTTATCTAACGTTACTTGCATGTTTAAGGTTGTAGGTCATGTTCGTTAACTTAAAATACATGTTTAAGGTGGAAGGTCATGTTCATCTATTATTACTTACATGTTTAAGGTGGTAGGTCATGTTCGTCTAACGTTTCTCACATGTTTAATATGATAGGTCCTGTTCTGCTAACGTTACTTACATGTTTAAGGTGGTAGGTCATGTTTATCTAACGTTACTTAAATGTTTAAGGTGGTAGGTCATGTTCGTTAACTTAAAATACATGTTTAAGGTGGTAGGTCATGTTCATCTATTATTACTTACATGTTTAAGGTGGTAGGTCATGTTCGTCTAACGTTACTTACATGTTTAGGGTGATAGGTCATGTTTTGCTAACGTTACTAAATATGTTTAAGGTGGTAGGTCATGTTCATCTGACGTTACTTACATGTTTAAGGTGGTAGGTGATGTTTGTCTTAAGTTACTTACACGTTTAAGTTGGTAGGTCAAGTTCGTCTAACGCAACTTACATCTTTTAAGTTGGTAGGTCCTGTTTGTCTAACGTTACTTAAATGTTTAAGGTGGTAGATGATGTTCCTCTAACGTTATTTACATGTTTAAGGTGGTAGGTAATTTTTGTCTAACGTTATTTACTTGTTAATGGTGGTAGGTCACGTTTGCCTAACAATACTTACATGTTTAAGGTGGTAGGTCATATTTGTCTAACGTTACTTAGATGTTTAAGGTGGTCAGTCATGTTTGTCTAACGTTTCTAAGATGTTTAAGGTGGTAGGTCATGTTCGTCTAATGTTACTTAGATGTTTAAGGTGGTAGGTCATGTTTTTCTAACATTACTTACCTGTTTAAGGTTTTAGGTCATGTCCGTCTAACATTACTTACATTCTTAAGGATGTAGGTAATGTTCGTCTAACGTTACTTACATGTTTAAGGTGGTAGGTCATGTTCGTCTAACGTTACTTACATGTTTTAAGTTGGTAGGTCATTTTTGTCTTACGTTACTTAAATGTTTAAGGTGGTAGGTGATGTTCCTCTAACGTTATTTACATGTTTAAGGTGGTAGGTAATTTTTGTCTAACGTTATTTACTTGTCAATGGTGGTAGGTCACGTTCGCCTAACAATACTTACATGTTTAAGGTGGTAGGTCATATTTGTCTAACGTTACTTAGATGTTTAAGGTGGTCAGTCAGGTTTGTCTAACGTTTCTTAGATGTTTAAGGTGGTAGGTCATGTTCGTCTAATGTTACTTAGATGTTTAAGGTGGTAGGTCATTTTTTTCTAACATTACTTACCTGCTCAAGGTTTTAGGTCATGTCCGTCTAACATTACTTACATGCTTAAATATGTAGGTAATGTTCGTCTAACGTTACTTACATGTTTAAGGTGGTAGGTCATGTTCGTCTAATGTTACTCACATGTTTAAGTAGTAGGTCATGTTCGTCTAAAGTTACTTATATGTCTAAGGTGGTAGGTAATGTTCGTCTAACGTTACTTACATGTTTAAGGTGGTAGGTTATGTCGTCTAACGTTTCTCACATGTTTAATATGATAGGTCCTGTTGTGCTAACGTTACTTATATGTTTAATGTGGTAGGTCATGTTCATCTAAGGTTACTTACATGTTTAAGGTGGTAGGTCATGTTCGTCTAACGTTATTTACATGTATAAGGTGGTAGGTCATGTTTTTCTTACGTTACTTACATGTTTAAGATGGTAGGTCATTTTCATCTAATGTTACTTAGATGTTTAAGGTGGTATGTCATGTTCGCCTAACGTTACTTAGATGTTTAAGGTGGTAGGTCATTTAAGTCTAACGTTACATACATGTTTTGAGGTGGTTAATCATGTTTGTCTAATGTTCCTTATGTGTTTAAGGTGGTAGGTCATGTTTAACTAACATTACTTACATGTTTAAGGTGGCAGGTCATGTTCGTCTAACGTTACTTACATGTTTGAGTAGGAAGCTCATGTTTGTCTAATGTTAAATACATATTTAACGTGGTAGGTCATGTTCGTCTAACATTAATTACATGTTTAATCTGGTCGGTCATGTTCGTCTAACGTTACTTGCATGTTTAAGGTGGTAGGTCATGTTTGTCTAACGTTACTTTATGTTTAAGGTGGTAGGTCATTTTGTCTAACATAACTTACATGTTTGATGAGGAAGGTCGTGTTCATCTAACGTTACTCAGATGTTTAAGGTGGTCGGTCATGTTCTTCTAACGTTACATACATATTTAAGGTGGTAGGTCAAGTTTGTCTAACATTAAAAACATGTTTAGGTTGTTGGTCACGTTCGTCTCACGTTACTTGCATGTTTAAGGTGGTAGATCATGTTCGTCTAACGTTACTCACATGTTTTAGGTTGTAGGTTGTGTTTGTCTAATGTTACTTAAATGTTCAAGTTTGTAGGTCATGTTCGTCTAACATTACGTACATGTTTAAGGTGGTAGGTCATGTTCGTCTAACGTTACTTACATGTTCAAGATGGAAGGTCATGTTCGCCTAACTGACTTACATGTTTTAAGGTGGTAGGTCATGTTCATCTAACGTTACTTCGATGTTTAAGGTGGTAGGTCATGTTCGCCTAACGTAACTTATATGTTTAAGGTGTTAGGTCATGTCCGTCTAAAGTTACTTACATGTTTAAGGTGGTCAGTTGTGTTTTTTCTAATGTTACTTAAATGTTCAAGGAGGTAGGTCATGTTCGTCTAACGTTACTTACATGTTTTAAGGGCGTAGGTCATGTTCGTCTAACTTTACATACATGTTTAAGGTGGTAGGTCAAATTCATCTAAAATTACATACATGTTTAAGGTGGCAGGTCATGTTCGTCTAATGTTACTTACATGTTTGAGTAGGAAGGTCATGTTCGTCTAATGTTACATCGTATTTAAGGTGGTAGGTTATGTTCTTCTAATGTTACTTACATGTTAAAGGTGGTCGCTCATGTTCGTCTAACGTTACTTACATGTTTAGGGTGATAGGTCATGTTCTGCTAACGTTACTAAATATGTTTAAGGTGATAGGTCATGTTCATCTGACGTTACTTACATGTTTAAGGTGGTAGGTCATGTTCGTCTAACGTTATTTACATGTATAAGATGGTAGGTGATGTTTGTCTTACGTTACTTACACGTTTAAGTTGGTAGGTCAAGTTCGTCTAACGTAACTTACATTTTTTAAGTTGGTAGGTCATGTTTGTCTAACGTTACTTAAATGTTTAAGGTGGTAGGTGATGTTCCTCTAACGTTATTTACATGTTTAAGGTGGTATGGCATTTTTGTCTTACGTTACTTACTTGTTAAAGGTGGTAGGTCACGTTCGCCTAACAATACCTACATGTTCAAGGTGGTAGGTCATGTTTATCTAACGTTACTTAGATGTTCAAGGGGGTAGGTCATGTTCGTCTCACGTTGCTTAGATGTTAGAGGTGGTAGGTCGTGTCCGTCTAAGGTTACTTAGACGTTTAATGTGGTAGGTATTGTTCATCTAACGTTAATTACATGTTTATGGTGGTAGGTTATGTTCGTCTAACGTTTCTCACATGTTTAAGTTGATAGGTCATGTTCTTCTAACGTTACTTACTTGTTTAAGGTGGTAGGTCATGTTCATCTAACGTCACTTACATGTTTAAGGTGGTAGGTCATGTTCGTCTAACGTTATTTACATGTATTAGGTGGTAAGTCATGTTTGTCTTACGTTACTTACATGTTTTAAATTGGTAGGTCAAGTTCGTCTAACGTTACTCACATGTTTTAAGTTGGTAGGTCATTTTTGTCTTACGTTACTTAAATGTTTAAGGTGGTAGGTGATGTTCCTCTAACGTTATTTACATGTTTAAGGTGGTAGGTAATTTTTGTTTAACGTTATTTACTTGTTCATGGTGGTAGGTCACGTTCGCCTAACAATACTTACATGTTTAAGGTGGTAGGTCATATTTGTCTAACGTTACTTAGAAGTTTAAGGTGGTCAGTCATGTTTGTCCAATGTTTCTTAGATGTTTAAGGTGGTAGGTCATGTTCGTCTAATGTTACTTAGATGTTTAAGGTGGTAGGTCATGTTTTTCTAACATTACTTACCTGTTTAAGGTTTTAGGTCATGTCCGTCTTACATTACTTACATGCTTAAGGATGTAGGTAATGTTTGTCTAACGTTACTTACATGTTTAAGGTGGTAGTTCATGTTCGTCTAATGTTACTCACATGTTTAAGTAGTAGGTCATGTTCGTCTATTGTTTCTTGCATGTTTAAGGTGGTAGGTCATGTTCGTCTAACTTAAAATACATGTATAAGTTGGTAGGTCATGTTCATATAACATTACTTACATGTTTAAGGTGGAAGGTCATGTTTGTCTGACATTACTTACATGTTTAAGGTCGTCGGTCATGTTCGTCTAACGTTAATTAGATGATTAATGTGGTAGGTCATGTTCATCTAACGTTACTTACATGTTTAAGCTGCTAGGTCAGATTCGTCTAACGTTACTTTTATGTTTAAGGTGGTAGGTCATTTTAGTCTAACGTTACATACATGTTTAAAGTGGTAGGTCATGTTCGTCTAACGTAACTTACATCTTTTAAGTTGGTAGGTCATGTTTGTCTAACGTTACTTAAATGTTTAAGGTGGTAGGTGATGTTCCTCTAACGTTATTTACATATTTAAGGTGGTAAGGCATTTTTGTCTTACGTTACTTACTTGTTAAAGGTGGTAGGTCACGTTCGCCTAACAATACTTACATGTTCAAGGTGGTACGTCATGTTTGTCTGACGTTACTTAGATGTTTAAGGTGGTCAGTCATGTTTGTCTAACAGTATATGAATGTTTAAGGGGATAGGTCATGTTCGTCTAATGTTACTTGCATGTTTAAGGTGGTAGGTCATCTTTATCTAACGTTACTTGCATGTTTAAGGTGGTAGGTCATGTTCGTTAACTTAAAATACATGTTTAAGGTGGTAGGTCATGTTCATCTATTATTACTTACATGTTTAAGGTGGTAGGTCATGTTCGTCTAACGTTACTTACATGTTTAGGGTGATAGGTCATGTTCTGCTAACGTTACTAAATATGTTTAAGGTGGTAGGTCATGTTCATCTGACGTTACTTACATGTTTATGGTGGTAGGTCATGTTCGTCTAACGTTATTTACATGTATAAGATGGTAGGTCATGTTTGTCTAACGTTACTTAAATGTTTAAGGTGGTAGGTGATGTTCCTCTAACGTTATTTACATGTTTAAGGTGGTAAGGCATTTTTGTCTTACGTTACTTACTTGTTAAAGGTGGTAGGTAACGTTCGCCTAACAATACCTACATGTTCAAGGTGGTAGGTCATGTTTATCTAACGTTACTTAGATGTTCAAGGGGGTAGGTCATGTTTTTCTAACATTACTTACCTGTTTAAGGTTTTAGGTCATGTCCGTCTAACATTACTTACATGCTTAAGGATGTAGGTAATGTTCGTCTAATGTTACCCACTTGTTTAGGTAGTAGGTCATGTTCGTCTAAAGTTACTTATATGTCTAAGGTGGTAGGTAATGTTCGTCTAACGTTACTTACATGTTTAAGGTGGTAGGTCATGTTCGTCTAACGTTTCTCACATGTTTAATATGATAGGTCCTGTTCTGCTAACGTTACTTATATGTTTAATGTGGTAGGTCATGTTAATCTAAGGTTACTTACATGTTTAAGGTGGTAGGTCATGTTCGTCTAACGTTATTTACATGTATAAGGTGGTAGGTCATGTTTGTCTTACGTTACTTACATGTTTTAAGTTTGTAGGTCAAGTTCGTCTAATGTTACTTACATGCTTTAAGGTGGTAGGACATTTTTTTCTGAAGTTACTTACTTGTTAAAGGTGGTAGGTCACGTTCGCCTAACAATACTTACATGTTTAAGGTGATCAGTCATGTTTTTCTAACGTTACTTACATGTTTAAGGGGTTATGTCATGTTCGACTAACGTTACTTAGATGTTTAAGGTGGTAGGTCATGTTCGTCTAACGTAACTTACATCTTTTAAGTTGGTAGGTCATGTTTGTCTAACGTTACTTAAATGTTTAATGTGGTAGGTGATGTTCCTCTAACGTTATTTACATATTTAAGGTGGTAAGGCATTTTTGTCTTACGTTACTTACTTGTTAAAGGTGGTAGGTCACGTTCGCCTAACAATACTAACATGTTCAAGGTGGTAGGTCATGTTTGTCTGACGTTACTTAGATGTTTAAGGTGGTCAGTCATGTTTGTCTAACGTTATATAAATGTTTAAGGGGATAGGTCATGTTCGTCTAAATTTACTTGTATGTTTAAGGTGGTAGGTCATGTTTATCTAACGTTACTTGC
This sequence comes from Echiichthys vipera, assembly GCF_963691815.1. NCBI lineage: Eukaryota > Metazoa > Chordata > Actinopteri > Perciformes > Trachinidae > Echiichthys > Echiichthys vipera. Next base: position 24,982,149 of record NC_139845.1, read on the forward strand.
ATGTTTAAGGTGGTAGGTCATGTTCGTTAACTTAAAATACATGTTTAAGGTGGTAGGTCATGTTCATCTATTATTACTTACATGTTTAAGGTGGTAGGTCATGTTCGTCTAACGTTACTTACATGTTTAGGGTGATAGGTCATGTTCTGCTAACGTTACTAAAAATGTTTAAGGTGGTAGGTCATGTTCATCTGACGTTACTTACATGTTTAAGGTGGTAGGTCATGTTCGTCTAACGTTATTTACATGTATAAGATGGTAGGTGATGTTTGTCTTGCGTTACTTACACGTTTAAGTTGGTAGGTCAAGTTCGTCTAACGTAACTTACATCTTTTAAGTTGGTAGGTCATGTTTGTCTAACGTTACTTAAATGTTTAAGGTGGTAGGTGATGTTCCTCTAACGTTATTTACATGTTTAAGGTGGTAAGGCATTTTTGTCTTAAGTTACTTACTTGTTAAAGGTGGTAGGTCACGTTCGCCTAACAATACCTACATGTTCAAGGTGGTAGGTCATGTTTATGTAATGTTACTTAGATGTTCAAGGGGGTAGGTCATGTTCGTCTCACGTTGCTTAGATGTTAGAGGTGGTAGGTCATGTATTTCTAACATTACTTACATGTTCAAGGTGATAGGTCTAGTTCATCTAACGTTACTTACATGTTTAAGGTGTTAGGTTGTGTCCGTCTAACGTTACTCAGACATTTAATATGGTAGGTAATGTTCATCTAACGTTATCTACATGTTTATGGTGGTAGGTTATGTTCGTCTAACGTTTCTCACATGTTTAAGTTGATAGGTCATGTTCTTCTAACGTTACTTACTTGTTTAAGGTGGTAGGTCATGTTCATCTAACGTCACTTACATGTTTAAGGTGGTAGGTCATGTTCGTCTAACGTTATTTACATGTATAAGGTGGTAAGTCATTTTTGTCTTACGTTACTTGAATGTTTAAGGTGGTAGGTGATGTTCCTGTAACGTTATTTACATGTTTAAGGTGGTAGGTCATATTTGTCTAACGTTACTTAGATGTTTAAGGTGGTCAGTAATGTTTGTCTAACGTTTCTTAGATGTTTAAGGTGGTAGGTCATGTTCGTCTAATGTTACTTAGATGTTTAAGGTGGTAGGTCATGTTTTTCTAACATTACTTACCTGTTTAAGGTTTTAGGTCATGTCCGTCTAACATTACTTACATGCTTAAGGATGTAGGTTATGTTCGTCTAACGTTACTTACATGTTTAAGGTGGTAGGTCATGTTCGTCTAATGTTACTCACATGTTTAGGTAGTAGGTCATGTTCGTCTGAAGTTACTTATATGTCTAAGGTGGTAGGTAATGTTCGTCTAACGTTACTTACATGTTTAAGGTGGTAGGTCATGTTCGTCTAACGTTTCTCACATGTTTGATATGATAGGTCCTGTTCTGCTAACGTTACTTATATGTTTAATGTGGTAGGTCATATTCATCTAAGGTTACTTGCATGTTTAAGGTGGTAGGTCATGTTCGTTAACTTAAAATACATGTTTAAGGTGGTAGGTCATGTTCATCTATTATTACTTACATGTTTAAGGTGGTAGGTCATGTTCGTCTAACGTTACTTACATGTTTAGGGTGATAGGTCATGTTCTGCTAACGTTACTAAATATGTTTAAGGTGGTAGGTCATGTTCATCTGACGTTACTTACATGTTTAAGGTGTTAGGTAATGTTCGTCTAACATTACTTACATGTTTAAGATGTCAGGTCATGTTTATCCAACGTTACTTAGATGTTTAAGGTGGTAGGTTATGGTCGCTTAACGTTACTTAGATGTTTAAGGTGGTAGGTCATGTTCGTCTAATGTTACTTAGTTGTTTAAGGTGGTAAGTCATGTTTGTCTAACGTTACTTACATGTTCAAGGTGGTAGGTCAAGTTCATCGAACATTACTTACATGTTTAGGTTGGTAGGTAATGTTCGTCTAACGTTACTTACATGTTTATGATGGTAGGTCATGTTCGTCTAACGTTACTCACATGTTTAGGTAGTAGGTCATGTTCGTCTAAAGTTACTTATATGTCTAAGGTGGTAGGTAATGTTCGTCTAACGTTACTTACATGTTTAAGGTGATCGGTCATGTTTGTCTAACGTTACTTGCATGTTTAAGGTGGTAGGTCATGTTCGTTAACTTAAAATACATGTTTAAGGTGGTAGGTCATGTTCATCTATTATTACTTACATGTTTAAGGTGGTAGGTCATGTTCGTCTAACGTTACTTACATATTTAGGGTGATAGGTCATGTTCTGCTAACGTTACTAAATATGTTTAAGGTGGTAGGTCATGTTCATCTGACGTTACTTACATGGTTAAGGTGGTAGGTCATGTTCGTCTAACGTTATTTACATGTATAAGATGGTAGGTGATGTTTGTCTTACGTTACTTACACGTTTAAGTTGGTACTGTAGGTCAAGTTCGTCTAACGTAACTTACATCTTTTAAGTTGGTAGGTCATGTTTGTCTAATGTTACTTGCATGTTTAAGGTGGTAGGTCATGTTTATCTAACGTTACTTGCATGTTTAAGGTGGTAGGTCATGTTCGTTAACTTAAAATACATGTTTAAGGTGGTAGGTCATGTTCATCTATTATTACTTACATGTTTAAGGTGGTAGGTCATGTTCGTCTAACGTTACTTACATGTTTAGGGTGATAGGTCATGTTCTGCTAACGTTACTAAATATGTTTAAGGTGGTAGGTCATGTTCATCTGACGTTACTTACATGTTTAAGGTGGTAGGTCATGTTCGTCTAATGTTATTTACATGTATAAGATGGTAGGTGATGTTTGTCTTGCGTTACTTACACGTTTAAGTTGGTAGGTCAAGTTCGTCTAACGTAACTTACATCTTTTAAGTTGGTAGGTCATGTTTGTCTAACGTTACTTAAATGTTTAAGGTGGTAGGTGATGTTCCTCTAACGTTATTTACATGTTTAAGGTGGTAAGGCATTTTTGTCTTAAGTTACTTACTTGTTAAAGGTGGTAGGTCACGTTCGCCTAACAATACCTACATGTTCAAGGTGGTAGGTCATGTTTATGTAATGTTACTTAGATGTTCAAGGGGGTAGGTCATGTTCGTCTCACGTTGCTTAGATGTTAGAGGTGGTAGGTCATGTATTTCTAACATTACTTACATGTTCAAGGTGATAGGTCTAGTTCATCTAACGTTACTTACATGTTTAGGGTGTTAGGTCGTGTCCGTCTAACGTTACTCAGACGTTTAATGTGGTAGGTAATGTTCATCTAACGTTAATTACATGTTTATGGTGGTAGGTTATGTTCGTCTAACGTTTCTCACATGTTTAAGTTGATAGGTCATGTTCTTCTAATGTTACTTACTTGTTTAAGGTGGTAGGTCATGTTCATCTAACGTCACTTACATGTTTAAGGTGGTAGGTCATGTTCGTCTAACGTTATTTACATGTATAAGGTGGTGAGTCATTTTTGTCTTACGTTACTTAAATGTTTAAGGTGGTAGGTGATGTTCCTGTAACGTTATTTACATGTTTAAGGTGGTAGGTAATTTTTGTCTAACGTTATTTACTTGTTAATGGTGGTAGGTCACGTTCGCCTAATAATACTTACATGTTTAAGGTGGTAGGTCATATTTGTCTAACGTTACTTAGATGTTTAAGGTGGTCAGTCATGTTTGTCTAACGTTTCTTAGATGTTTAAGGTGGTAGGTCATGTTCGTCTAATGTTACTTAGATGTTTAAGGTGGTAGGTCATGTTTTTCTAACATTACTTACCTGTTTAAGGTTTTAGGTCATGTCCGTCTAACATTACTTACATGCTTAAGGATGTAGGTAATGTTCGTCTAAAGTTACTTACATGTTTAAGGTGGTAGGTCATGTTTTTCTAACATTACTTACATGTTAAAGGCGGTAAGTCAAGTTCATCTAACATTACTTACATATTTAAGGTGGTAGGTCATGTTCATCTAACGTTACTTATATGTCTAAGGTGGTAGGACGTGTTCGCCTAACATTACTTACATGTTTAAGCTGTTAGGTCATGTCCGTCTAACGTTACTTACATGTTTAAGGTGGTAGGTAATGTTCGTCTAACATTACTTACATGTTTAAGATGTCAGGTCATGTTTATCCAACGTTACTTAGATGTTTAAGGTGGTAGGTTATGGTCGCTTAACGTTACTTAGATGTTTAAGGTGGTAGGTCATGTTTGTCTAATGTTACTTAGTTGTTTAAGGTGGTAAGTCATGTTTGTCTAACGTTACTTACATGTTCAAGGTGGTAGGTCAAGTTCATCTAACATTACTTACATGTTTAGGGTGGTAGGTAATGTTCGTCTGACGTTACTTACATGTTTATGATGGTAGGTCATGTTCGTCTAACGTTACTCACATGTTTAGGTGGTAGGTCATATTCGTCTAAAGTTACTTATATGTCTAAGGTGGTAGGTAATGTTCGTCTAACGTTACTTACATGTTTAAGGTGATCGGTCATGTTTGTCTAACGTTACTTGCATGTTTAAGGTGGTAGGTCATGTTCGTTAACTTAAAATACTTGTTTAAGGTGGTAGGTCATGTTCATCTATTATTACTTACATGTTTAAGGTGGTAGGTCATGTTCGTCTAACGTTACTTACATGTTTAGGGTGATAGGTCATGTTCTGCTAACGTTACTAAATATGTTTAAGGTGGTAGGTCATTTTCATCTGACGTTACTTACATGTTTAAGGTGGTAGGTCATGTTCGTCTAACGTTATTTACATGTATAAGATGGTAGGTGATGTTTGTCTTACGTTACTTACATGTTTTAAGTTGGTAGGTCAAGTTCGTCTAACGTAACTTACATCTTTTAAGTTGGTAGGTCATGTTTGTCTAACGTTACTTAAATGTTTAAGGTGGTAGGTGATATTCCACTAACGTAATTTACATATTTAAGGTGGTAAGGCATTTTTGTCTTACGTTACTTACTTGTTAAAGGTGGTAGGTCACGTTCGCCTAACAATACTTACATGTTCAAGGTGGTAGGTCATGTTTGTCTGACGTTACTTAGATGTTTAAGGTGGTCAGTCATGTTTGTCTAACGTTATATAAATGTTTAAGGGGATAGGTCATGTTCGTCTAATGTTACTTGCATGTTTAAGGTGGTAGGTCATGTTTATCTAACGTTACTTGCATGTTTAAGGTGGTAGGTCATGTTCGTTAACTTAAAATACATGTTTAAGGTGGTAGGTCATGTTCATCTATTATTACTTACATGTTTAAGGTGGTAGGTCATGTTCGTCTAACGTTACTTACATGTTTAGGGTGATAGGTCATGTTCTGCTAACGTTACTAAATATGTTTAAGGTGGTAGGTCATGTATTTCTAACATTACTTACATGTTCAAGGTGAGAGGTCTAGTTCATCTAACGTTAATTACATGTTTATGGTGGTAGGTTATGTTCGTCTAACGTTTCTCACATGTTTAAGTTGATAGGTCATGTTCTTCTAACGTTACTTACTTGCTTAAGGTGGTAGGTCATGTTCATCTAACGTCACTTACATGTTTAAGGTTGTAGGTCATGTGCGTCTAACGTTATTTACATGTATAAGGTGGTAAGTCATTTTTTCTTACGTTACTTAAATGTTAAAGGTGGTAGGTGATGTTCCTGTAACGTTATCTACATGTTTAAGGTGGTAGGTAATTTTTGTCTAACGTTATTTACTTGTTAATGGTGGTAGGTCACGTTCGCCTAACAATACTTACATGTTTAAGGTGGTAGGTCATATTTGTCTAACGTTACTTATATGTTTAAGGTGGTCAGTCATGTTTGTCTAACGTTTCTTAGATGTTTAAGGTGGTAGGTCATGTTCGTCTAATGTTACTTAGATGTTTAAGGTGGTAGGTCATGTTTTTCTAACATTACTTACCTGTTTAAGGTTTTAGGTCATGTCCGTCTAACATTACTTACATGCTTAAGGATGTAGGTAATGTTCGTCTAACGTTACTTACATGTTTAAGGTGGTAGGTCATGTTAGTCTAATGTTACTCACATGTTTAGGTAGTAGGTCATGTTCGTCTAAAGTTACTTATATGTCTAAGTTGGTAGGTAATGTTCGTCTAACGTTACTTACATGTTTAAGGTGGTAGGTCATGTTCGTCTAACGTTTCTCACATGTTTAATATGATAGGTCCTGTTCTGCTAACGTTACTTATATGTTTAATGTGGTAGGTCATGTTCATCTAAGGTTACTTACATGTTTAAGGTGGTAGGTCATGTTCGTCTAACGTTATTTACATGTATAAGGTGGTAGGTCATGTTTGTCTTACGTTACTTACATGTTTTAAGTTTGTAGGTCAAGTTTGTAGGTCAAGTTCGTCTAACGTTACTTACATGTTTAAGGTGGTAGGTCATGTTCGTCTAACGTTATTTACATGTATAAGGTGGTAAGTCATTTTTGTCTTACGTTACTTAAATGTTTAAGGTGGTAGGTGATGTTCCTGTAACGTTATTTACATGTTTAAGGTGGTAGGTCATATTTGTCTAACGTTACTTAGATGTTTAAGGTGGTCAGTCATGTTTGTCTAACGTTTCTTAGATGTTTAAGGTGGTAGGTCATGTTTGTCTAATGTTACTTAGATGTTTAAGGTGGTAGGTCATGTTTTTCTAACATTACTTACCTGTTTAGGGTTTTAGGTCATGTCCGTCTAACATTACTTACATGCTTAAGGATGTAGGTTATGTTCGTCTAACGTTACTTACATGTTTAAGGTGGTAGGTCATGTTTTTCTAACATTACTTACCTGTTTAAGGTTTTAGGTCATGTCCGTCTAACATTACTTACATGCTTAAGGATGTAGGTAATGTTCGTCTAACGTTACTTACATGTTTAAGGTGGTAGGTCATGTTAGTCTAATGTTACTCACATGTTTAGGTAGTAGGTCATGTTCGTCTAAAGTTACTTATATGTCTAAGTTGGTAGGTAATGTTCGTCTAACGTTACTTACATGTTTAAGGTGGTAGGTCATGTTCGTCTAACGTTTCTCACATGTTTAATATGATAGGTCCTGTTCTGCTAACGTTACTTATATGTTTAATGTGGTAGGTCATGTTCATCTAAGGTTACTTACATGTTTAAGGTGGTAGGTCATGTTCGTCTAACGTTATTTACATGTATAAGGTGGTAGGTCATGTTTGTCTTACGTTACTTACATGTTTTAAGTTTGTAGGTCAAGTTCGTCTAACGTTACTTACATGTTTAAGGTGGTAGGTCATGTTCGTCTAACGTTTCTCACATGTTTAATATGATAGGTCCTGTTCTGCTAACGTTACTTATATGTTTAATGTGGTAGGTCATGTTCATCTAAGGTTACTTACATGTTTAAGGTGGTAGGTCATGTTCGTCTAACGTTATTTACATGTATAAGGTGGTAGGTCATGTTTGTCTTACGTTACTTACATGTTTTAAGTTTGTAGGTCAAGTTCGTCTAATGTTACTTACATGCTTTAAGGTGGTAGGAAATTTTTTTCTGACGTTACTTACTTGTTAAAGGTGGTAGGTCACTTCGCCTAACAATACTTACATGTTTAAGGTGATCAGTCATGTTTTTCTAACGTTACTTACATGTTTAAGGTGGTAGGTCATGTTCGACTAACGTTACTTAGATGTTTAAGGTGGTAGGTCATGTTCGTCTAACGTTAATTAAAAGTTTAAGGTGGTAGGTCATGTTTTTCTAACATTACTTACATGTTCAAGGCGGTAAATCAAGTTCATCTAACATTACTTACATATTTAAGGTGGTAGGTCATGTTCATCTAACGTTACTTATATGTCTAAGGTGGTAGGACGTGTTCGCATAACATTACTTACATGTTTAAGGTGTTAGGTCATGTCCGTCTAACGTTACTTACATGTTTAAGGTGGTAGGTAATGTTCGTCTAACATTACTTACATGTTTAAGATGTCAGGTCATGTTTATCCAACGTTACTTAGATGTTTAAGGTGGTATGTTATGGTCGCTTAACGTTACTTAGATGTTTAAGGTGGTAGGTCATGTTCGTCTAATGTTACTTAGTTGTTTAAGGTGGTAAGTCATGTTTGTCTAACGTTACTTACATGTTCAAGGTGGTAGGTCAAGTTCATGTAACATTACTTACATGTTTAGGGTGATAGGTAATGTTCGTCTAACGTTACTTACATGTTTATGATGGTAGGTCATGTTCGTCTAACGTTACTTCCATGTTTAAGGTGGTAGGTCATGTTCGTCTAACGTTACTCACATGTTTAGGTGGTAGGTCATGTTCGTCTAAAGTTACTTATACGTCTAAGGTGGTAGGTAATGTTCGTCTAACGTTACTTACATGTTTAAGGTGGTAGGTAATGTTCATCTAACGTTACTCACATGTTTATGGTGGTAGGTCATGTTCGTCTAAAGTTTCTCACATATTTAATGTGATAGGTCCTGTTCTGCTTACGTTACTTATATGTTTAATGTGGTAGGTCATGTTCATCTATAGTTACTTACATGTTTAAGGTGGTAGGTCATGTTCGTCTAACGTTATTTACATGTATAAGGTTGTAGGTCATGTTTGTCTTACGTTACTTACATGTTTTAAGTTCGTAGGTCAAGTTCGCCTAACGTTACTTACATGCTTTAAGGTGGTAGGTCATTTTTTTCTGACGTTACTTACTTGTTAAAGGTGGTAGGTCACGTTCGCCTAACAATACTTACATGTTTAAGGTGGTCAGTCATGTTTGTCTAACGTTACATTTCATGTTTAAGGGGTTAGGTCATGTTCGTCTAACGTTACTTAAAAGTTAAAGGTGGTAGGTCAAGTTTTTCTAACATTACTTACATGTTCAAGGTGGTAAGTGAAGTTCATCTATCATTACTTACATATTTAAGGTGGTAGGTCATGTTCGTCTAACGTTACTTAGATGTTTAAGGTGGTAAATAATGTTTGCCTAACATTACTTACCTGTTTAAGGTGGTCAGTCATGTTTGTCTAACGTTACATTTCATGTTTAAGGGGTTAGGTCATGTTTGCCTAACGTTACTTAGATGTTTAAGGTGGTAAGTCATGTTCGTCTAACGTTACTTAAAAGTTAAAGGTGGTAGGTCAAGTTTTTCTAACATTACTTACATGTTCAAGGTGGTAAGTGAAGTTCATCTATCATTACTTACATATTTAAGGTGGTAGGTCATGTTCGTCTAACGTTACTTAGATGTTTAAGGTGGTAAATAATGTTTGCCTAACATTACTTACCTGTTTAAGGTGTTAGGTCATGTCCGTCTAACGTTACTTACATGCTTAAGGATGTAGGTAATGTCCTCCTAACGTTACTTACATGTTTAAGGTCGTAGGTCATGTTCATCTAACATTACTTACATGTTTAAGGTCGTAGGTCAGGTTTTTCTAACATTACTTACATGTTCAAGGTGGTAGGTCAAGTTCGTCTAACGTTACTTACATGTTTAAGGTAGTAGGTCATGTTCGTCTAACGTTATTTACATGTTTAAGATGGTAGGTCATGTTCGTCTAAAGTTACTTATATGTCTAAGGTGGTAGGTAATGTTCGTCTAACGTTACTTAAATGTTGAAGGTGGTAGTTCATGTTAGTCTAACGTTATTTACATGTATAAGGTGGTAGGTCATGTTCGTCTTACGTTACTTACATGTTTTAAGTTTGTAGGTCAAGTTCGTCTCAAGTTACTTACATGCTTTAAGGTGGTAGGTCATTTTTTTCTGACGTTACTTGCTTGTTAAAGGTGGTAGGTCACGTTCGCCTAACAATACTTACATGTTTAAGGCGGTCAGTCATGTTTGTCTAACGTTACTTACATGTTTAAGGGGTTAGGTCATGTTCGCCTAGCGTAAGTTAGATGTTTATGGTGGTAGGTCATGTTCGTCTAACGTTACTTAAAAGTTCAAGGTGGTAGGTCATGTTTTTCTAACATTACTTACATGTTCAAGGTGGTAAGTCAAGTTCATCTAACAATACTTACATATTTAAGGTAATGTTCGTCTAACGTTACTTACATGTTTAAGGTGGTGGGTCAGGTTCGTCTAACGTTACTTACATGTTTAAGGTGGTAGGTCATGTTCGTCTAATGTTACTTAGACGTTTAAGGTGGTAGGTCATGTTCATCTAACGTTACATACATGTTTAAGGTGATAGGTAATGTTCGTCTAACGTTACTTACATGTTTAAGGTGGTGGGTCGGGTTCGTCTAACGCTACTTAAATGTTTGAGATGGTCGGTCTTTTTCGTCTAACGTTACATGCATGTTTAAGGTGGTATGTAATGTTCGACTAACGTTACTCACATGTTCAAGGTTGTAGGTCAAGTTCATCTAACATTACTTACATATTTAAGGTGGTAAATATGTAAGTAGTATGTAAGTAATTTAAGGTGGTAGGTCTTGTACGCCTAACAATACTTACATGTTTAAGGTGGTCAGTCATGTTTGTCTAACGTTACTTACATGTTTAAAGGGTTAGGTCATGTTCGCCTAACGTTACTTAGATGTTTAAGGTGGTTGGTCATGTTCGTCTAACGTTACTTACATATTTAAGGTGGTAGGTCATGTTCATCTAACGTAACTTATATGTCTAAGGTGGTAGGACGTGTTCGCCTAACAATACTTACATGTTTAAGGTGTTAGGTCATGTCCGCGGCACTGCAGTGAGTTCGCGGGCTACCGTTGCATTGTGGTTAATATAGTTTTGGTGCGTGAAAAACACCAGCAGGCGGCTGAGGTGTGCGGGCCGGATCTAATACTGATCAAATATCATCCCAGGGGCCAAGATAGTTCATTCGCGGGCCGGATTTGGCCCACGGGCCTTGACTCTGACACCCATGATCTAACGTTACTCAGATGTTTAAAGGTGGTAGGTCATGTTCCCCTAACGTTACTTAGATGTTATAGGTGGTCAGTCATGTTCGTCTAACGTTACTTAGATGTTTAAGGTGGTAGGTCATGTTTGTCTGACGTTACTTACATGTTCAAGGTTGTAGGTCAAGTTCATCTAACATTACTTACATATTTAAGGTGGTAGGTCATGTTTGTCTAACGTTACTTAGATTTTTAAGGTAGTAGGTAATGTTCTCCTTACATTACTTACATGTTTAAGGTGTTAGTTCATGTCCGTCTAACGTTACTTACATGTTTAAGGTGATAGGTAATGTTCGTCTAATGTTACTTACATGTTTTTACGGTGGTAGGTCATGTTCGTCTAACGTTACTCACATGTTTAGGTAGTAGGTCATGTTCGTCTAACATTACTCATATGTCTAAAGTGGTAGGTCCTGTTCGTCTCACGTTACTTACATGTTTTAAGGTGGTAGGTCATGTTTGTCTCACGTTACTTACATGTTTAAGATGGCAGGTAATGTTTGTCTAACGTTACTTACATGTTCAAGGTGGTAAGTCAAGTACATCTAACATTACATACATGTTTAAGATGTCAGGTCATGTTCATCTAACGTTACTTAGATGTTTAAGGTGGTATGTCATGTTCGCCTCACGTTACTTAGATGTTTAAGGTGGTAGGTCATGTTCGTCTAACGTTACTTAGTTGTTTAAGGTGGTAGGTCATGTTTGTATAATGTTACTTAGATGTTTAAGGTGGTAGGGCATGTTCATTTAACATTACTTACATGTTTAAGGTGTTAGGTCAGGTCCATCTAACGTTACTTACATGTTTAAGGTGGTAGGTAATGTTCATCTAATGTTACTTACATGTTTAAGGTGGTAGGTCATGTTTGTCTAACGTTACTCACATGTTTAAGGTGGTAGGTCATGTTCGTCTAACGTTACTTATATGTTTAAGGTTGTAGGTCATGTTCGTCTAACGTTACTTACATGTTTTAAGGTGGTAGGTCATGTTTGTCTAACGTTACTTAAAAGTTTAAGGTGGTAGGTCATGTTTTTCTAACATTACTTACATGTTCAAGGGGGTAAGTCAAGTTCATCTAACATTACTTACATATTTTAGGTGGTTGGTCATGTTCATCTAACGTTACTTATATGTCTAAGGTGGTAGGACGTGTTCGCCTAACACTACTTACATGTTTAAGGTGTTAGGTCATGTCCGTCTAACGTTACTTACATGTTCAAGGTGGAAGGTCAAGTTCATCTAACATTACTTACATGTTTAAGATGGAATGTCATGATCGTCCAAAGTTACTGACATGTTTTAAGGTGGTAGGTCATGTTCGTCTAATGTTACTGACATGTTTTAAGGTGGTAGGTCACGTTTGTCTAACGTTACTTACATGTTCAAGGTGGTCAATTTCATCTAACATTACTTACATGTTTAAGATGGTAGGTCAATTTCGTCTAACGTTACATAGATTTTTAAGGCTATAGATTATGTTCGCTTAACGTTACTTACATGTTCAAGGTGAAAGCTCATTTTGTCTAACATAACTTACATGTTTAAGGTGGTAGGTCATGTTACTCTAACGTTAATTACATGTTAATTACATGAGGAGGAAGATCGTGTTTGCCTCACGTTACTTAGATGTTTAAGGTGGTAGGTCAATTTCGTCAAACGTTACGTACATGTTTAAGGTGTTAGGTCAGGTCCATCTAACGTTACTTACATGTTTAAGGTGGTAGGTAATGTTCATCTAATGTTACTTACATGTTTAAGGTGGTAGGTCATGTTTGTCTAACGTTACTCACATGTTTAAGGTGGTAGGTCATGTTCGTCTAACGTTACTTATATGTTTAAGGTTGTAGGTCATGTTTGTCTAACGTTACTTACATGTTTTAAGGTGGTAGGTCATGTTTGTCTAACGTTACTTAAAAGTTTAAGGTGGTAGGTCATGTTTTTCTAACATTACTTACATGTTCAAGGTGGTAAGTCAAGTTCATCTAACATTACTTACATATTTTAGGTGGTTGGTCATGTTCATCTAACGTTACTTATATGTCTAAGGTGGTAGGACGTGTTCGCCTAACACTACTTACATGTTTAAAGTGTTAGGTCATGTCCGTCTAACGTTACTTACATGTTCAAGGTGGAAGTTCAAGTTCATCTAACATTACTTACATGTTTAAGATGGAAGGTCATGTTCGTCCAAAGTTACTGACATGTTTTAAGGTGGTAGGTCATGTTCGTCTAATGTTACTGACATGTTTTAAGGTGGTAGGTCACGTTTGTCTAACGTTACTTACATGTTCAAGGTGGTCAATTTCATCTAACATTACTTACATGTTTAAGATGGTAGGTCAATTTCGTCTTACGTTACATAGATTTTTAAGGCTATAGGTTATGTTCGCTTAACGTTACTTACATGTTCAAGGTGAAAGCTCATTTTGTCTAACATAACTTACATGTTTAAGGTGGTAGGTCATGTTACTCTAACGTTAATTACATGTTTGAGGAGGAAGATCGTGTTTGCCTCACGTTACTTAGATGTTTAAGGTGGTAGGTCAATTTCGTCAAACGTTACGTACATGTTTAAGGTGTTTGGTCATGTTCTTCTAACGTTACATATAAATTTAAGGTGGAGGGTCACGTTCGTCTAAAGTTACTTACATGTTTATGGTGGTCGGTGATGTTCGTCTAACGTTACTTGCATGTTTAAGGTGGTATGTAATGTTTGTCTAATGTTAATTAAATGTTCAAGGTTGTAGGTCATGTTCGTCTAACGTTACTTACATGTTTAAGGTGGTAGGTCATGTTCGTTTAACGTTACATACATGTTTAAGGTGGTAGGTAATGTACGTCTAACGTTACTTACATGTTTAAGGTGGTAGGTCATGTTCGTCTAACGTTACTTGCATGTTTTAAGGTTGTAGGTCATGTTTGTCTAATGTTACTTACATGTTCAAGGTGGTATGTCATGTTCGTCTAATGTTACTTACTTGTTTAAGGTGGTCGGTCATGTTTGTCTAACGTTACTTGCATGTTTAAGGTGGTAGGTCATGTTCATCTAACTTTACATACATGTTTAAGTTGGTAGGTCATGTTCATCTAACGATACTCTCATGTTTAAGGTGGTCGGTCATGTTCGTCTAACGATACTTACATGTTTAAGTTAGTAGGTCATGTCTTTCTAAAGTTACATACATGTTTAAGGTGATAGGTAATGTTCGTCTAATGTTACTTACATGTTTTTACGGTGGTAGGTCATGTTCGTCTAACGTTACTCACATGTTTAGGTAGTAGGTCATGTTCGTCTAACATTACTCATATGTCTAAAGTGGTAGGTCCTGTTCGTCTCACGTTACTTACATGTTTTAAGGTGGTGGGTCATGTTTGTCTCACGTTACTTACATGTTTAAGATGGCAGGTAATGTTTGTCTAACGTTACTTACATGTTCAAGGTGGTAAGTCAAGTACATCTAACATTACATACATGTTTAAGATGTCAGGTCATGTTCATCTAACGTTACTTAGATGTTTAAGGTGGTATGTCATGTTCGCCTCACGTTACTTAGATGTTTAAGGTGGTAGGTCATGTTCGTCTAACGTTACTTAGTTGTTTAAGGTGGTAGGTCATGTTTGTATAATGTTACTTAGATGTTTAAGGTGGTAGGGCATGTTCATTTAACATTACTTACATGTTTAAGGTGTTAGGTCAGGTCCATCTAACGTTACTTACATGTTTAAGGTGGTAGGTAATGTTCATCTAATGTTACTTACATGTTTAAGGTGGTAGGTCATGTTTGTCTAACGTTACTCACATGTTTAAGGTGGTAGGTCATGTTCGTCTAACGTTACTTATATGTTTAAGGTTGTAGGTCATGTTCGTCTAACGTTACTTACATGTTTTAAGGTGGTAGGTCATGTTTGTCTAACGTTACTTAAAAGTTTAAGGTGGTAGGTCATGTTTTTCTAACATTACTTACATGTTCAAGGGGGTAAGTCAAGTTCATCTAACATTACTTACATATTTTAGGTGGTTGGTCATGTTCATCTAACGTTACTTATATGTCTAAGGTGGTAGGACGTGTTCGCCTAACACTACTTACATGTTTAAGGTGTTAGGTCATGTCCGTCTAACGTTACTTACATGTTCAAGGTGGAAGGTCAAGTTCATCTAACATTACTTACATGTTTAAGATGGAAGGTCATGTTCGTCCAAAGTTACTGACATGTTTTAAGGTGGTAGGTCATGTACGTCTAATGTTACTGACATGTTTTAAGGTGGTAGGTCACGTTTGTCTAACGTTACTTACATGTTCAAGGTGGTCAATTTCATCTAACATTACTTACATGTTTAAGATGGTAGGTCAATTTCGTCTAACGTTACATAGATTTTTAAGGCTATAGGTTATGTTCGCTTAACGTTACTTACATGTTCAAGGTGAAAGCTCATTTTCTCTAATATAACTTACATGTTTAAGGTGGTAGGTCATGTTACTCTAACGTTAATTACATGTTTGAGGAGGAAGATCGTGTTTGCCTCACGTTACTTAGATGTTTAAGGTGGTAGGTCAATTTCGTCAAACGTTACGTACATGTTTAAGGTGTTAGGTCAGGTCCATCTAACGTTACTTACATGTTTAAGGTGGTAGGTAATGTTCATCTAATGTTACTTACATGTTTAAGGTGGTAGGTCATGTTTGTCTAACGTTACTCAAATGTTTAAGGTGGTAGGTCATGTTCGTCTAACGTTACTTATATGTTTAAGGTTGTAGGTCATGTTCGTCTAACGTTACTTACATGTTTTAAGGTGGTAGGTCATGTTTGTCTAACGTTACTTAAAAGTTTAAGGTGGTAGGTCATGTTTTTCTAACATTACTTACATGTTCAAGGTGGTAAGTCAAGTTCATCTAACATTACTTACATATTTTAGGTGGTTGGTCATGTTCATCTAACGTTACTTATATGTCTAAGGTGGTAGGACGTGTTCGCCTAACACTACTTACATGTTTAAGGTGTTAGGTCATGTCCGTCTAACGTTACTTACATGTTCAAGGTGGAAGGTCAAGTTCATCTAACATTACTTACATGTTTAAGATGGAAGGTCATGTTCGTCCAAAGTTACTGACATGTTTTAAGGTGGTAGGTCATGTTCGTCTAATGTTACTGACATGTTTTAAGGTGGTAGGTCACGTTTGTCTAACGTTACTTACATGTTCAAGGTGGTCAATTTCATCTAACATTACTTACATGTTTAAGATGGTAGGTCAATTTCGTCTAACGTTACATAGATTTTTAAGGCTATAGGTTATGTTCGCTTAACGTTACTTACATGTTCAAGGTGAAAGCTCATTTTGTCTAACATAACTTACATGTTTAAGGTGGTAGGTCATGTTACTCTAACGTTAATTACATGTTTGAGGGGGAAGATCGTGTTTGCCTCACGTTACTTAGATGTTTAAGGTGGTAGGTCAATTTCGTCAAACGTTACGTACATGTTTAAGGTGTTTGGTCATGTTCTTCTAACGTTACATATAAATTTAAGGTGGAGGGTCACGTTCGTCTAAAGTTACTTACATGTTTATGGTGGTCGGTGATGTTCGTCTAACGTTACTTGCATGTTTAAGGTGGTATGTAATGTTTGTCTAATGTTAATTAAATGTTCAAGGTTGTAGGTCATGTTCGTCTAACGTTACTTACATGTTTAAGGTGGTAGGTCATGTTCGTTTAACGTTACATACATGTTTAAGGTGGTAGGTAATGTACGTCTAACGTTACTTACATGTTTAAGGTGGTAGGTCATGTTCGTCTAACGTTACTTGCATGTTTTAAGGTTGTAGGTCATGTTTGTCTAATGTTACTTACATGTTCAAGGTGGTATGTCATGTTCGTCTAATGTTACTTACTTGTTTAAGGTGGTCGGTCATGTTTGTCTAACGTTACTTGCATGTTTAAGGTGGTAGGTCATGTTCATCTAACTTTACATACATGTTTAAGTTGGTAGGTCATGTTCATCTAACGATACTCTCATGTTTAAGGTGGTCGGTCATGTTCGTCTAACGTTACTTCATGTTTAAGTTAGTAGGTCATGTCTTTCTAAAGTTACATACAAGTTTAAAGTGGTAGGTCATGTCCGTGTAACGTTGCTTACATGTTTAAAGTGGTAGGTCTTGTTCGTCTAACGTTACTTAGATGTTTAAGGTGGTAGCTCATGTTCGAGTAATGTTACTGACATGTTTTAAGGTGGTAGGTCATGTTCCTCTAACGATACTTACATGTTTAAGGTGGTCGGTCATGTTCTTCTAACGTTACTTACACGTTTAAGGTGGTAGGTCATGTTCGTCTTACGTTACTTATATGTTTAAGGTGGTAGGTCTAGTTAGTCTAACTTTACTTACATGTTTAAAGTGGTAGGTCATGTTCGTCTAACGTTACTTACATGTTTAAGGTGGTCGGTCATGTTTTTCTAACGTTACTTACATGTTTCAGGTGGTAGGTCATGTTTTTCGTAGATATTCAAGGTTGTAGGTCTAGTTCATCTAACAATACTTACATGTTTAAGATGGTAGGTCATGTTCGACTAATGTTACTTAGATGTTTAAGGTGGTAGTTCATGTTCGCCTAACGTTACTTACATGTTTAAGGTGGTAGTTCATGATCGTCTAATGTTACTTACATGTTTAAGGTGGTAGGTCATGTTTGTCTAACGTTACTCACATGTTTAAGGTGGTAGGTCATGTTCGTCTAACGTTACTTATATGTTTAAGGTTGTAGGTCATGTTCGTCTAACGTTACTTACATGTTTTAAGGTGGTAGGTCATGTTTGTCTAACGTTACTTAAAAGTTTAAGGTGGTAGGTCATGTTTTTCTAACATTACTTACATGTTCAAGGTGGTAAGTCAAGTTCATCTAACATTACTTACATATTTTAGGTGGTTGGTCATGTTCATCTAACGTTACTTATATGTCTAAGGTGGTAGGACGTGTTCGCCTAACACTACTTACATGTTTAAGGTGTTAGGTCATGTCCGTCTAACGTTACTTACATGTTCAAGGTGGAAGGTCAAGTTCATCTAACATTACTTACATGTTTAAGATGGAAGGTCATGTTCGTCCAAAGTTACTGACATGTTTTAAGGTGGTAGGTCATGTTCGTCTAATGTTACTGACATGTTTTAAGGTGGTAGGTCACGTTTGTCTAACGTTACTTACATGTTCAAGGTGGTCAATTTCATCTAACATTACTTACATGTTTAAGATGGTAGGTCAATTTCGTCTAACGTTACATAGATTTTTAAGGCTATAGGTTATGTTCGCTTAACGTTACTTACATGTTCAAGGTGAAAGCTCATTTTGTCTAACATAACTTACATGTTTAAGGTGGTAGGTCATGTTACTCTAACGTTAATTACATGTTTGAGGGGGAAGATCGTGTTTGCCTCACGTTACTTAGATGTTTAAGGTGGTAGGTCAATTTCGTCAAACGTTACGTACATGTTTAAGGTGTTTGGTCATGTTCTTCTAACGTTACATATAAATTTAAGGTGGAGGGTCACGTTCGTCTAAAGTTACTTACATGTTTATGGTGGTCGGTGATGTTCGTCTAACGTTACTTGCATGTTTAAGGTGGTATGTAATGTTTGTCTAATGTTAATTAAATGTTCAAGGTTGTAGGTCATGTTCGTCTAACGTTACTTACATGTTTAAGGTGGTAGGTCATGTTCGTTTAACGTTACATACATGTTTAAGGTGGTAGGTAATGTACGTCTAACGTTACTTACATGTTTAAGGTGGTAGGTCATGTTCGTCTAACGTTACTTGCATGTTTTAAGGTTGTAGGTCATGTTTGTCTAATGTTACTTACATGTTCAAGGTGGTATGTCATGTTCGTCTAATGTTACTTACTTGTTTAAGGTGGTCGGTCATGTTTGTCTAACGTTACTTGCATGTTTAAGGTGGTAGGTCATGTTCATCTAACTTTACATACATGTTTAAGTTGGTAGGTCATGTTCATCTAACGATACTCTCATGTTTAAGGTGGTCGGTCATGTTCGTCTAACGTTACTTCATGTTTAAGTTAGTAGGTCATGTCTTTCTAAAGTTACATACAAGTTTAAAGTGGTAGGTCATGTCCGTGTAACGTTGCTTACATGTTTAAAGTGGTAGGTCTTGTTCGTCTAACGTTACTTAGATGTTTAAGGTGGTAGCTCATGTTCGAGTAATGTTACTGACATGTTTTAAGGTGGTAGGTCATGTTCCTCTAACGATACTTACATGTTTAAGGTGGTCGGTCATGTTCTTCTAACGTTACTTACACGTTTAAGGTGGTAGGTCATGTTCGTCTTACGTTACTTATATGTTTAAGGTGGTAGGTCTAGTTAGTCTAACTTTACTTACATGTTTAAAGTGGTAGGTCATGTTCGTCTAACGTTACTTACATGTTTAAGGTGGTCGGTCATGTTTTTCTAACGTTACTTACATGTTTCAGGTGGTAGGTCATGTTTTTCGTAGATATTCAAGGTTGTAGGTCTAGTTCATCTAACAATACTTACATGTTTAAGATGGTAGGTCATGTTCGACTAATGTTACTTAGATGTTTAAGGTGGTAGTTCATGTTCGCCTAACGTTACTTACATGTTTAAGGTGGTAGTTCATGATCGTCTAATGTTACTTACATGTTTAAGGTGGTAGGTCATGTTCGTCTAACGTTACTTATATGTTTAAGGCGGTAGGTCATATTCATCTAACGTTACTCACATGTTTAAGGTGGTAGGTCATGTTCATCTAATGTTACTTATATGTTTAAGGTGGTAGGTCATGTTCGTCTAATGTTACTTACATGTTTTAAGGTGGTAGGTCATTTTTGTCTAACGTTACTTACATGTTCAAGGTGGAAGGTCATGTTCGCCTAACATTACTTACATGTTTAAGATGGCAGGTCATGTTCGTCTAACGTTACTTAGATGTTTAAGGTGGTAGGTCATGTTCGCCTAACGTTACTTAGATGTTTAAGATGGTAGGTCATGTTGGCCTAACGATATTTACATGTTTAAGGTGGTAGGTCATGTTCGTCTAACCTTACTTAGATGTTTAAGGCGGTAGGTCATATTCATCTAACATACTTACATTTTTAAGGTGGCAGGTCATGTTTGTTTAACTTTACTTACATGGTTTAAGGTGGTAGGTCATGTTTGTCTAATGTTACTTACATGTTCAAGGTGGTAGGTCATGTTCGTCTAACTTTACTTACATGTTTTAAGGTGGTAGGTCATATTCTTCTAACGCTACTTACAATTTTTAAAGTGGTAGGTCATGTTCGTCTAACGTTACCTACATGTTTAAGATGGTAGGTCATGTTTGTCTTACTAACTTACATGTTTAAGATGGTCGGTGATGTCCGTCTAACGTTACTTACATGTTTAAGGTGGCAGGTCATGTTCGTCTAACTTTACTTACATGTTTAAGGTGGTCGGTCATGTTCGTCTAAGGTTACTTACATGTTTTAAAGTGGTTGGTCATGTTCGTCTAAAGCTACTTAATTGTTTAAGGTGATAGGTCATGTTTGTCTAATGCTGCTTACATGTTTAAGTTTTTTTTATCCTTGTTCTTTTCAAAGTGATCCCATAATTTTGACGTTACCGACCTTTCCTGACATGATTGCCTATTAATAATTTACTGTCTAAACAAGATGTACAGTTAAAACAAAAAACACTGACATCGAGAGAGTGTCACAATTTTCTTTAACCGGCCCTTCAAATTAAAAGCCCTCCAGCCTTCAGTCTGATAAAAAATTTTAATAATATTTTATTGGCAGTTTTTCAATCCTTTATTAGATAGGACAGACAGGAAATGGGGTGAGAGAGAGAGGGGGAGACATGCAGCAATGGTCCGGGGGATTGACTGCGGCCCTTTACTGCAAGGATCTTCAGCCTCTTTACGTGGGGCGACCGCTCTAGCCACTGCGCCACTGGTCGCCTCGATTTTCACTTAATTTGAAGGAAAGAAACACCTTCATATGTTTTTTTTTTTTTTTCTGGGACCAATTGACCAATGAAATTTTGGCCTACTAATGATTTTGTGGTCGACGAGTGCTTGATCGACTATTTGGGGGCAGCCCTACAAAGAAGAAGGGAGAGGAAGATGAGAGAGAAAGTTAAAGAAAAAGGGGCAACAGGAGAATGAAAGAAGGGGGAGGAAGATGTGATAGGTTTGAAAAAGATTGTTAGAAAACAAAATGAATATCGAAGAACAAAACATGGGATTCAGCTCCCTTTGTGATGATGCCCAAAGGGGGTGTTCAAAGATGGGTGCGGTCTGAGCAGGGGAGCCAGATCGCCCTTGCTCACCTCAGATTTGGCGTTGCAGCTGGTGGGATTCAATCACAAGATGCTCTCATTTTATCTTAATTTAACCAGATAAGTCAATTGTGAAGCAATTCTCATTTACAATGACGACCTGGACAAGAGGCAGCGACAGCAGGCAGGTTAATTACAGACATTAAAACATATAAACAGTTAGTGCTGTAAAACAACAACAAACAAATTAAAAACAATCACAATATATCCCAATGACACACACACACACACACACACACACACACACACACATACACACACACACACACACACACACACACACACACACACACACACACACACACACACACACACACAGAATTCGAGTGTGTCTCTTGTGGTCAGAGGTAGGATGAGACCCACATGCAGATGAAACACAGCTCTGGAAGTTTACAGCTGAAATAGTGAAAGTGAAGAAAATAAACCCAGCTGTAAATTTCAAATGATCAGTAGAAAAACACAGCTGTCCTCCCTGACCGTGTGCTGCACTCCCAGGTTATTTGACTTTACATTCTTATTCCCATGCACACTGTGCTGAGGTACGGCTGTTGTGTATGTTGCTGTTGTGAAAGTTCAAAAGCAAGGCATACTTTTTTTTTTCTCTTTCAAAGTCCACAAACTCAACTTTTCTCCAACCTGTGCAGCGGGTTTGCCCAGACTCTGGGGAGAGGTAGCATGGAGGAGGAACAGGGAACTCTCACTCATCTCCTCACACAAAAACACAGAGAAAGACTGACAGCAACTGGTTCAAAGCCCCGTCTCCTCTTTCCCTCTCCTCTGGTGCAGAATTTCAATGCTCCGTTTTTGTTTTTTCCCCTCACAAAGACAGTTTTTTCAATGATTCTCTGTCAGCCCCTTAAAGCTCCCCCTGCTCATTGATGAATTAAGATAAACATCAAAACAATGGCAACGCTGTGCCCGAAGAACTGCATTGCAAACACAAAGGTGTTTACTTTGTTCTGTCTTTAGAAAACATGCAAAATAGCTATTTGCTGCACGGGAGGGAATTGCATAAACAAGTTACTGAAGGATTTATCCGGTAAGGTGACACGGTGTCACCAATGTACTCGACAATACAATGCTACACTGAAGTACATTAGATCAAAACGTAGTCGTATCTTCCTTAGTCATGCAACCTGCACATACAATCATGGGCAGGTAACGTATCAAAGTGAAAACAGATGTGTACTGTAGAAGGCTGTGCCAACAATGTGGGCCCATCCACACGGAGACGTGTTTTCCTGTAACCGCACAACTTTAGTATAGTTTCAGCCGACCATCCACCAAAGCCTGCGTTATCAGAGCCTGAAAACTGTATCTTTCAAAACCAGCCCCCCCCCGGCAGTGTCGTGAAACCGCATACTTTGTTAAACGATGCCCTCATCGCCCCATCTCGGACCTCTAACCCTGCGGCGTCACATAACAACAACAGTGCTGCTGAGAGGAGAGAGACGGACCCATAGACTGTTTACTGAACTGGATTTTGAGCCACATGCATGGGAATGAATTAGGCCGAACACAGATTTCTCCATTTTCCCTGATGCTCTGAATAAGGAGCTAAATTGGTCTCTAGTCTCTTTTTCTGAATAAAGTTAAGAAGGTGTGAAAAGTCTCTAAATGTAGTGAGACAGTACCCGCCTGTGAGTGCTTTGGGATAAGGAAGGGCCTCACAGCAGCACCCTCTGCTCGTTGAGGACACTAACTGCAGAGTGATTGGTGCATCAGAGTCCAAAACAGCACAAAAGTCTCCACTAACACCAGAAACAGTGACACATTTCTCTCTAGGATGGAGGAGGATTTGGTAAGTCTCCAGATTTGGAGAGAGTCTCCGGTGTTTTTATTCTCCACAGCGTCTCCCCATCTCTTCTTCTCCTTGTTGGTTTATTTCTGTGGCAGTTACAGCGCAACATCCAGGCCTGGCATGTGTACTACAGCGTTTTAAGTCGGTTTTTCTGGTTTCATGTGGACGCAGATATTTCTTGAGTCGAGGCTGTGTGGACAGAAAACTTTATAGGAACAACGGAGGAAAAAAAGGTATTTTTCGATCGTGTGGACGTACCGTACACCTTGCACAGAGTGAGTGACACACTCGCAATCTCGGAACCCATCAGCTAACGGTCATCAAATTAGCCTCTGCAAGGGGGCCAGCAGTCATTGTTTACAGTCCAATTAGCAACTTGAGATGTAAGATTGGAGTTGGAGTTGAAAGACAGCATCTCTATAAATAAATATCTGCATATGAATGCAGATAGGTACTAACAAAAAGCTAATAACAGAAGCTAAATCTTCGTCTGACAATGGCATGCAGACCCACCCTGTGTCTTCCCCATGCCCTGGACAAGAGTTTTTTTCCATGTATAACGTATATACAGAGAAATTAGAACAACAGTCTTTTACATATGTTAATAGTTTGAAGTAATTACACAAAAACAGGAAAAATGCACTTCCGATATAACGTGAGCCAATGCATATTGACACAGGTTGTTCTCATGCAGCTTTAGCCCATATAAAAAATGTGTGTTCCCCGCAGTGAAAGCATGTGACGCTGTATGGCTGGCTGGCTCCTAAAACATAGGACTTAAAGCCAGGTGAGCCGGGTTTAATTCCCGTCTGTACTAAACCAATCCACTGCCTTTTTTAAATCCTAAGTGTTTGTCACCTTTAGTTGGCTTTTGGTTAGGGTTTTTCGTACATTGTTGCACTGTTTACCGTCATTTGACTTCCAGTCCGGCCTTGACGTTACATCACACTGTTACATAACAGAAATGATGAGTGAAGAAATCCAAGCAGTCTTAACCACAGATGTTGCACTCTGTAAAAACATGAACTGTAAAAACAAAAAAATGATATGATGGATACTGTGAAAAATTAAAGTATGTATGCTTCTATTAACAATATTATTCTCTTAAAACATAAAGTGTAAAAAAAAAAACGGTAAAACGACTGGCAGCAAAGTTTCCAGAGGGATACCATGAAATTACAGTAAATAACCTTATTAAATTACAATATTACTATAATTTAACTGCTCTGTTTTTTTTACAGCTTATTACATGGAATTCTGTGTTATTTATTTACTGTAATTTATTTACTGTAATTTCACAGTATCCGCCTGGAAAACGTCGTTTTACTGGGGGTTTTTTTACAGATTTTTTTTACAGTGCACTCTGAAGCAAGTGTCTATACCAGGTCTGCGTTGTCTGTGAATTTCAAAGCATCCAGCAGCAGGGCAGACAATGGCGTAAAGTGTCGTTGTCAGTAAATGTGCAGTGTAGGTAACACCCCCCAAGGATGAGAGGTGAAACATCTTCCTAGACAAACAACCAAGTCCAGTTGCTTTTAACTTAAATTTCTTTGGGGATAACGATGACCTGGACAAATGAGAAAATTCACAGGCTTAGTGTAGGTAACAGTTTGCCCATGAATAAAGACTGCAGCTCCTCAGTGTTCCCGTGTCTTGCCCCTCAGCTGCTGAGTGAGCTGCTCTCTGACTCCAGACACAGCACACTATATGCCCTGCCCAGGTTGCAAAATGTAAATTAATATATATAATATTTATACAACCTTTTTACTGGAACTAGATAGCACTCAGCTTGTTGGTGCTCAAAGTGCCGAAAAATGTAAAAACTCAACAGCAGTGTCACTTTCCAGAAATCCTGACCCAGTTAGTGAGCACTTTCATGTAGAAACTAGTTTCTTTCTACCCAACTAGACCTGTCAACCATATTATCACGCAGAAGGTGATGCCACTGTATTCTCAGGTCTCAGATATGAACTTGATAAGCACATTCTAAATATAACTGATGACAACAAAACTACATACAATTTTCATTAAAATACTTTCTTCAGTATAAAAGGTTGAATATGCAGAATGAGCAGAACACTGCCATCTAGTGTCTCAAGATTGTAGTCGCAACAACAAAAAAATAATTCCAGCAGTCTTGTTGCCAGGTTGGTCCTACAGGAGACTGTTTGAGCCTGTTTGAACCCATCCCCTCCAGTAAATCACACCATAAAAACAAATATTGCAGAGGAGTTTGACTGACAGTTACTGTTAGCCGTTAGCGTTAGCCGTCCCACCTAAGTAAAGAGCGATCAAGGAGAAACGTAGCCATCTGGGTGTGCGTTTTAATGGTGCTTCTCTCCTTTCTCTCAGTCCATGGAGTGAATGCTCGGCCTATATTGACTCTAGTTTTTGCCTGTCTCCGCTCACTCAGCTGCTGGGACAAATAACGCCCCCTTCACTGAGGCTCCGAAGCAGCTGCAGGATTGGCGAACTCCATTTCACCCAGTGCCAGCCTACAGTAGCTGCACCCAACAACAGACAACCCTGGCAACCAGCAACGCCCAACGCTATTGCTACCACTGAAACAGAACGAGACAGAAAGTCATTGTCTAACCCCTCAGAAAAACGAATATTAATTCAGACTAAATATATTTTTTATGGAAAAGCAATACTTTCATTCATTATTTTAAAATATACCTTTTTATAAAGATAAATAAATATTCAACCTTTAATCTCAGATTCAGTCATTATTAGTGCACAATTCTGAGTTGTGAGTGCAGCAGAGGGAATGCATCATTAAATGTGTCTGAAGATACATAGGCAGCAGGGACGAATAATCTGTTAATGACAACACTTCCTTTTAGATTTTCTGCCAAATCTGGCGTGGTGGCCCACCATGTAAAACGAAGCCCATGAATGCAGTAAATATTGTTAATATGTTGTTTGTTAATTACAGTTACACTAAATGTCCTCTCCAGAGCTGTGTGTGATCGAAAGCCAGACAAGATCACAGCGTCATCACAAATAACCTTTCCTGACCAAACTTCATGCCACCCCATGTTCAGTCCACCCAGAGCTGAGATGGACTTCAGGGTCACAGCTGTGGGCCAGCGTTGTTATCAGGCCTTGACTACCCTGTGGCTGCACTGACAGGGACCATGGCTAAGGGTCCTCAGCTCTCCACAGCAGTGATAAGGAAAGGTCAGTGCACTCAAATCCTCTTGCTGCCAGAGGCTAAGGAATATATGTGACAGGCAGGTGGACACAGTGATACTCCTCCATTTTAAGATACTTCAGTAGGAATCTGACAGTAGGGTGGCCAAGTTCAATGTCAATGCATATGACCTAAACATACACACAGTACTGTATTTAATGGTATGATCAAATTCATTACAGCGTTTAAGGGCGCACTCACACTGTCCATCCGTACCGTGCCCCGTGCTTTTGGGTACTTGCCCCCCCCCCCCCCCCCCCCGTGGCCCAGGCCTGTTTGTACTCACACTACCTGGGCCTCTGCAAATGCTTCTTGATGCCTAAACGCCATCGCGCCGTAACACGCCACACGCATTGATTGACGTCATCGCGATGCGTCGCTATGTTTACAAAGGCGCTCGGCCTTTTGGCTACATAATGGAAAGCAGTGCAGAAAACATGATAACATTTTTGGCTTTGTGGTTTTTCTGACCAAATCTGCAGTAAACACTCCACTTCCGCATCACACCAACATGAACCTTTTGCCGCCATTGTTTTAAATATCTGCGCATGGTCCGTCCTTTTCTATGTCCGAACAGGCGCACATAAAATGACGCCAGAACCGTCGTAGGCCTCGTGCTCGTGCTCGTGCTCGTACAAGTGCGCACGCTCGTGCTGATACATGTGCAAACGTGCTTTACAAAAGACCACTTCTCCCAAACGGGCCGTAGCCAGTCGCGGTACGGTTGCACTCACACTGGTCAAACGAACTAGACTTTAGCCTTGAAACGTACTTGGGCATTGTACGGATGGACAGTGTGAGTGCACTATAAAGCTTGCGTAACATAATATCAGAAATGCACTTGTTTTCTGTTTTCTCAGTATACTAAAATAAGCTAGCCTCCTGAGCCCATCCTTATCTCTGAACTCCATTGAATTTTACTCTCAGATCAGTCTGGTAACGATCGATGGAGAAAGTTTGCCAAGCGTCCGAACGAATCAGCGTTATTTTTGAGGCGGATTTAAGTGTGATGAAACAAGAAGCGACAGTTCAGTGCAATCAACATGGAGGCTTCCACAGATGAGATGAGCAGCTATGGAGCAAGTCGCTCACTAACTCTTTTTTCTCTGGATCCTTCTGTTGAATATCGACCGGGCTCCTGAAATTGGGCCTTTGATCCATAAATTCACGTTACACAAACAGAAAATATCCTTTACCTACATGTTGTTTACTTTCTGAGCTTTGCCTCAATGCTGTTAGTACATCATAAGCTTCATTGATCTGAGTGGTTGATTTGACCTGTATGTTGGTGATCAGCAACCAGTATTTTTTCCCCTTCCTAAAAGATCTCCAAACCAGATTTCCCAGATGGATATGGTGAGCCAATGAGAATCAATCCATTTGGAGGAGTCAGGTTGAAAAGAACCTGCTCCGGTGCTGACAATCAGACTAACATTTACTGAGTTACAGCATTTACATGCAATATAACAGTGCTGAAGTTATGACTTCAGTATTAGGTTTCAAAAACATTTAGAAAATGAGTATCTTTATCAGTATTGTGTGACAGCTCCATACTTCATAGTAATTCTGACCATATTTGAAGGTGTACTGTAGCTCATTCACACTGGAAAAAGAGTCAAACTACCAGGATTCTCAGTGTTGTATTACTGGGCGCTCCTTGGCCCAAAATGCCCTAAAAGGGACAATTAGGGCTGAACAATTAATCACAATTTTATTAAAATTGCAATATGGACTAGTGTGATATCCAAATAGCAGGAGGACACAATATTTTTTCAAGTCCTAATATGTGTCAAAATCCTTTTGTGAATGAAGTATGACAGTTACTGTCTTTTTCTACGAAAGAAAATCTTTGTTTGGTACAGATCACACAAAATCACACCATGATCATTTAATATTGTGAATCATATTACAATTGCAAAAATAATTGCATTTAAGATATTTTCCACATATCCTGCAGCGCTAGTGACAATGATTTCACTAAATTTGCAGTGATGTACTATCTGTCTGCAATCTATCAGTGGTTACCAGACTTTTTGGTTTTGAGGTTGGGAATAATTCATATTTATCTGCAAAGCTGAAGGAGGATTGTGCAGTTTATCCAGTTTTTTTTCCCTGAATCTCAACAACACATATATGCCTTAATGCGCAGGCTTACCGGGCCCCGGGCCCCGGGCCCCGGGCTCCTGACGGAGCACCCGGGGTCTCACAAGACATGATCTGAAATTGTTTAAGTATCCATATTATAAATTATAATATTATATAAGCTATTTGCACCACTGCCACCATGAACAATATTGAATTGAATTCACAGAGGTTTCCTCTGTATAGCTTTGATGATGGGCGCACTCCGCCTCACCAGAGCTCTTACGCCAGTTTAACATGCTAGAGTGACACAAAACCAGAGTGGCGCGTGCTCACTGTCGGCCCAACTTTGACCAACAGCTGACAGTCAGGGTGGTGTGTCATGGCCTTTAAGGCTCATTTATGCTTCCATTTTGTGTGTAGAGACGTACGTTATAATCGTTCTAATCGTCTTTGCCCTCATGCTTTCATGTGTCCTTTACGTTGGAGTGGACATTCAGCAAAACATCCTCTAGAGGGCGGCGTTTAGATTGAAAAGTTACTCCATCAAGTTTGGAAAAAATAGTTCATGACAAAAACAAACATGGTGACTATGGAGGAGATAACGATCCTGCATCTGTTGAGAAGGAGTCAAAATGGCGGGCAGCGTTGTAGACGGTGGTGGTCTGTGAGACATCCCAGAGTGTGGACGGAGAATTCCACACATTGGTTTAACAGATGAGAGAAACTGACGACCAACATCTCTTTCAGTATTTCTTGATGTCCGTCTGGACTTTTGATGACTCACTCGCTCCTGATATTCACAGCACTTTTTGTGTACAGTTCCAGACACTGCCCCCACGATTTCAGGTGGTACTGCAGGATTTGGTCCATATCTGTACGCATCCGCTTGCAGGATACATGCAGAAATACGGACGAAATGTACGCAGAGTACGTACAGAAGGCTCCGTCCGTATCCGTATGCGTATCTAATGTAGAGCATAGATGAGCCTTTAGAGTAATTTATCTCGTGTCCACGCAAGGGAAAAGTTATTTTAAGCATTTTAACAAACAACCCACTGCAATACAATAATCATAATAAGCTTCTTTTGCAGCCTTTTTAGATTAACCATATGGACTGGATTCTGATTACATTCCATGCCTTCTTTGCAGCTATAGGCTTCAAAGCAAAGGATCCATATATCTACTTTAAAGTGCAGAACATGAACTACTCCTTTAATTCCAAGCTCTGGTGGAATCCAGAAGGGAATCTGTGATGCTGTAACATTCATCAGACTCTGCTCTGCAGCGTGGAAACAAGAATATGAGCAGACTATCTTGGTCAGCTTTATGGAAATATTATATCGGATTTAGAAACCGTTCAAATGTCACATTATTTGAGTCCATGTAAACACAGTCACTGTCAGTGACAGCAGGGTTACTGCTGGCACTGACCACAATTCTTTTTCCTGTTCAGGTGCCACTAAGTTTACCCAGCTCACACACACACACACACACAAACCAATATTTGTTCCCATCCTACACATCCCTCCCCCACTCACTGTGTTATTCCTGATTAACCGTAAACGAGCAAATATTTTCCCAGTGTTCGCCAGGTTAGATCCCCATTTAATTAAACTGGCTCATTATGTCGCTCTCTGATTAGTGGAGGAGAATCAATTATTCAATTCACAAACATGGGCCGCAGGAGCTGGAGGTGCACAACGAGCTGCTCATTTAATTCCAAGGACACTAATTAGCTACAAAGCAAGCAGTAACTTTCCTTCTCTTTTTTTCCTCCCCTGCCTTCTTTTCCAATTACCGCAAATGCAGGACACTTAAAGTTAGCAAGCAGAGGAGGAAGAATCACAGGCCGAGCTGTGGGTGGTGTTTTAAGGAGGTGTTTTGGGAACAGGGAAAGGGAGAGGGGAGTGGTGGGTCAATCTTTGCCTTATTTAGCCGGATTCTCCTCTAGTTAGTGAGGTCAACAAGGAGAAGCAGGCAGGAGGGAGCTTATTTGCTGATATGTAGATCACAGAGCCTAAGCATTCGGGAAACGACCCCGGGGATTTGCGGATGTGTCGAGCCGGGGCCGCTTACTTTTGTTCTCTGCAATCAAACAGCGGGCAATTATCCGAATTATTGACAGCAGATTTCTCATTTCAACTGCAAATTAAGGCTATCAATAAAGCTTTCTGATGCAAAAGTGACTAATTAACCAACGGAGTGGATCTCTGAAGCCTTGATATAAATAAATAAATTTAAAAAACTCCAGTCGGCTGCACGTTGTGGAAACACAGGGGAACTAATTAGTTTAATTATCAAAACAGCTAATTAAAATTACACAGTTGCCTAATTAGTTCTGTGCTTCTTGCTGTCTCCTTTTCTCCCTCTTTCTTTTTTCTTAGTTGCCCTCTCACTCTTTAATTGACAGGTTGAAGTTAAATATAAAATCGGAGGAAAGAGAGCAGTGTGTGTGTGTGTGTGTGTGTGTGTGTGTGTGTGTGTGTGTGTGTGTGTGTGTGTGTGTGTGTGTGTGTGTGTGTGTGTGTGTGTGTGTGCATGTGTGTGTGTGTGTGTGTGTGTGCGTGTGTGTGTGTTTTGGAGGTTTATGCATGTGTGTTTGGAAGGAAGCAGGAGAGCACAAACAGCTCCTGCTGAATATCTCCCCCTGTGACAGAATACTAACAGCAAAATAGATTAATGTTGTCCCTTTGGTGAGATGGTCCAAATTTTCCTGCCATCAATCTGTCCCAGGGCTTGGAGACGGGCGGGTTGGGGCGTGGCAGTGCCGGGTGAAGAGGGGGGTGACAAACACGGGGTCAAAGCTAAAAGCAGGCCTCCTGTCTCTAGAAAGAGACAAAGCATGTGTCGTGCATTTGTTACTGGTGTTAAGCAATATCATTTGGTATATAATAATTTCTTTTAATAATTTTTTTTATAATGATGTCACTTATCTTATCTATTTGTGTATCTCGAGTACCTCAAACTTGGTGCAGTCTGTCTGCGCCGAACCTTTACTCATCACTTCCTGTTAAACAATGTGAGACTCAGTGATGGGATGTAACTAAGTACATTTACTCTAGTAATATGCTCAGTACAATTCTGGGATACTTGGACTGGCAGTTATGGAGAAGATCAAATATCATCATACGTTTGACCAAAGATCTCAATATCAATATTGCAATGGTACTGTAGGCTTGACTATTGTTGCATTCACTAAATATTTACACAGATTTCTGATAAATAATAATCAGTAATTTTGATATAAAGACTAGGCTCGGCTAATATGGTTTTTTTTCTCTGTGTAGATTTTGCGGTGATATGGCTCTGCAATGGTACTCAGAAGGCTGCTTTCTTAAGCTTAAAGGTTGAATATGGAGAATGAGCAGAACACTCAAGATCGTAGTCGCGAGTGTGTCAACCCAGGAGACAGGAGACCAGAGTCTGTTTGAGCCTGTTTCAACCCATTTCCTCCGGCAAATCACGCCATAAAAACAAGTATTAGAGGAGTTTGACTGACAGTTACTGTTAGCCGTTAGCGTTAGCCATTCCAGCTAAGTAAAGATGAAAGTGATGTTAGCGATCAAGGAGAAACGTAGCCACTTGGGCGTGCGTTTGAATGGCGTTTCTCTCCTTTCTCTCAGTCCATCCAGTGAATGCTCGGCCTATAGTGACTCTGGTTTTTGCCCGTCTCCGCTCACTCAGCTGCTGGGACAAATAACGCCCCCATCACTGAGGCTCCGAGGCAGCTGCAGGATTGGCAAACTCCATTTCACCCAGTGCCAGCCTACAGTAGCTGCACCCAACAACAGACAACCCTGGCAACCAGCAACGCCCAATGCTATTGGCTGCTACCATGGAAACAGAACGGGACAGAAGGTCACTGTCAAATCTGTCAAAAAAAAGTTTAAAAGTTTTTAAATATAGCTTTTAATAAAGATTCTCCAAATTCAACTTCTACCTTTATTAAAGAATACTTGACATTATTATACATACTATGTATTACATTGTCAACTCTGAGAAATGATTGAACAAGTACAATATTATATGACAGACCAATATGTCCAGTAAAAGCCGATAATTTCGGCTTACCGATATATCGGTCTGGTTCTAATACATTCATCATCACCGTAACGCAGCCTTTAAAGACAAACCTTATGTCATACAACGAATCTAAGACAATATTTCATATCACATGCATATCCATATAATATCCATATATTGCACAATCTAGTTGTAATTGCTTGAATATTTCCATGTAAAGCTACTTCATACTTCTACTTATTATTATTATTAATAATAATAATGACTTCCTATTTTATTACTGTACAGTGACCTCGAGTGATGTAAAGGTGCCCATAACTAAAATTAAATATAATTATTATTCCATCTGCTTTAATCACCAATCAAATTTTACATAAAAACCTATGATCACTTTATAAAATACAGCACATTCTTAAGTATTAAACCAATGTTTCCCAGACTTTATGGCTTGTGACCCCTTACATGAAACCGGGTTCGTTTGGGGCCCCTTGACGTATGTCAGATTTCGTTTCAATAAAGAGGCTCAAGGTTCTCCAGTTTTTCACAAAAACCTTTTTCCTACTTATGAATCATTTTATGAGCCATCTGATCGTGTAGACGGGCCCAAACTTTCAGTTGCTAACCCTTGGATACTGAACTGTATATACATAAGGGAGTTAAAACTGGTTCCTTTCCAGCATTAGTTATGTCGTTTATTATATCGGTCAAAGGGGGGATTTTCTGCAAACCATGTAGTTTTAATATTTTGAACAGGAAATCTGTTTCCTCTGTCTTCAATAGGACTCTAAATGTTGGAATGGATTTTTATTTTGAATTTCAAATATTGATGCTTTTATTATGTTACGAATATGAGGACTTCTTCCACTGGTGATACTGGTTTATTTCAGTTATTAAACTAGAGCACAATATGTATTTAGCTCAAAATACTCCCCAACAACTGCACATATCCTGCTGTTTGACTATGTTTTAGGCCTGCAGTGGCTTAAATTAAAATGGGTTCACATTCTAATGATTTATTATTGTATTCTTTTCTTCTCTAAGCTGTCAGTGGCGCACCAACATGCACAATGTTCTAACAAACATGCATGCTGTCATTTCAAAGTTTAGCTTCTGTGTGATCACACCTCATACTCATCGAGTATAGAGTGGAAAAGGGAGAGGATGTTATTTAAGTCCAGCACTGCTAAATCATTTACAGCAGCACCTGCCTGGGGCTACACACTGGAACAATGTCAGAGCCATTTATAAGTTGACAACATGTTTCACTGGAACAAAACCAAACCCTCCAACCAAAATTAATTATGGCTGTAGCATGCGATGCAGGAAAATATGCCATAAATTATGTTTATTACACAAGGCACAGACTAGGACAAAGTATATTCTTACACCATGAATAATACTGCTTTTTGCAATTTTATAATATTTGAACACATGACATGCAGTGGTTATCCAGCCGGCATATTATGCATCTAGAATACAAGTTCATGTATAAGGAATAAAGAGTAATTATTCTATGTTTACACAGAACAAAATTACTAATTTCATGCTCAAAAGCACTTCCACTGACATGCCAAACCTGGGGCCTGTTTCACAAAGCAGGTTTAGTGAAAACTCTGAGTCTGTTAACCCTGAAATGAGGGAAACTCTGAGTTTTCCGTTTCACAAAGGGAGGTAACTCAAACCAGAGACAGAGGGGTAACTCTAGCCTGTTTCACAAAGAGAGGTAACTTAACCTCTCGGTCAGTTACCATGGTAACATGCTCTCTGAAACTATCCTGGTCGGGACCAGGTTAGATTCAGAAAACCTTGAGTTTCTCTCTGTCTCCGCCCTCTTTCAGCCACACACGGTGTTTGATTTCTTCATTCATTCAGTCAGCGAGCGAGTTTTGGTGTAGTATAGTTCCGTCTGTTTTTTCAGAAAATCACTGCAAACATCAGTCAGCAGGCCTACATTAGAAGTTATATTAGGTGACAACTATTTCACTACCATGGCATGTCCTTTTGATAACGATCCCGTGGATGAAGGTGCAGCATTACCGCGCAGAGAATTAAATATTCGCATAACACCGTTATGCGTATTCAGCACCAGTCCACGTCACAGTCCATCTCATCCATCCTTACATTTCCAACATTAACAACCAAAGTCATGTTATCACATCCCAGCAGATATTGTGTGTTGCGCTGCGTTTTTTGCAAATGGGAGTTTTTTTATACAACATCTAAAACAGCCACTTACGGTAATATTTACTTTACAATGTAAAACATGCTCAAAATGAGGCGTCACCATGAGATTGTGCCAATGTTTTACCTGTTTGAACAATGTTTTTATGTTTCATCTTAAGCTGCTGCCAAGTGCGCTTCTCCCCTGTGGGAATGCACTCAAATGAAATAAATTAATAGGCTCCCACTCAAGCAGTTCCCCCTGTAATATTACTGTGATTGCAAAGGACTACATTTAAACTTATGCACTGACCCGAGCAGCAATGTTCTCCCGCACCGTCTCCCTCTCTTTTGCTGCAGCAGCGATGTAAACCTGCTCAAACTCACCGTATGAGCGCATTAATATTTACAGTTGCAGTTGTAGCGTAGCCCTCCGCTTCCCTGTTGCTATGGTGACTCGTCGAATCAGGGCTCCATTGATGCTGTCTTTTTTTACTTGTGGTGCACGCGCTTAACTCCAGGTCAAACTACTCTGAGTTGATCAACCTAACGCAAATCTGCTGTTCTGGAACCGAAAACTCAGAGTTTCCTATCTCAGAGTAGATCAACTCAGAGTTCAGGGTTAGACTCAGAGTTTTTTGAACCTGCTTTGTGAAACGGACCCCTGTACAATTACATACCATATACTGCTATCCTGCGATAAAGTTATATTAAGGGTGACAACAACTGTTGTGGGACATGCATCACTACCTGCTCACCAGCAAACAGCACACGTACCCCTTAGACCAAGACATTTTGAGGGCCGGTTCAGAGCTGGTGCCTAATCTTGAACCAGTGCTTCCTGGGGCCTGTTTCACAAAGCAGGTTAAAAAAACTCTGAGTCTAACCCTAAACTCTGAGTTGATCTACTCTGAGATAGGAAACTCTGAGTTTTCGGTTCCAGAACAGCAGATTTGCGTTAGGTTGATCAACTCAGAGTAGTTCTACCTGGAGTTAAGCTCCAGGTCAAACTATTGGCACCACAAGTAAAAAAAGACAGCATCAATGGAGCCCTGATTCGACGAGTCACCATAACAACGAAGAAGCGAAGGGCTACGCTACAACTGGAACTGTAAATATTAATGCGCTCATACGGAGAGTTTGAGCAGGTTTACACCACTGCAGCAGCAAAAGAGAGGGAGACGGTGCAGGAGAACATTGCTGCTCGGGTCAGTGCATAAGTTTAAATGTAGTCCTGTTGCAATCACAATAATATCACAGGGGGGACTGCTTGAGTGGTAGTCTATTAATTTATTTCATTTAGGTGCATTCCCACGGGGGAGAAGCGCACTTGGCAGCAGCTTAAGATGAAACATAAAAACATACAGGTATTCAAACAGTAAAACATCGGCAAAATCTCATGGTGACGCCTAATTTTGAGCATGTTTTACATGGTAAAGTAAATATTACCGTAAGTGGCTGTTTTTTATACAACATATAAATGTTGTATAAAAAACTCCCATTTGCAAAAAAACGCAGCGCAACACACAATATCTGCTGTGATATAAGAGCATTACTGGTTGTTAATGTTGGAAATGTAAGGAGGGGTGAGATAGACTGTGACATGAAACGGTGTTGTGCCGTATTCAGCCCCCTCACATTATAGGTGATATTCTGGATCAGAAGGCTATATAGGAGAAGTTTATTTACCGATAACCCAACTAAAAGCACACACTTTTGAACCTATGAATTGCAAGAAAAGCTGGGATTACATTTAGGAAACGCTAAGTCAAATACATTCAACTTGCTCAAAAGATCCATTTCATTCATTTTGTAATTATGGCTGCAGTGTATTAAGGACGTCTATGCGCGGTCTGATAATCATCTCCCGACGAATATTTAATTCTCTTTGCGGCAATGCGTCACCTTCATCCACGGGGTCGTTATCAAAAGGACATGCCATGGTAGTGTGAATATTCACCACCTAATATAACTTCTATATAGGCCTACTGAATGATTTTTATACGTTGTATACAAAAACTCCCGTTTGCAAAAAAACGCAGCGCAACATAGAATATCTGCTGTGATATGAAACGGTACCGCTCTAAAAGAGAATTGCCTGGAAATGCAAGAACATCTATAATCAATAGTCTTATAATCATCTTCCGACGAATATTTAATTCTCTGCGCAGTAATTCTGCAGCTTCATCCACAGGATCGTTATCAAAAGGACACGCCATGGTAGTGAAATAGTCGCCACCTAATATAACTTCTGTAACGTGAGGGTTCTATATGTGGTGGTTGGATCACTCTTTAGGAGAAGAAACAGCAGGATGGAGACGGATAACTTTCTTAAGCAACACTTTACTCTTCTTTCGCGTCCACACGTCAACAACAACAACACTTCATCCCTCCTGGATCACATGTCACTCAACTAACCAATCAGAGGCTAGAAAGGCTTTACCTTAAGTAAATGTCAGGAGAACCACAGAGGCAGATTCAGGAGATTAACATAACTGTCTTTTAAGTTCTACGGTAAATGTTTAAACCTGTAAATATAAGAATAATAATTGTAAACATAAATGTGTAAATAGTAAGTGTAAACATACTGTTAAAGCTTACATTCCTCCCCCTCTCACAAAAGAAACGTCCCCGTTTCACAGTGGCAAGCAAAACAAAGAACTGTTACTAGAGAGAACAAAGCAACAGCCTCACTTAAGAACATAGTCCACAAGGTAACTGGGAGATTTCACTTGACGCCTGCTGGGGCGCAGTGAAGAACTAGAGCCCTGACCAGGAGAGGCAGAGGGGACAGCAGGAAATGTCCCAACCATGACTTGGCCAGAGGGGGGAGCAGTGAAACACTGAGTCCAAGGCGCTGGGGCTGGGGGCGAGATGGATTGAGGCGAGTGGGATTGGGGCTGCGGCTGAGGTCGAAGCCGTGGGTCCAATGAGGAGGCACCACCACAGCTAGGTACATTGTAGCTCCTCTTTGCTGCAGGCCTGGAAGGTTTAATGGGCAAAGCACCTGATAATGCAGTCAAGCAAGGGAGTCGAGACAGCACAGATGAGTCAAAATCAGGCGTCTTATGTCCTTGATCTGGCACAGGAGCATTGTAAGGTCTGAGACGGTTGTAATGGACAATCTTGGTCTTGTCAGACTGATCCAGGAGGTAATGAATCCTGTATGTCACATACCGGAGAATTCACATCAGATCCGAGGCACTCCACTATTGCAAAGGGACCTTTCCAGTGAGGAGAGAGTTTCTGTTTAGATGTAGTGGGGTCATTTAACCACACAAGGTCTCCAGAAGCATAGGGAGTGTGCTTGACATATTTGTCATACTGTTGTTTCTGCTGGTTGTGGGCACAGTCTCTATTCCAAGCAGCAGAACCAAAGGCAAACTGAAGTTTCTGGGTCAACAGTGCCACATAGTCAGTAGGTGAGCTTTGAGTAGATGAGGACGGTGTGTTGTTGGGTAAAAGCAGGTTAGCAGGCATCCTAGCTTCCTGACCATGTGTGAGAAAGAACGGAGTGAAACCTCTTGTAGAGTGAGGGCTGGTGTTGTAGGCCAAAGCAACTTGGTTGAGACAGTCATCCCATTCACCCGGCTGCTGAAGTAGTAACTTGGCTAACTGATCAATGACTGTTCTGTTGAATCTCTCAATCATGCAGTCACACTGAGGGTGATATGGGCTGGTTCGTGTTTTCTGGATGCCCAGCAGTTCACACAGGTGTTTCACTAAGTCAGACTCAAATTGTCGCCCTTGATCTGTATGCAGCATTTCTGGAATACCGTGTTCACAGATAAAGTTTTCAAACAAACATTTTGCAACTGTTGTGGAGCGCTGATCTGGGATGGCATAGAGGTTGACGTACTTGGAAAAATAATCCTGAACCACGAGCACATACCTGTTGCCACGACTTGTGATGGGAAGCTCCAGTATGTCAGCTGCAACCTTTTGGAATGGTTCAGTAGCAACGATTGTTTTCATTGGAGCTCTCTGGTGCGGTATGGGACTCTGTCGTGCATCACATTGAACACATTGCTTGCACCACATTTTGATGTCACGTGACATAAATGGCCAGTAGCAGAGTTGCTGAGCACGTTTAAGGACTTTATCTGCAGACAGATGACCAGTTACTGAATTTCCATGTAGTAACTGCAGAACAGTGTCTTTTAAGGCATGGGGAACAACCACTTGGTGCTGCACTGACTTAGTATAAGGGTTGAGAACTTCACGACAGAGCAACCCATTATGAAAGGTAAGTCTGTGGTACTCTTGCCATAGTGCTTTTTCAGCAGGTGTGCGTTTTTTCATGCGCCAGTATGGTGGTTTCAGACCCTTAACTTTCCAGCTAATGACCTCAGACAGTACAGAATCTTTCTGCTGTTCCTCTTTAAGATCATTTTCCTGGAGTTGAAGCACAAATGTGGAGCAGACAGATTGTGTGGCACACTGTACTTCTGGACAAGGCGGCTGCAGTAGAGGCTGCATACCAGAAACAGGCTCTGGATCAGTACTGTCGGGGCTTTGGTCATGTACTGAACTGACATGACAAGATGGACCTACAGGACTTGACTATGTCTTGTCAGGGTGTGGACTAGCAGGGGCAATACAGGAGGTGCTTTGCTCTGTAGAGCCAGTGTTAGCAGGGCGACGTGACAAAGCATCTGCATTGAGGTGGCTGCGGCCGTACTTGTGAATTATAGTCCACTCAAAAGGATCAAGTTCAAGAGCCCAACGTGCACGACGACCAGTTCTGTCATTTTCGATGGGTATTTTCTTGAGACCCAAAAGAGGTTTGTGGTCTGTGACAATAACAAAAGGTTGCTTGTAGAGGTAGTGGCGAAACTGACGTACAGCCCAGACAATAGCCCAGAGTTCCCTATCGTAGGTTGACCATTTCTTCTCCGCCTTCGTCAGAACATGGCTAGCATATGCAATTACTTTCTCCTGATGATCCTGTCTCTGAGCCAGCACCGCACCTATAGCAGCACCCGAAGCATCTGTGTAGAGGGATGCAACCACAGGGGGGCTTGAAAGAGAGCATGTTTCAGGTAAGTGAATGCATCCTGACACTGAGAAGTCCATTGGAAGTGTGCATTCTTCTCCGTGAGTCCATGTAGTGGAACACTGTGATGTGCAAAGCTCCTGATGAACTTCCGGTAATATGAACAAAGTCCCAAAAATGATCTTACATTGGTTACTGAGCGTGGAGTAGGCTAATCTTGAACACTTTTCACGTTTCGTGGATCTGGCTGAATGCCGTTGTTGGATACCACATGGCCCAAAAATGTTACCTGATTTCTGGCAAAAGAGCATTTTGAGGGATTTAACTTTAGACCACTTGACTGGAATCTGAAGAGTATTTCTTCCAGGTGCTGGAGATGTTCGCTGAAGGAGCGGCTGTATATGAGGACATCATCCAAATAGACTAGGCAGGTTTCCCAAGGGAGGCCACGAAGTACCATCTCCATTAAGCGTTGACATGTGGCTGGAGCATTGGTCAGACCCATTGGCATTACTTTAAAGTGATAAAGTCCACTGCCTGTTGTGAAGGCTGTTTTTTCACGGTCTTCCTCTTCCAGCTCAACTTGCCAATATCCATGCTGAAGGTCCATTGTGGAGAACCAGGCAGAGCCTGACAGAGCATCCAGTGCATCATCGACTCTAGGGAGAGGATGTGAATCTTTAATTGTTACTGCATTGAGTTTCCTGTAGTCCAGACAGAAA
Source organism: Echiichthys vipera (assembly GCF_963691815.1). Lineage (NCBI taxonomy): Eukaryota > Metazoa > Chordata > Actinopteri > Perciformes > Trachinidae > Echiichthys > Echiichthys vipera. The sequence continues at coordinate 25,022,352 of NC_139845.1, forward strand.
CGCCATGTGCCATTTTTCTTGCGCACCAAAACCACTGGCGCAGCCCACGGACTGTAACTTTCTTCAATGACATCTGCTTTCAACAGGTTTTCAACTTGAGTCCGTATTTCAGCTCTCTGTTCCGGGGTTACTCTGTAGGCTCACTGTTTAGTGGGTGTAGCATCACCAGTGCGAATATGATGTTTGATTATGTCTGTTCGACCCCTGTCCTCTGAGTGTTTACTGAATACTGTTGTATATTTCTGAAGCAGTGACTTCAAAGACTGACCTTGGGAAGCTGACAGGTTTCCTTCATCTATCTGTACGGGGGGAGCTGCATCATATACAGATGACGTCGCACAACAATTCTCATCAGCTCGCATGATGTCAATTGATGAAGCAGAATGAAACTCCCCAAGGTGTTGTCCAGAATGCAGCTCAATGTCGTCTCTGGAGGGATTTAAGACTCTAACCACAGTTGTTCCATTTTGAACATCACTAAGAGAGTGTGCCACAATGACATCACAGGCTGGGTTGGGCATGAGAACACCACAGTAGTCAGTTGGCATAGGAGAAGCAGGTGTAGGTGCTGACACGGAGGCTGCGATGAGGGTTTCACTCATAGCTGGAATCTTAGTGGGTACCAGCACTGACACATTACAGCAAGCTGCCACTTCATGTCTTTTGGGCACTAGGGGAATTTTCATGTCCCACAGTTGCAATACTTTGTTCTTGAGATCAAGGAGGGCATGGTGCCTTTCCAGAAAATCCCAACCTAGTATTACTGGCTGGTAAGCATCTCTGAGGACTTCAAATTCCTGCTGCCATACCTGTCTTCCAAGTCTGATTCCAATCGTTAACTTGCCTAAATTGTCCAAGTGCTGTCCATTCACTGAACGAGCTGGCACAGAGGACACTGTCATGGGGCGTTTTTTTAAAGCTGGATGGGAGTTTCGAAAATCTTCGCTCACAATGGAGACAAATGAGCCAGAGTCAATTAAGGCGCAGACTTCAATGCCTTCAACAATAGCCAAGATGTTAGAAGAAACAGAGCAATCAAGTCCTCCGTCATTGTTATCCAGTATAAATTGTGGAGTATCATCCTGGGGCTGTGATGCAGTAGCTGATGTTTGCCCCTCAACAGCAGCTAATGAAAGTTTCCCTGACACTCGGAGCTGGAGTGTGGGTGCCTTTCAGGAGACTGGAATCGAACACTGCTCCTAGTGTGTGGGCTTGCATCTCTATTTCTCTGTGGAGCTGGACTAGGACTGCGTCTGTATTTATTTGTGTCATCATGGCAACCATACCTGGAGTGCTGGTAGGATGGGCGAACTGGAGAGTGACCCCGGTCATGTCTTTTATTCTTGTCCCACTCTTCGCGCCTCTGGTGATCAAAGGGTGGTGGACAACGCCCGTAGGGAGCCTCAGAGTCACGACTATAATACGGCTCAGGTGAGTAATAGTCTCTGGGGCGGTGTCTGGCATTGTAGGGCGAAGGGGAGGAACTGCGTGCACTGTATCGAGCATCACAGGAGGAGGGTCTGTCAGGTCTGGAGTCCACACGCTGAGCAAGGTAGCTGTGTTTGTCTTGTAAATTCTGTACTAATTTCAAACTGTTTACAGTAAGTGTAAGCTGCTCCACAGCCTGAAGTAGTTTGCCATCAGTAGGTTTAGGGCGAACCATAGCTACCTGCTCTGAAGGTAGGAGGTGTGGAAATCCTGTAGTAGTCAATTGCAGCGCTGCACATGCTCTCTCACAGCGGCTGGCAATGCACACGGCTTCCTCAAGGTTCCCTGCACCCATCTCATGAATTTTTGACTGTAAGTTTGAGTCTAAGCCGGCAACAAAGCGGCGAAATTTTTCACCTTCTAGTGCATTGTGATCATAGTCTGGAAAGGCTTCTAGCACAAGACGAGTGATGTCTGCACTGTACACATCCCAACTTTCACCTGGTTTACGAGGGCGGGCATTCACATGTGTTTGGAAGAATGGTAGGGAGTATTGTGGCCCAAAAACATCTCTGAGTTTGTCCCTCGCTAATTTATAGTCTCTCTTGGTCAAAGGAGGCAGGCTGTCCCAGTACAGAAATGCAGCATCGGTGAGACGAGTTGGAAGGATTGAGGCTAACACTGTAGACAAATCCGCGTCAGGCGAAATCGTAGCCTGCACTGCTACTTCAAAGCAGCGAGACCAACTTGTGAAAGATTCTGTCCCATCTCCTTTAAAAGCGAGGGGAAGGTCAATTTTTAGGGCACTGGAGAGCGTATGTAGTGCTAAAGGAGTAGCATTTGTTCTTGTAACATCATCTGATCTTTGTTGGTGTGTGGGAGCAGGCTGCAGTTCATGCACAGATGCACTCTCATCCTCAGACATATTTATAGAGGAAAAAAAAATGACCAGTTCCAAATCACCAAAGCATGAAAAAATTTGCAAAAAAAAAAACTGCCAAATAAAATCCTTAATACCTCCAAAACTGAGCTTTCAGTTCATGAGCTGCTCTCAAAGAATGCAAAATCCAGGTAGCACAAAAGGCAACGAGTTCCACAGTTCAGGGGGATAAAACTCACCAAAATGTGCAAAACCACCAAAATAACACCACGCTGCCACCAAATGTAACGTGAGGGTTCGATATGTGGTGGTTGGATCACTCTTTAGGAGAAGAAACAGCAGGATGGAGACGGATAACTTTCTTAAGCAACACTTTACTCTTCTTTCGCGTCCACACGTCAACAACAACAACACTTCCTCCCTCCTGGATCACATGTCACTCAACTAACCAATCAGAGGCTAGAAAGGCTTTACCTTAAGTAAATGTGAGGAGAACCACAGAGGCAGATTCAGGAGATTAACATAACTGTCTTTTAAGTTCTACGGTAAATGTTTAAACCTGTAAATATAAAAATAATAATTGTAAACATAAATGTGTAAATAGTTAGTGTAAACATACTGTTAAAGCTTACACTTCTAATGTCTGATGTTTGCAGTGATTTTCTGAAAAACAGACAGAACTATACTACGCAAAAACTCGCGTGCTGACTGAATGAATGAGGAAATCAAATGCCGTGTTCGGCTGAAAGAGGGCAGAGACAGAGAGAAACTCAAGGTTTTCTGAGAAAAACCTGGTCCCGACCGGGTTAGTTTCAGAGAGCATGTTACCATGGTAACTGACCGAGAGGTTAAGTTACCTCTCTTTGTGATACAGGCTAGAGTTACCCCTCTGTCTCTGGTTTGAGTTACCTCCCTTTGTGAAACGGAAAACTCAGAGTTTCCCTCATTTCAGGGTTAACAGACTCAGAGTTTTCACTAAACCTGCTTTGTGAAACAGGCCCCTATTTCCACAGCCAAAGAACCTGCTCTGGGCCAGGAAAACTGGTTCCAGAGCAGCACCAACTCTCTACTGGTCTTGAACTGGTACCACAAAGTCTTGCATGCTTTAAAACATGTACGGATTTTAGAATTTGAGTTTTTTATTGATGTTTTTTTGTCAAGACATAAATCAGTGGATCATTAATGTTAACTGCAATGTGATCAATAACAGGTAGTCTGTGCTAGGTAAGGTAAGCTAACGTTAGGGCTAGCGGGCTAACATTAGCTTCCAACAAAGGCTAACATTAACATCTTACATTCAGTGTTGATAAGAATCAAAACGTGTTAGATAATTAGCTTTCTCAAACAAACTATCCATCCATTGTATGAGATAAGATAAGCAGTATAAATGTGTTGTAGTCCACTGTTGTTGTTGTTGTTGTTGTTTTTGTTGTTGTTGTGCTTGAAGTGGGCGTTTCTGAGGAAACCTCAGACGTATACAGTGATGTAATGACGTGGCTCTCTGGGCTCTCTAGCCTGTGGAAAACCTGACGGGTTCTGAGAAGGTTCACGAGATGAACCAACAGGGAACCAGCACCAGCACCAGCACCAGCCCAGCACTAGAACTAGGTCTGGGTAAGTCAAAAAGGGGTAACAGTAAGAGACTGGCTGGCTGCTGAACTCCGTGAAAAAACTGACGTCAAAATTTGGAATTTGTTTTTTGATGTCTGTTTCATGTGTAAGTTTGGTGAAGTGCACTTTCATGGCTCCTTTTTGGGGCTGAGTTAAGGTCAAACACGTACTTCCTGATTCCGTTGTATCATCCAATGATGCCCCTGAATCTAGATGTCCACACAGGTCACTATTCGTGGTTCGCAACTCAAGGCAAGACAAGACAAGTTTATTTGTATAGAACAATTCAACAACAAGTTAATTCAAAGTGCTTTACGTAAAACATTAAAAGCATTGGGGTAAAAACACATAAAAGGTCAGTTAAAACATATAAAAGATTATTATAGTTACAGAAGTTACAGTGCAATTTACTGAAAAAACACATAAAACATATAGAAATATTTAAAACACATAAAACATCATTTAAAACATAAAAGATGGTAACAGTTACAGAAGTTACAGTGCAGTTTACTGAAAAGCAGCGGCAAACAGAAAAGTCTTCACTCTTGGTTTAAAAGAACTAGTTGCAGCAGACCTGCAGTTTTCTGGAAGTTTGTTCCAGATTGAGGTTTGTTCAGGGTTGCTGTTAAAAAAAATAGAGGAAATTATCCTTATAGAGTTCATATTTTCAACATATGTTTAAATATATAATGAAGAGAAGATGGTGCTCATTTTTAAATGAACATATACGATGGCTCAGGCTCTGAATTACATCAAATCCCAGTTAAAACCAACTGCTTCCTGCAGTATGTGAGGTTGCCTTGCCCCCTAAAAGAAGTAGACTGATCTAAACAAGCAGCCAGTGAGGTTTGGGCATGTTTGAATACTGCCTGCTCAGCCATCAGCAGATTATTTGTCAGGTGCAACGTGTTCATCCCCTCCAGCTAGAGAAGGTGCTCATCTACAGCCTCCCAGCATGTAAATGGTCCAGGAGCGGGCAGGGCCGACCTGGAGCCTTTTTCGGCCAGGGGTATTTTTAGCTACACTAATCAGGGAGCTTATTATTTCTTGGGTTCACAGGAACTTTGAACTGCAGACTCTCTTGGCCTAAAAGATTCATGAAGAAGAGGCTATCGTGGGACCTCCTCAAGGCTGGAAGGGGTCAGAGGTTGGTGTTATCCCTACGGCAACCACAGAAAAACAAATTATATGTGTTAAGGGTGTACTGCTTGTACATTTATTGTATATGTTTCATGTAGCCTGGGTGTATCTGGTCTATAACTGGGGGGAGGCATATTGACTTATACAACCAGGTGGAGATTTGTAATCTGTTCTAATTTTAAAAAAAGCCCAGCAGTGCTAAGTAAATATGGTATGTTGTGTGGAAAAACATGGTTTCAAGTGTATTTGGTGCTAATAATAATATCCCAGGATCCCAGGCATGAAGTGATAATTTTTAACGTAACGGTAGAGCTCTGCTGTAAATCTCTCTGGCAGGGATTAAACGTCTCTTCACCATCAAGAAAGCTTTTTGCAAATCAATGTAATTATTATTAATGGATAATATTGAAGTTATTATGAATGCACTTGTAAATCTCTGGCCCTCATTAGGTTGCAGAGGTGTCAAAAGTATTCAAATTCATCTTCTACTCATGTAGAAGTATAGATACTAGGGTTTAAAAAAAAGACGTTTGTGGCGGTAGATGTATCAACTCAAGCTTTTTACTCAAGTAAATGTAATAAATTACTGGTTTCAAAACTACGTAAAGTACAAAAGTAAAGGGATCTAAGGGGGGAAATGTGTCAGTGTCACAATATTACTTCTGTGTTTTTATAATGGACTCTGACTAGCATAATATACCCCTAGCATAACTGACCATACCTGAGGTGGATGTGGAAACGGGAGACTCCCAGGCACCCCAATATTCTGTACTTTTAGATGTTTTGAAAGGCTGCTCGTGTTCCTTTCCATGCAAAACCTTTGTTGCACTTATTAGCATTGCTACTTGCATCAGTTTTGGTGAAATAAAGCTTCACTTTAGACCGCTTAGTTCTCTCCACCGTCTCTCTAGTGCCGTGTGTGAGAGAGTGACAGACAGACAGACAGGCGGTGAGTGAGTGAGACCCCGGCCCGCCCCCTGCACAGGAGCATGGGGCTCTGACACAGAGTCTGTTCAGGAGGATTGCGAGGACTGTTAAGCAGAAAGGATAAGTCTGACGTTATTACGGTATTTCAAAATCTTGCCCTGGACCAGGTTTCAGTACCCATCCTTAGTAACAAGGCTATTTTTAAAATGTAAGGAGTAGAAAGTAGAGATAATTATGTGAACATGTAACGAGGAGAAGTCAAAAGTCGTCTTAAAAATTATTACTCTAGTAAAGTATAGATACCCAAAATTTCTACTTTAGTATACTTCGTTACTTGACACCTGTGTTAGATTGTGAGTGTGTACGATGGCCCTCGGAAAAGAATGCTTTTTGTATATAAAATGCAATCTAGCTGGGGCCAGCTGGTGAGGGAAGCATGTAGATTACAGGGTGAATTGCCTGCAAAGCGCTGTTCCATTTGAATTTTCAATGCGGTCCCTCCATTTGACTCATACAGAGACCATTTTTGCTCAGATAGAGCAAAGACAGATTCCATCAGGTCCTTATCTGTTACAAGTTGCATTGCTTGCAACTGGATTCAATAGGTACCAATAATGGTGTTATTTTTTAAACATTAGGATACCTGGGTTTTCTGCACTGGTCAGCAGTGGGCTATATGAGTATGAGAAAAGCATATAAAACATGCCCGGCTTCCTTCCTCTCCCTGCTGTCCGATACCATGAATGGTTTATTATTCCTATCATTTTTCTGACTTTCTGGAGGAAAAAGTAATTTTATCTTGTAAAGCGATGTATTTTTTTTCTGCCCCCCCCTGCCCCCCCCCCCCCCCTGTCCCCCGAGTGGTGTATATTGTTCTGGGATGAAGAAGTCTTCCAGCTGCATTGATACATCATCGTAGCCAACCACAATCACTGTCTCCAGACTGTCAGCGGAGACCAATTTTGGCCACATACCCTCTGACCATGACATTTAAGAAAAATTAATCCCACTCTAAGCCTTCGAAGAGAATTAACTCTGTCGCAAAAAAAGACCAACATCAAACCTCTACAGAGGGCCGGCGGTGTGTGGGGTCTGCCGTTCTCTCGTGTTGATCAATAGGACAGAAAGTGTTTGACAGCTTTCGTGCGAGTCGGCTGATTCTTTTGTTGTACGACCGGTTGACGGCAGCAGAAGCGCCTCACTCCCTGATGCAGATATGCCTAACATTTGAATTGGATGACAGACTGAGTGTTGAGTGAGAAGCTCTGAGTAACCACTTAGGGAGCTGTCAATCACACCACTGACATCGCTGTTTTGTCTGCGTGTTGATAAAGTGCGATCGAGGTGTATCGCCCGGCCTGCGAACAGCATTGAAGGCGCTGCTTTCAAAAGAGAGCATCCCGGCAGCTATGGAAAGCTTTCATCAATCCAGGGAGGAACAAGTCTCTTTCCTTTACACAATTCATGTGGAGCCAAATCATTTGGATAATAGCCATGTCTCCGCCATGATAGAGACTGAAAGGATGAAGGATTTTTTTTCTCCCATTACGGCGGTAGCAACATTCACAGATACACTATTGCAGGTTATTAGTGGGCTTGAGCAAAAAAAGCACTCAGCAACATGACAGTGAGACAAGACATTTCACTGAGACACAAACATACATCCCAGCGTCACGCTGCATGTCGTGTCACAGCTTGAAAGGTCTCGGCAGGAACAGACTGATCATCAACGCTATAAACTAAAAGCCTCTTAAAAAGGGAGTCTTTTTCGAATATTTTCTCTTTACATTCCAAAATTGTGTTTATCTGCTGCTATCAGGTTGAACAATGTATGCATCTGTTTCCAACTGAATAAGGCCGGTAAAACTCCCTTTATGTAAAGTTCCTTTGATTGCTTAAGACACCTTGCATGCTCCGTTTTGCAGCAGAACAAAATGAGCCGCAGACTCCATCTTATTTACATTTCCCTTTTCATAACCTGTTCTGTTACAGCGAGAGCTCAGAGAAGGCAGCGAGAGGAGGAGGAGGAGGAGGAGGAGGAGGAAGGAAGTAAGGAAGGGAAAACAGGCAAGAAAAAGAAACAGTGTGTTTCAATGCCAAGGTGCCGGGGCCTCTTTAAGGCAGTAAATGTTCTGACGGCAGGAAAAGAGAGGCGATACTGAGAGCAGAACTCCTTTCCAAGTGAGCCGCATTGTTTTAATTGTTCAGACCGTAGAACCGAGGGGGAGAGAAGCTGAGTCTGTTTTCTTAAAGCCAATGTTAAAAAAAGAACAACCTGGCTTTTTCCCGGCAATGTGTTGGAGCAATTATATACAAACCCTGTAATTATGCATATCTTTTGGAAACATGTAATGGCTGTATGGAAATGAGACTGGGCTGCTTAAGCAGCACACGCGGCGCCCCCCCATGGCAGTGCATTGTTTGATATTTTAGGCACTTTTGGCAGAGTAATGGGGAGTTTAAGGCACATCACTGTTTTGTTGTATGTGTTTGTTCATGAAACTGTCTGTGTGCAGCCATGGAGGGAGGCGGGTTGGTCAGTGTGGACACTAGCTGGTGGGCAAAAACACGAAGCACAAACACATTATTTTGTATCAGTGGAAACCCAACCCACCCACCCCCACCACCATTTCCATACCTCCTCCTTCCTCCACAGATCCAATCCTCTCTACTTCCTTCTATCTTCTCCTCGCTCGTCTCTGCGTGTGTTAGGTCCCACCCTTAATTAAGTCTGCTGGGGTTTAAAGTGTTGAATCTTGTTTAAAGCCCATATCAGCACATTTAAAAGGACTGTGAGTGTGCATTGTAATCAGGACATCCATAGCTGTTTGGGTAGGAGTGTTGGCCACTGAGAGGCTGATTTCATACTTGATTCCTTCACAGTTGTTGTTTTTTTCTCTGCAGATGTTCTCGGGAGAGAAAGAGAGGGTGTGATTATTCCCAACTGTCATCCAGTGTGTTTCTTTTGTACGCACTCCTGCTGCTCACAATTACCACAAGTTAATCTTATCACAGTAAAATTCAATTACTTTTTTCAAGGTTATTTCATAGGCTACAGATGTAGCCTGGGTAGACCCTATTCTGCTGGCCATTGTGTGCTTTTGCGTGTTTCTGTGCCAATAATTGAGTTCCGCTTTTACCTGCAGAATGCTATGTCCCGAGCAGCAACAATGCAACATGTAACAGCTCTATGAGAAACCAATAATGGGAGCATTACTGCAGTTCACCTCGGGCCGAGCACCTGTTACTGCGTCTCTATTCTGTGCTCACACTGACATTTAAAATGGACATTTTCGGCATTGATAACAAGTTAGTGGCAGGGCTGCAAGCCAGGAGTCTGATGAAGGCTATTTAAATGCTTGCAAAGTGGCGAGATTAAAATCGAATAAGTGCAGCCTTTTCCCTCCCTTTTTCTGCTTGACTTATCTGGATTGGTTGTCCCTGACCCTCGGCGTGGTGGATTCTGGGTGACTCCCCCCACCCCAACACCAATTACCCCTGGATGGATTTTTTTGAGTGAGGCAGGATAATTGTGTAATTATCTGGGTGAAATGGGAAGTCTAATGTGTTAAAGTATGGGGGGGGGGGGTTAAGCCGCTGGGAAAAGTGGAGACGGCAGGGTAGGATTGTGCCACTAGTTACGCTGCAGCAGCACCTGCTAACAAAATAGATAAAAAAAAAAAATTGATATGGCCAGAAAGGTAAGAGTAAGGGTGTTTTCACATATAGTCCTCTTTGAATGAAGCAGACTCAGTCTTCTTTAATTGGACCTAAGCTTTTGCTGCAACCATTGAGCCAGAAAGAGCTCAGGGCCCTCCATTCACACAGAAATGTATACAGCAATAAAGTTCATTGGGTTGTGTTGATTGGTTCAGAATGTTGCTGTGGCAGTCCCTGGTTCAGGCTTTAGAATGTCAATCACTCCCAGACTGGCTCTCATTCGTTCACAAGTTCACAGTTACTCCAATGATCCACCATTTCCTGTAGTAAGAACATTCCCTACCATGTTGCTGTTACTTCCTGGGGGGCTGACCCCCTCTTGTCTGACTCCACCTAGTTTTAAACTGGAGCTTTCATTTTGCCATCTGTATTAAATCTAAAAAAATTAAAAGTCCCCACAAGAAAAAGTACCTCGGGATCTTGTTTACGAGTGTGGGCATGATGGAGCGTGAGTTTGGCCAGAGAATCAGAGCCGCACTGTTGTGACGAAAACGGGCACATTTTCTCTACATCGGTGAAAAGCTCCGCTATTGACAAGTTTATTTTCAGAGGCTCAGAAGAGAGATGGAGAACTGCAGGAGAATGTCTTTCTTGCCTTTGGGCTCCTTTCTTTTGGATTGACTTTGGTAATCCACTTGAACAGACTTTACTATGAGAGGAGCTGGTACAGGGCCCAGTAGGTAAGTCTTTTTAACTCTTTTAATAAACTCGTTCACTAACTACGTTGTTGGTGCTTTATTTTCTGTGTAGGGACTCTTCAAAGAAAGTAACGGTAATATTTTAATGTAAAAATATAAATTTGTTTAAGTTTACTTACTTTGGGGAGATCCAATCCGTGATCAGAGGAGAGTTCGGCCGGAACCAGAGAAGAAGTCACGAGCACAGAGGAGAGAGAGGAAGAGAAGGGAGTGAGGAGCTGCATGGCGGCGAAACTCGACAGACAAGCAAAAGACTATTCTGGAAAAGAGTGTCCGACGAGAAGCGCAGCTAAAAGCTAAGGTAACTCACATTAGCTTACCTGACGGCCTTTACTACGGAGCAGCTCCCTCAGCCACTCGCATCAGTGAAGCCTTTTAGCCTGCTGTGTAACTGACTTGCAGGAGAGGACCCGCAGAGAGTGTCTCCCGCAGACGCTGGACAACGGGAGGAATCGTCTACGACCCGCGCCTCAACAACCTGCTGTGCGGCTGAAAGGACAGGGACGAAGCCGTTACGCCATGAGCTGTTATTGTGTCTTTTGCGCTGTGGCGCGAAAAAGCCATTGTAGTTTTTTCCGGTTTCCATGCACACAAGCATCGACTCAGGCCTGCATCACTTCACTGACACATTGGGTATCCATTTTATTTTATTTTAGTAAATATAAGAGCCGGCGTATACTATAACTAGGGGTTATAGTTATTTAATGGGCTGAACAGAAGCCACTGGAGCCACTAGTGTGAATGACAGGATACTTTCACATTCAATTTTCTTTCTTTTCTCAAGGTTTTGAGTTATTGTGTGTACCTGTTTTATATATTTTTTTCCATCTATGATTTGTAGGAAATTCTCTGAATATGTTCACAGGCAAGGTTTTTCCAGTAACGGAAGTATTACATTTTTGTGCTGCACATCAACTTTTACACCGAAGACCCAGGTCTGCAATGATAATCGCAAGGTTAGAGATAGATTTTTTCTCCTATTTTAACAAAGACCACATTATCCAAACATCCAAGGGCTTTAAGTTGCATAAACAGAACCATGAAAACCTACATGAAGCTTTATTTATCACAATTGCATATTGTAGGAAATCAAATTAAATATATTGACATTAAATATTTGCAGATAGCTTACTAGAGACTCAAGTCTTTTGGTCCAAGTTTAAAGTAAGTCCATTTTTTCTTTCTTTTTCCTTTTTCTTTCAAGTCAAGTCACTTGTAACCTGTTCAAAACGTATGACAATAAATTGAATTTGTAGTATAATTACTGATATATATTTTTAAAAATTAAATTAAAACATTTTTATTATTAAAGTTTCTCACATACTTCAATGTCAACATTGACAAGGTTGAACATCTGTAATATTTGATATTTATACTAAAAGTCAAGTCAAGTCAGAAGTCTTTAAATACCAAGTCCAAGTCTAGTCTTCAGTCTTTTATTTTCTGTCAAGTCAAGTTGCAAGTCATTAAAAACAGGGACTTGAATCAGGTCTCAAGTCCACATCTCAGACCTACTGCATGTTCAGTGTGAACATTTTGTAGCTTTGCAGATAAAGTTTCCCCATTATGTTGGTTATAAAAAAAGTTCAATCTCAGCAGAATTAAGTTTTATCCAAAATGTCTTATGAATATTATGATTATGAAGTTACATATAATACCTTTCTGAAAAAGACTACATTCACTTTTACGTTGTGCTTAATAAATATGTATGTAACTTTAAATATACAAACCTCAAAGCCAAGGAAAGACTTTCTTGATATAAAATCGATGTGTCTTCTTAAAGCTTCAGTCGGCAAGTCTGGCGGATCAAGCTGCCTAGGTCAAATTTTGAATGTTTACAACTCTCACGCCCCTCCTCCTCTACCACCTAGCTCCTCCGCTTCCTCCCATCGAGTGCTCGGCAGTGCACGTGCAACAGGTTCCTGTGAATGCACCTGTCTCTTCTCTCATCAATAAACAGCATATAGTACACGCTACATGGAGGTAGGCTGGCCAACTTACTCATAGATAGAAACTGCTAACGTCATTAAGCGTATGCCTAGCTTGAGGCGGGGGCTTCTGTGGTGTGTGCACGAACTCTGGGTGCACGTAGAGGCGGTTGTTTTTTTTTCTAAAACCGGATGATTTATGATGTTCTATCGGAGCAGAGTGTCGGCTTCAGTGACTATGATCAATAAAATCTTGCCGACTTCAGCTTTAAAGAATAATACCACAACAGCATGTAACAAAAATCATAGAAAATGTTATTTTGCTGTAAATTTTTGCACATACTGTATATAAAGGCCAGACTGCCCCTTTGTAACATTCTGTACATTAGCAGTATGTTGTAGCCTGACACTGGCAGCATACATGCCACTTCATGTATGCAAAGACGACATTCCAGGTATGTAGTCTTAATTGATATATAAAAAAGAGAGAAGAAAAGCAATGGAAAGCCATGAAGGTATTTCCCCCCAAAATAACACATTGCATTGACCCTAATCCAAATCCACTCAGAAACCAGGCAATTTCTCACTGCCAGTCTCCAGACCCCAGCTCTAGTAGTGGCTGCAAGTGAGGGGTAAACACTCACTTGTGAAATGGGGGGAGGAATGGGGAGGGACATAAATGAAAATTCAAGGAAAGGGAACATAAGATATGTTGTCTGCTTTCAGCGGTTGTTAGAAAATAAATTGCTTTTGAAAGTAGAAATGTTTACCTCAATTGAGAACCGTTTTATGCCCTTGACAGGAAATTATTTCACAGCTTCTCAAGCAGTCGCTCTTTCCAATGGTTATGTTTCCTTAACCCCACCAAATAACATTGGCCTTCACATTCAGCTAGAGTATAAATCGCCTACTTTGCCCATGTTTGGAGGACCTTCTCAATAGGTTCCTCAACTAATTTCTGTCCTCTATGGAGCAGCTGAAGGAACAGAATTGAAGGAAAATGGTACATTGGCGTTCATGTAGATCCAGAATCTGGAGTGAATTTGACGGAAAACAATGAGAAGATCTGTTAAGCAACAACACAGCAAGCACTGAGTAAACATCAGTGTGACAGCAAATGGAAAACCAAAAATGTAGCATCACAGCAGACATCGCGGCAGTTGAACAGAGACTTCGGCAGAAAAATGACAACATTGGTCATTAGTTATTGTTTGTTTACTTTTTCCCTGAAAGCAACTTGTTATGGTTGTGTAGATGTTTGGGCATACAATTTGTTTGGTTTTGACAGGGAAGACCGCGACTTGCATCAGGAGCATACCTATGTTCCCCGGGTTCTATGTTCCCTGCCTGGTATGTGACCGGGGAACATTTATCATCATGTTATTTTTTTCAGTGCCCAATTCCCCCATGAATAGGCCTATGAAGGGCCTAACCCTAACCACCTAACTGTAACCTCTAGCACTTTTTAACCCTTTATCCCGGGTATATTTAGGTATTATTTTGGGTCTTATTTTTATACTGCACAGGCACACACTTTTAATAAATTATTTAACATTTATTTAGTTTATTTATTTTCTATCTTTTAAATGAGATGATAAAATAGCATTTAATGATGTATGACCTACCGAGGGAGTAACTGTGCAGGAAGGAGGGTATTTGAATAATCAAATGTCCATTGGTACCCCAAATCTCTTTAGAAGTATAAATATAATTTAAATATAAATTTATATTTTAACAATTATTATGACCTTTTAACAACCGACTGTGTTTTAGTGTTTTAATGACACAGAAAGTCCCCTTGTACCCTTGCACGCCAAAACCTAAGAAAATGCTGAATTAAATCTGCGAAGGCATAGGCTTATGTGACCAGGCAACAAAGGACCCTTTTGGGGAACATAGGGATGACCCCCTTGCATCTTATCTCCTGCCAACCTTTAAAGATAATCACATTTAACCAGGATCTTCCATTGACCTTTCATGACTACAATTTCCCCCCTAACCCTTGTAGTTACTGCGTAATGCGACTTTTAGCATTAACTGTTAACTTCATACTTACTAAATTAAGACTACTTTTAGGATAAGGGTAAAGCTGGGGTATTGTTGGAGTAATTTGGTTCTCTTTAATGTTCACTTAAAAAGTAGGACTACAGAAGACTCCTCACAAAAGTCTGACAGTGTATCACTTTGCCAATCTAAGCAATCACTAACAGGCACAACTCACAAAGCATGAAATGATGGCTCATGGCATGATGGAAAAAGGGAAATTATTGACGAACAATGTGGGTTTGTTTGGCTCAGAGCATGTGAGCGGAGTAGAGCGTGTGAGAAATTCCACTCCTCGCTCAAGAAGCTGTTCCGAGCTGCTCCGCTCATCTTTTTATCACTCACCATTCACTCCAAAAAAAGTAGAAATAAGATGTGTTGGATTTATTAGATAAATTACGCTTAATGTGAGAGGGGGTGGGGGCTCCATCCATTGGCATACGTTGCAATAACACAGCAACAAGCACAGGCATGCTTCAAACTCATGGTGTGAGTGGTACCAGAGCAAGAGATAGTGGAGAACGACATTAGACAACAAAGTATTAATACTTAATTATTTCTGAAATATTGTTATATTTTTCTGTTCATAATTTGATAGATTATCAGCTGTGTCTATACCACTGCTGTACTAGCATGTTTTTTTAAATAACCAAGACACCTTTATTTAGTGAAAAAAGCAGTGATCAAAATTAGAGAACAGTAACCATTGTGTGAGAAGAGAAGATTTCAACAATATTTTCTTCTCTAGGATTCAAAAATGAACAGGAAGTGTAGAGGCCAAAGCTTTGAATGACTTCAGCACATCTGCACCCACAGGACATCACTAGTTTCTCACACTGCTCTGGTTTGATCTGGGTCCAAGGATTTTCCAGAGATTCTCTTTGGGGTTTAGATCTGGACTCTGTTCTGGCCATTTCATTGTTTCAACATGCTTCATGGAACTGCTTCACCTGTTTTACAGCTGCAGTGTTGAACCGATTCCCCATTGAGAGTCTTCTCTATCCTGTCCTTTCATGCACTTGTTTTACATGGATGACCGGCCTTTTTGAGGGACTTAAATGAATCTGTGTCCTTGTAAAGTTTCAATATCCTTGAAATCACAGACTGTGAACGCCCAACCTCTCTCTGATGGCTGAGAGGGTCATCCCTTTGGCCTTCATCTGAGACCTGCTGTCTCAGGGTTTCAGTCACCTTAGAGCAGCTTGGTATCTTGAAAAGTAACCAGGAGAGCTGCAGATTAATGGCTCATTTGTGTCAAAAGGGGCCAGTTGTGGTGGATTGATCTGATCAGAGAGGCCTTTTTGGTGCCTCTCATCAGCGGTTTTCTGGGCACATCCAACTGGAAGGAGGCCCTGAGGTAGACCCAGAACATGCTGGAGAGATTATATATCTCGTCTGGCCTGGGGACACTGGGGCCCCCTAGGAAGAGCTGGAAAGCGTCACTGGCGAGAGGCACGTCTGGAATACTCTGCTTAGCCTGCTTCCCCAAGACCTGGAGCTGGATGAGCAGATTTAAATTGGTCGATGGATCTCTGTGTGCAGAACTGTTACAATAGTATGATGAAGCTTAGGAAATATCATGGATATAGTTTATCAAAGAGCAAATGTCAACAGCAGATCTGTGACAACACAATTGCCCAAATGTTTATATAAGATAAAGAACAAGTTCTTGTACTTCTACACCTGTGAGTTTTTGTAAATCAGGTTAACAGTGGCTAGGCCCACTTACATCTACTGTATAGTCTTAGTAAATATGCTGCTGAATTGAAAAATTGTGGTGACACAAAATGTTTTTCCCTTGAAATTACTTTGCTTTTATTTCTATTCCCTCTTGAGTAAGAATTATTTGACCAAACTGGTTTAATGCGTAATATTTAAGGATGTCGCAGCTGCTGAAAGATCTGCTCTGGTATTAGTTGGCATTTACTTGACATTTTGATGAACACCTTCTGGTACATCAAGAATGTAAGTAAAACAAAAAAAAGCATTTTCCAGGATAATTAAAATATAAATATGGCATACAGTATGAAGCAATAAAATGTACCCTTATACATATTTGGCATTCTTTGGTATATTGGTGTTATTTTATGAAGGATTGACTAACCAGTTGAAAAGTAATTTATCTTTTACTGGCAGTAAAGATAGCTTTTAATTTGTTGGAGTTAGGATGCTGTGAGTGTGGATCACCTCTCCAGTCAAACACACAGCCCAAACAAACACTTATGGCAGCTTTCAACTCAAAGAGCCTCAAGACTGCAAACCTTTTTCAGTCCTCACCAGTGCAGCTTGTTGAGGACGAGTAACAAATACAAATATGATGGTAGAACAGAGATGTCAATTAGGTTAAATGATTTCATTGAAGCACTTATATCTAACAAGGTGCCTGTAGCTAAATTATGAAAAGATACAAGGGTTCCTCAATTTGTTTGGATAAAGGCCTTCAGTTGCAAAAATTATCAGCACAAATGCTGGCAGCATTAAATCCACAAAGTCCCCTACAGTACAGGGGTCCGTTTCACAAAGCAGGTTCAAAAAACTCTGAGTCTAACCCTGAACTCTGAGTTGATCTACTCTGAGATAGGAAACTCTGAGTTTTCGGTTCCAGAACAGCAGATTTGAGTTAGGTTGATCAACTCAGAGTAGTTTGACCTGGAGTTAAGCGCGTGCACCACAAGTAAAAAAAGACAGCATTAATGGAGCCCTGATTCGACGAGTCACCATGGCAACGGGGAAGCGAAGGGATACGCTACAACTGGAATTGGAAATATTAATGCGCTCATACGGAGAGTTTGAGCAGGTTTACATCGCTGCTGCAGCAAAAGAGAGGGAGACGGTGAAGGAGAACATTGCGGCTCGGGTCAGTGCATAAGTTTAAATGTAGTCCTTTGCAATCACAATAATATCACAGGGGGAACTGCTTGAGTGGTAGTCTATTAATTTATGTCATTTAAGTGCAACCCCGCGGGGGAGAAGCGCACTTGGCAGCAGCTTAAGATGAAACATAAAAACATTGTTCAAACAGGTAAAACATCGGCACCATCTCATGGTGACGCCTCATTTTGAGCATGTTTTACATGGTAAAGTAAATATTACCGTAAGTGGCTGTTTTTTATACAACATATAAATGTTGTATAAGAAACTCCCATTTGCAAAAAAACGCAGCGCAACACAGAATATCTGCTGTGATATAAAACGGTACCGCTCAAAAAGAGAATTGCCTGGAAATGCAAGAACATCTATAATCAATAGTTTGATAATCATCTCCCGACGAATATTTAATTCTCTGTGCACTAATTCTGCACCTTCATCCACGGGATCGTAATCAAAAGGACACGCCATGGTAGTGAAATAGTCGCCACCTAATATAACTTCTAATGTCTGATTTTTGCAGTGATTTTCTGAAAAAACAGACGGAACTATAGCAGAACTATACTACGCCAAAACTCGCCCGCTGACTGAATGAATGAGGAAATCAAACACCGTGTGTGGCTGAAAGAGGGCGGAGACAGAGAGAAACTCAAGGTTTTCTGAGAAAAACCTGGTCCCGACCAGGTTAGTTTCAGAGAGCATGTTACCATGGTAACTGACCGAGAGGTTAAGTTACCTCTCTTTGTGAAACAGGCTAGAGTTACCCCTCTGTCTCTGGTTTGAGTTACCTCCCTTTGTGAAACGGAAAACTCAGAGTTTCCCTCATTTCAGGGTTAACAGACTCAGAGTTTTCACTAAACCTGCTTTGTGAAACAGGCCCCAGGTAATGCAGAATTTCTTTCAGAAGGACATTGAGTCAAAGGGGAACTCCATTTTTACACATCAAAGTAATAAAAAAAAAACAGCCTCATGAGTTTATCCCTCAACACCATATTTCCCACTAGAAACAGAGAAAAGGCTTTTGACAAAGATTCCAGTTTTGGTTTTGTGGAGTCACTCAGTCAGTGGATTAAAACTCTCTACAACTTACAGTTCGCATTGGATAGACCAACAGTCACAGTGCTCAACACTTCACACTGAAATGGGGCACAAGACGAGGATGTCAAGTCTCTCATTATTGTTTGGCATTTTGATTAAATCTCTTGCCGTTGCCATTCAAGAAAATATCTGAATAGGGACTAAAAACAAGACATTTTCACCACAAAATGAGTTTATACGGAGATGACATCCTGTTATAGCTATACCTCAATAGCCTTTCATTTCATAACCATATCCTCAAATATTTTTCTAAAGAAATTGGTCTACATCGAAAATCTAGCACTATGTGACTGGAATACTGCAATTAAAAACAACCTGTGACGATAACATTAAAGCAATCTTAACATTAAAGCTCTCTTATCTTTCTGGCATTTTAACACTTTTCTTTTGTTATCTTAAAATGCTTCTTATAATCGTATGGCACACTCAAATGTAGAAGAAATCCACCATGTGTTAAAACTAGTCAATATTCAATTCTCATAAATTTTGGATAAAAGTCTGACTAATAATTTTATTCAGTCTGAATAAAATGATTTGCAGAGCTTCCTGCCTGTCTTTCGTTGCAGCGTCCCTTCCAGTTGCCAACCGCCGTCACTGCGCCGGTCTGCAGAGCGGTAGAGCAGTCTGTGAGAAATAACAAGGAAAGGCGAGGAAATGACTGACCAAGGCAAGCTGCCATTTCCACCCACAGCTGCTTCCACAAAGAAAACTATCAACAAAAAGAAGACTATTTCACAAAAAGTTGCGATAAAGAAAAAACTTGATGCGTCAAGAGGAAAAATGCAAGTGTCCATGGACTCTGCTTTCAAGTGGTGGCAGACGCTAATGCAGATTCATCTGGAGCTAGAAAGAGACAAGATGGTCAGGGAGTTTCTGCTGTACAGGTGCTTTTAGTTTGTGAAGAAGATTAGCATTACATAGGCATCAGCGCTAACGTCACTGGTAGCATGAATAAACAAGGCATGTCACATATCACCGGTAGTGAAAATAAACTGTCTTGTCACAACCTGGTTTGTTTACACTATGTGATGTTAGCTTCAGCGTTAGCCTCAGCCTCAGAGTCTTTTATGAAGTTGTCATTAACCCTGTTCTAGTATTAAAACTCTGGGGTTGCATTTGACTTTGTTGGTCACACAATAACCAGAGCTAGTTTAGCACATTGCTAGAAGACATCTCTGGCTAATAGATAATGTTGGCTTGCTGTGTGACTTGCAAAAAAAGTAAGAACTTTTTTCTTAACAAAAGGGTACAAAAATAACTCTTTGCGCCGACTTTATCAATAGTGTTCAAGTAGAAAAAGGTTCTCGTGTTCGAAATGCAGTTAGGGAGATGAAGATTTGCCACGGTGGTGTAATTGGGAGGAACGGCCTCCCTGATCTAAACCTGGGTGGCTGTTTGTTATTAGACTTTCTATAACAAACACCAAGTTTGAACATAAGGATGCTCATAAATGTATGTGGTACCAGAGCACACTAGGCCAAAGGTCGATGATAGATTTTGTGATTTTAGCGGAACTGTCAGGTTTTTTAAAAAAAATACCGTCTGGCCATTCATTTTGAAGGAGGTTGTTGTTAACATGTAATTGTAAGCAACAGGTGTTTCTATATCAACAGGCAGTTTGCTGCTAGCAGAGACGCTAACTTAAGCTTGCTGCTCCTGACCAATATTTTCTCTGTAGTATTTGACTGTCAGAGAGTTCTGTCATCATCTTACTCTGTTCAGTTTGCATTATTTTTGGCCTTTTTGGAGCTAGGCCGACATTACTGTTGTGTTTTTAATCTTTTGCTTTTGCCTTTTTATCCAGCATTGCTGTCGCTCATGAGTTAGCCAAGTCCGTGACAACAAACTAGTGGGCATCACGTGTTGTTGTTTGGTGAGAGCAGAAAGGCAAGCGTCACGTAGTGCACACTGGTAAATGTAGTTTAACTACCATAGATTGCGAGTGCACAAATTATAAAATGAACTAGTATAGTTCATAGTTCATATTTCCAAATTTTGAACTAAATTCGCAGTTCCAAAAATGAAATAGGACATAGTTATCTTTTTCAATATGTTGCTGCAAGCTATGGTTTTCTTTTATTATTGCCCCAGTCTATATAGAACTACAGACAGCAGTTATTTTAAAAAGCTGGGCTTCCCACTTTACTCAAAGGCTTCAGGTCTCAGTCAGTAAACTGCACCACCAGGTCATCCAGCTGTGGCTGGGAGATGACAATGGAGCCACTACTGTACTTAAGTTAGTATGTAAGTTAATGGGTTTTGGGTAGAGGATCTGTCTTGACTGTCTTTTGATTTCTTATTTGCTCGCACAGACCTTGAAATGCTGGGTGCTTCAGTTCAATGTGTCATTTCAGGTCTGCTGTGGAAGTGACTGAAGTGCAGATTTTCTTTTTGAAAGCCGGCGGGAAAAGTTGCACAGAAGTGTAAGGTTATTCCCATCCTCACCGAACTTGTCATAAAACTTGTTTAAATGATCATTCATTTAGAACACATCTCCTTTCACACGTTCATGTCATTTATTGGTCACACCCCCAGAGAAGAAGGCTGCGTTGCTCTATCTTTTGATTGCGCACCAACTGATGTTGTCACGGTTGAACTGGTTCGGACTTAAAAAAACAGCTATTTTCATGCTCCAGTTCGGAACAAACTTTCCAGGTTCTGAACCCAGTTATTTTTGATTGAAATGCTCCAGCCGGTTCAAATTCTGGTGCATGAACCGGAACAGTGCCCGTTCCCTTTTAGCCGAAAAAGGCTATCAGAGCTGCAGAGAGCTGGAGATAAGGAACACAACATCACCAACAATTCACTCTCAGTGGTTTCTGTGACATGAGAAGTACTTTCAAAATAATAATGTTTAAAAATACAGGCTCAGATGTTGTGGACACAGCCAGTGAATGAGGATTGAGTTCCGCTTATACTGTAGCTGAGTAGGTGGTGTGGCTCAGGACACATTCCTGTACACACTACTAAAAGAATGTGGCCACATGTGACCCAGACCACGTCTGAATGTGGTTTGAGTGATCTAATCTCAATTCACCCTGGTTGCATTCACACCTGCACTAAAAACTGTCCACTTTTTATCTGATCACTTATGATGGATTATAAAAACAGGTGTGAATGGGGTCACTAAGAACAACCTGGTCACTTTATGCTGGTCACTTTAACAATCACTTCAAAAACTTCTCTTCTTTGGAACTTGTTGCCTATGTGTTAGATGTAGCTTGTCTTCATAGAGTCTTTGGTTCATTCTTTTTTATGACTATATATATATATATATATATATATATATATATATATATATATATGCCTATATAAATAAACCAGATGAGACTTCATTTGATTAGGCTATACATCCTGATTTAAAACTTCACCAAGAAGGCATTTTACAACGTGGTAGATTGAGCCACCAAGGAAAAGCAGCAATAATCATGATTGAATAGTGATGATGACTGTCATAAAGCTATGGTTGTCTGATCAAGTTAGTTCACCAAGACTAACGACTGCAGCAACACAGAAGAATTGACGATGACTAATTAGCAAATCCATAATGTTTCCTTCCTCTTAAGCATTTCCCTCGAGGCTGTTTTGAATCATTATGCAAATGGTGTTGTCAAATGTCAATTAACGTGAGCAGAAATACTGTGATTTATTATTATGAAAAGTTGTAAGCACAAGGAAACTTTTCTTCTCTAAGTCATTAAAACTGTGTATGAGACAAAGGTGGCAGGGAGGAAATGAAGGAGCAGCTTACTAGCATTTAGCTGCAGAGAAAAAACATCCCTGCTGTACAGATGCTGTGTCACTGACCAGGACAGGCAGCAATACAGAGCTAGCTGTCATGTAATGATCATGGAAACACATGCAGTTACGATGACAAGAACTGGGTCTGGAAGACACAACGACAATGTAAGAAGCAGTAGGAATTTGAAAAGGGTGGGGCTGAAAAAGAGGTGGGGAGAGGACAGGGCCGTTCAGGCCTAATTAAAGATATGGTCTACGTTCTGAAAATCAGTTGAGCCTCTGAGACAGGTAAAAACACATGGCTAATGTGTGGGAACACAGGGCTGTGGGAATAAAGGGCTGTGGGAACATAGGGCTATGGGAACATAGGGCTGTGGGAACAAAGGGCTGTGGGAATATAGGGCTGTGGGAATATATATGGCTGTGTGAACAAAGGGCTGTTGGAATATAGGGCTGTGGGAACATAGGGCTGTGGGAATATAGGGCTGTGGGAATATAGGGCTGTGGGAACATAGGGCTGTGGGAATATAGGGCTGTGGGAACATAGGGCTGTGGGAACATAGGGCTATGGGAACATAGGGCTGTGGGAACAAAGGGCTGTTGGAATATAGGGCTGTGGGAATATAGGGCTGTGGGAACATAGGGCTGTGGGAATATAGGGCTGTGGGAATATAGGGCTGTGGGAATATAGGACTGTGGGAACATAGGACTGTGGGAACATAGGCATGGACCCCCTGGAAGAGAAAGGCGTTACTGTGAGCCCGTCAACACTGTTCATGCATCTGATAAGTCCACAATTAAGAGAACAGTCGGGTATTTGTATAAATACGCTAAATGTCGTTGAGATTTGTGTGTCGGTTAAAATACTGTATTGTTAAAGTTGTTATAGCACTTACCATTTTTCTTTTGTGTGTGCGCCATGGTGTTCAGCCAAAAGAGTCCCAAGTGGTACGAGGACCACAACAAAAGTTCCAGGTGGGACCAGGCAGCAGGATGGGGATAGGGGTGTTCGTGTTTGGTGTTTTGGCTTATTATTAATTATATTACATGGGTTAATTTTAAGTTAAACAGCAGTGTGTTTATTATTATTAACATATTGTCAAATTCTTTATTAAATATTTGGTAGAAAATTAGTAGTAAGATAGTAGTTTCCCTCGGGATAAATAAAGCTTCTTGAATCTTGAATCTAGTAATTGGTGAACCCAGTCTATAGTAGCTCCAGGTGGGGTCCTCAGTGCCCCACTATAAAAGGTTCCAGTATCCATCTGTCGGTGTTGCTGGTCAGATCCTCATGCGGGGTTCTGGTGACTAGGTTTCCTGTGTTCACTGTTATACAAATAAACACACCTGGGTTAGGACATGTAAACTTTGCCTTGGAGCCCTCTTTCACTGAAATCTCCAGCCGCTCAAGTGTCATTCTAACATTCACTTTCAGCATTTTACAGTTTGAGCCCATTTTTTAAAGTTTTATGAGATACGTGTGTGTTGGAGTCTCCTGGTGACATTGTGTTTTCAATGGTGCTTCATGGATTCAGGAATGACCAAACAGAGCTGAGGAGTATAGCAAAGGACACATTGTTCGTGTTAAAAAACACCTACAACAATCGACAGCTGCAATCAAAAACATGATGAAACTTTGTTCTCTCCATTGTTGTGGGCCTGTCAAGTACCCAGTGAACAGTGTGAGCATGGGTTTTCAGTAGCAAGGGTGAAGTGGCTTTTTTAGAGGCAGCACAATTACACAATAAATCAACCTAAAAAAGACAACACAGGGTGTCAATTAGCTTGTGTAATTGAATAATTACTGTCCAGAGAGCTCAGGCACAGTCCCCGCAGAAGCTTTTCTGCAAATGTCAAAAAGCAATTGAAATAAATTACGCATTTCCCAGATCACCCCAGGGATTAGGAAGGCCATAAAAATTCACTCCTTTTACCTGCAATAGTTCCCTCACAGCATATATATATATATATATATATATATATATATATATATATATATATATATATAGCCGAAACTGTCAGCTAAGAAAAGGTAAGAGGACATCCTTACCATATAACTAACTTGTCTGAGTAGAAGAAACTTTAACTTTCAAAATGGATAAAGGAGACATTAGGAATACAATCGATCTGTTTTCTTATTTTGCTCGTTTTTGTTAAAATGCCTTGGTTATTTAAAAAAACATGCTAATACAGCAGTGGTATAGCCACAGCTGATATTCTATCGAATTATGAACTATAAAAAATAAAGATATTTCAGATTGAATCTAGAATTAATACTTTGTTCTCAAATTTTTACAGTGGTTGAAAGCAAGCCACACCTGCTCTCATGGATAACTTCTTTGTCTTTCATACTTTTTGTATTGGTTTGTAATCTTGAATCTTCTGAATCAGGACATATTTTTGTGTAAAATTTCTACATGGTGTGTTGTCTGTATGTTTTTATAATACTTGCTTTAGGACTTCGGATGAAACTTTGCAACTATGCTAACATATTTACATTGGTGCCCTTTGATATGTAAATTAATGTGCATTATCCTAATCGAATAAATCAAATAAATAGATTTTGATTTCCACAATTTATACTTGGTAAGGATTAGAGAAAAATAAAAAAACACCCACAGGAGACAAATCACAGCCGCCTGGGTGAAAGTCCTGTATTGTGTGACCCATCACCCCAACCTGCTACTTAAGCAGAGATCAGCGGTCTTACTGCGCATTGATTTTTTTCAGAAATAAATACATGAAATACACACAAAATAAATATGTGGAATGCACACAAATTACTGCACACTACTTCGTAGTTAGATGTACGATAAGTGAATGTGAACAGCCTCATATTGGACTGTAGACAGACGTAGTGCCGCTCCCCAGGTCCATCATCCCCTCCTTAGTCTCACATCACTGCTTACGTTGGCTCTCTTCTCCGATCGGTTCATCCCACCACACCTTTCCATCTTATTGGTTACAAGCAATGTCTCTAAAAAGGTGAAACCTCGACTGGTGCGGCAGGAATTTGGGGGTAATTATGTCATACAGTGGCAGGAAGTCAACATGTAAATTGCAAACAAGGCATGCAAAAAAAAGAAAGCAAGGCGATAAAAAAAAAACATCCAAAAGACTATAACAAAACCAACACTAAGATGGTCAACACTTTCATGATTATGACATCATTTAAAAACAAAAAAGGAAAAGTAAAAAATAAAGTGTATAAGATCATCCCGATGCTGGTTTGTCTGATTGTCTGACTGCTCGGGTTTCAACTGATAGAAATGATAAATGATAAAAAATAAAATCACACACAAATCACCAAGCCCCCACCGACTTCCAGGTTGATCAAATAAGGAAGAGCGAAAAACTGCATTTCTCTGAGTGTCCACTAGGGGCAGGTTTCATGATAGAGCAGTTTCTCATTGACCCCCATGTTAAACAGGCCGTTGTCACAGCATAATTAAACCTATTTAAGGCCAAAAAATCATTCTAGTCTGTATGTTTAGGTCATATCTCCATAACAACACTGAGGGTGGTGAATCTTTTTGTACCAGGCTAGTTTTTATTTATTGGAGGTTAAGTTTATGAATAATTAGGTGCGTGGCCTCTTGAGTGACAGCTAGCCTCTGGCCCTCACTTCTCCTCAGAGGTATCAGCCAGATGGACGTATCTCCCTCCCCCCGACGTCACATACATGTCCTTTTTTGGTAAGAGGAAATGAGGCGGAGTCAAAGTCTGACAAGATGGCAACTCCTGTAGGTGAGTACGATTGGATTAAGTTGAGAGAACAAACCTCGACTGGTATACTACGTCCATTTTTATACAATCTATGCACATAAGGCTGAACAGGCCATAGGCATTCAACTCTATTTTATTCTGTTATTATGAACAGGGGTTCCTTCAGTGTAGTTATATATACACATATATTATATGACACAGTATCATAAAGACACAGTATCAGCTGTGGGATGCTTGTGTGAACAGTGCTGGAGCAGCCCCTCGCATAACCTAATTAGAGATCACATCAGGGTTGTTAGGTGAATGGTTTATTCATTATACAGAGGTACATTTAATGGGCCAACTCATTTAGTCGCTAATTATCAAACTTGGCAACAGATCGTATTCTCCTGACGTTTTGATCTTTCTGAAGGACATAAGTGTGAAGAAAGGCAGAGAGAGGCGAGTGCAGTGAAAACCAACAACGTGCCAGATTGCTGCTTTGATTAAACATTGAAGGATCGCCTCTCACAAAGAACACTGTCATCTCTCTGCTCTGTTTCCATGGACCCCCGTGAGTGCTTCACCATGGTCCAGCCGGCACTACAGCCACGCCCTCTAGCTGGGGTTAACCTCACCTTATTGGCTGGACCAACCTTTGATGGTCCGCTATGAAGAGGTATATGTGAAATGTTCATTCTTTCTTCAGTCTGATGCCTAATGAGAAAACATGGGTGGGGACTGGCATTTGATTGGCAGACTAAACTAAATACGGGGTATCAAGGTCATCCTTAATAAGATGCTGTTGATTCATGTTTGTCATGGATCCACTGGGTCTGCACAGATGATGTCCCATGATAGAATGTGCTCATATTCTGGAGAAAATGGGAATAAAAAAGCATATGAATAAAACAATGAGTGGTACGCCCAAAGTATTGCTTCATGGGCAATTTAGATATTTTTTCCATGTTCCATTTGTTTGATATGCATAATCATGTCACGTTGATTGGCTAACCCTAGAAGAAGAAAAGAGTGACAGACTTGAAAAACAGGAATGAAAAGAATGAAAGTTAGGTTAAAAAAATATCACAGTGCATTTGCAGGAACACTGCAGAGCGATGTGAAGTGCTGTTTAAAATAAAGGTCCAAGATGGAGCTACACAGCATGGAAACAACATACACATTCATAACAACATACCTCAGAATTAAACGTCTAGTGAAAGTGAATACTGATCTAAAGTCTAATTTCTTCTTAAGAATTATGCTAGCACTGTTCTATTTGTTTTTTCTGGTTTTCAACAAATCTCATGAAATGACTAACGATGTGTTAGTCCGTCTCTCATATACTTTGTCACTTTTTATTACATGAGAAAAAGGTTTTGTAGAAAAACATGTTAATATTTGACAAAAGTCCAAACGCACTTACTAGAAAATGTATCACTGCCTTCATCGGCAGAGGTTGATTGCTCAGTTGCCATGGAGATGATTCATTATTTTGGTATGGTATCATTACCAAAACTCAGGTGTCATATCTGCACTAGTATTGTAAAATTTTAAACAAAACTCAGCCCCTGTCACAAAGAAAGTACAATCCCTATACTGTACTTTCATTAAAACAAAAAAGGCTCAGTAATTTCCTGAAGAAATAAAACCACTATTGTATCATCATTTGTTGGGCACTATTTTCATCGGTGGATATATACACATTTGGTGGGCTTGAGTCCAAACGTGTGTGTGTTCTTTGTGATGAAGGACCATGTTACTCTGAACAGTATTGCTCATTGATGTGTTTTTAATAGGAAATCACAGACCGCCCAATGAGCTCTGTGGGGGGACTGACGATTAGCCAATCAGTGCAATGGGTGGGACTTATACTGTTGTCAAGCTGTGTGTTTACTTAGGCTACGTTCACACTGCAGTTCCAAGTGACCTGAGTCTTATTTTCCCCTCATATGTGACCCATATGCGATTTGCTTTTGATAGTGTGAACAGCACAAGTCCCACTGAATCTGACATTTTCACATCAGAATCAGGACACTTTTAAATGTGATACTGAATCAGATACATATCAGATTTTCTTTAATCTGATTTTCTTTAATCTGAACAGTCAGGTTGCATTTAATGCGACGTTGACGTTATTCTGATCCGCGCTGCACTGTTTTGGAAATGAAGGACAAAAAAAAACGGATTGAAAAAAAAGTGTGCCACAGGCAGCAGCCAGGAACAGAATCAAAACAATCATGGAGGACAGCAGTGAAGCAGGCGGCCAGTGGAGGGAGAGGGGAGTTTTAGACCTCATTAGTATTTGGGGTGACACTTTGGTGCAAGCTAAACTTAAGGGGTCTTGCCGTAACCAATCTGTTTTCAATAGAATTTCCAGAGAAATGGATGTTGATACTGTTGCTCCGTATAGAGCCATTATTAATCTTTCCATTAATCATCTTTCTCTTCTTCCTCCTTCCTGATATCATCTGCTCACAAATTTGCCGGCTGTCTCCACACACTGTTTTTAGTATTAAGCCATAAGTCCTACAATACCAGTTGACGTTGCCACGTTGGTTTCCATAAACACTGTTGTGGCGTGATGTCAACAATGATCAACTATGCATGGTGGTCACTTCAGGAATGTGAGCTGTTCACACAGCAATCCATAGACAGGCCACATTTAAAGACGCAATGTGAACAGCCAAACAAAAAATGAGATTTGAGCAATAAATCAGAATTGTGCATTAAAACCTGCAATGTGAACATAGCCATAGACAGCACTCACTGGCCAATCACAACCAAGTTAGTTAAAAATAGCCTCCGCCACACTCCGCCATTGCCCACTCATTTTGCTACCATACTATCTATGGTCGCTACAGTTGTGGTTGTAAAACGTGGGATAAATTGTCGTGCAAATCACAGCCTCCGCAAGATGACTCGTTTCACTGTTCGAATCAGACTGATTCCGCCGGATAACATTTGGAAAGTTTAGAAGAGCCACACAATTGAATGATTTTACCCCTATTCAATTTAGTATAGCACTAAACTAGAAGATAGCCAACTCGAACCGTTAGTCTATTGTGATTGGTTAGAAAAAAAACGAATCACCCTGCCCCATAGCAATCAGTTGGGATGCAGGCAATGTCAAACTGAAGATGGAAACAAAGTGTAACTAGTTGACAGTTCTGCCTGTTCTCATTCCCAGGGTATCGAATCCCTCTGCGTTTGGCACCAACAAACAAGGGTGCTGTGTGCTTCGGTGCCAAATGCACTGGGCTTTCAACTGCTCAAGGATTAAAACTTACCAGGAGACGGTGGTTCATGATCCCCTCATGACCCATTCATGAGCCATTCATGTCCCGTGCATCGCTGTAGTTACTTTATACACACTTATTTTAACACCACCCAGGATCTTTTCCTAACCCAAACCAAGTGGTTTTGTTACCTACCAATGTAACCAGGAGAGCTGCCAGATAAATAGGGTGTGTTCAGCAAATAAGTAATTATTTAACACTGTTCTCTAATTTTGCACACTTTTATTCTCAAAATAAAGTTTTTTGTTAAAGAGCCTTGGTTATTTAAAAGAAAACATGCTAGTACAGCAGTGGTATAGCCACAATGGATATTCTATCAAATTATGGACTATATATTTATATATATATATATATGGGTGTGTGTGTGTGTGTGTACTTGGTTAGGATTAGAAAAAAGGTTGTTATTTGACTTAGTACTTCCGGGACATGACAAACCACAGTCGCCCGAGTGAAAGTCCTGTGTTGTGGGACCCATCCATTACCCCTACCTGCCTCCTTTTACCTGGTCCTCACATTGGACTATAGACAGGTGTAGTGACAAACAAGGATGCTGTGTAAGTCGCAGCCAAATGCACTGGGCTTTCACGTGCTCAAGAATTAAGAGCGCCAAACTCACCCAGGAGACCGTGGTTCATGACCCGTTCATGTCCTGTGCATCAGTTACATAACAAATGCATTTATTTTAACACCACCATGGAACTTTTCCTAACCCTAACCAAGTGGTTTTGTTACCTAAACCTAACCAAGTAGTTTTATGTAAGTTCACAGTATGAATGTGTTCCCTGTGTTTAAAACAATAAACAGCAGCGTCATGCTATAAGGGTCCTGACAAAACGGCACTATGTGATTAGAATCAGGCTAGCTCTATGGAACAGAGGAAGAAGATATGTCGGACTTTGACACACACTCAATACTTGTTAGCGGTTACTTGTTTGTTCTGGTTCTTGACACTATCATATTGTTGACGATATGAAAATTGTAGAGATTACATCAGACATTTAAACATTTCTTCAAGAATCTCATTTCAAACGCATTATTTAAACAGACTTTGTTTAATGGGTCATATGCCTTTGTCGGCCTTGAGGTATGTGGAATCAATCAGCATGTAGACACTAAAGATCCTGGCTGAGTTGAGGCGTCCTATCTTTTTTAATTTCCCATCAAAATGTCGGAAAGATCACTCATTTCCCAAATTAAACATCTTTCACAAGTAACTTATTCAAGAGATTCCAATTAGCTGAAAAGCGGTTCTTCATGATTGTGTCCCCCCACCCCCCTTTTCCCATTCAAGTACTTTAAAGAAAGCCTTTAAGGAGAAAGCCCCCCATCCTTCTTGATCCGGTGTGTGTGTGTGTGTGTGTGTGTGTGTGTGTGTGTGTGTGTGTGTGTGTGTGTGTGTGTGTGTGTGTGTGTTTGTGTGTGTGTGTGTGTGTGTGTGTGCTGCTGCTGCCGAGCTCTATCAAGTGGTATAAATCTTTAATTCTGGAGATCAGCATTAATGGCCGAAACAGCCTCAGATCTGGGCTCCGCTCCCTGCTTTCATCCTCTCGGCTGGAAGAATTCCGCGAGGGGGGCGGGGTGGGGGAGTGGGTATGCTGCACGATCGTTTGCTCCCATAAGTACACAAAATTAGCTGCTTATCGGTTGATCTCCGTACATGATCCCTCAGAAATCTTTTCCGTGCGTCCAAGGGCGCTGCCAGAGCCAGAGCCTCGTATCACTGTTGGGTCCACAGAGAGGGGGTGATGGAGGAAGAAGGTGGAGGGAGCTCTAATTAAATCACTTCTCAAAGACAATAAGGCCAGAGCTTCCTCCTCTTCCCGAAGTCCCCCAGTCGCCAACGGACACTAAGCTTCAGCCTTTTAGCTTGCAGCTGTGGCACAAAGGAAATTGAATCATCATTTATCTGTTTTAGCCTCCTGCGTTGCTTATCGCCCTCTTTTAACACAATTCAGCAAGCTAAAATAAACAAGGAAGCGCAGAGAGAAAGAAAGAGATGGAGGGAGAAATACTGGGTGGAGAGTGAAGCGGTGAGCTCTGCAAAGCTGCTTTTGTTTCGATGTATCCCTTCGTTTGTTAACTCAACTTTCTCCTAATCAATCAAGCACCAAAGGCATCATTTTGCTGTTCTATTTTGACTTATTTTGCCAAATGTGAGTATCAGATATTCTCCAGGCTGTTTCGTAATGTTGCTCTTGCCCCATATTTCTCCACATTAATGAGTGCAAGCTGTGGAATTAGGCCGGGCGCTGCCTGTTAATGGAGCCTGTGAAAGCTGGAGAGTGACTGCAGCTCTCGTTAGCTGAGCCGGCGGCTATTGATTGCGGAGGGCCACTGGGGGCTTCCTACCTGCGGTTGACTTTGTACTTCTGCAGGAATTGTAAGGGTCTGCTGAACAACAGGGACCACGCACATCTCAAACAAGGTCTATGAAAAGCCTATCAATTAGGCTTTGAAGGTCAAGCAAACTCTCCCTCCCTGCACTCTCCGTCTCTGTCTCCCCACTCTTGCTTGGTCTTGAGAAGGCGGTATCTCTTCTGCTCCCTCCAAAATACATCTGAAGACTCCATTCAATTAAATATCTCTCAGCTCCAGCTGCTCCCTAAGTGAAAGGTCAACTAAGTCCAGGAGGCTAAAAGAAAAAGGCTTTGCTTCTTCATAACCCCTCCCCACAACAAAGCCTACCCCAAGCAGGCGCTCTTGCTCTTAATGATACCCACTGGTCAATCCCTAACTAGCAGTGACAGTAACCCCCAGAAGCAGCACTGCAGACCAGAGCCAATCGATCAGGTGAAAAAAAATACATATAATGATAACCCGCAGACATAATGTCAAGCCCTTGCACTGTCCCAATTGGTTGACATTCAGGTAGATAGTGGGGAGAGAGAACTGGCCAGACATCAAAAGCGAGGTGCAGCAGTGAGCTGTCTTGCTCTCTTGCGCCCACTGAGGTGGGTTAACCCTCTCACATGAAGTCTAATTATCCTCACTGTGGCCTCAGGGAGTCCCAGAGGAACGGCCAGCGAGCCGAGCGACACACACACTCAATAACCGTCAACACAAACACCACCTAATTGAGTCAAATTGGGCCTCATTACTTAGGCTTTAGTGCAGCCATGTTGAAAGTGGAGCTAACTGGGTGTGAGGACCCAGGGATGTCGGGATAGTTTCCAAGGCAGCTGTGGAAAAGGTGAAAATATATATTTTGTTTAAAAAATAAAAGTGTACAGATGTCTTTTTCAATATTTATTGCATCTCTGCAAACAAATTCAAATCATACTATACCATTTTACATTTTTATGTATGGTTTATTTACTGTACCTTCAAGGCAACCAATGGACTTCTTTCCATTTCACAGAGCATGATGATCAGTCCGTCTTACTGACTTCTTCAGACAGTTACAAAAACAATTTGATAATTTATTATTTGATCTTCCACCAGTATCATTAATGTTTGGTTACATTTAGGAAACTAAAACTACTTAGTAAGCTAAGAGGAAGGTGTTTTTACTCAATAGTACTGCAGAGAGGTATAATTGATTGATAATTGAGTGTTTGTTGATAAGTTGACTGGAACATTCACCACCATCAAAATATGTGTTTAAAGTTATTTTTCTGATACTGATGTGACAAGCACATTACCTACAGAAGCTGACAGACTTTGAGTAGATGTTGCAGATTGAGGAGTCTTCTGGACTTCCTCTGATCTTTCACAAGACTAAGCAGTTAGTTTTAGCACTAAAATGCTAAATGCAGACCACAGAGGAGTTCTTAAAGTCCTTGTTAATTAGAGCCCAGATCATTAAAAGTGTATCTTTATTGTGTTAGGCCATTCTGACATTATACAAAACAATACAAAAACAATAAAACTCTCATGCTGTGTCAAGAGCCCAAGAAAAGAGGTGTGTCTTAAGAAAAGATTTAAAAAACAGGAAGTGAGGGGGCTTGCCTGATGTTTTAGGTAACTCTTCTGATCGGCATGTCATTGTTTACAATCTGATTTGCAATTTAAGACGTCAGCCCGGAGTTGGAGTTGACAGACGACATTATATCTGTCTATATCCAGGTGTCTGCATATGAACGGAGATAAATTATAACAAAAAGCCTTATGAAAAGCTAAATCGTCGGACAACAGCCAATTGGTTCCAAGACTGCTTTTCAGCCTATGTGTTTCACCTCTTTTGCCCTCCTCCTTTTGGATTCTGTGACCCAAATCTTGTCCAGCTGCCCATAGATCCTCCATTCATATGCTGTTTATAGAAATTAGCAGGGCTGCCAACAAAGCATTGCAGGGTATTCCCAAAAAAATTAGATCAGGCTCAACATTTACTGCAAAAAAAAGGCAACATCATTCATGAAGGTGGTCTGTTTTTCAATCTGATGGATACTTTGTAACTTGAACAGCGTGTTTCTATGGTTTACCTCATGACTGTCATAAAGAAAGATAGAGTTGGTGCTGATGTGCTAGGAGAGTTGAGTAGTAAAATCCAGGTCTGTGGGTCTGTGGGTTGTGTAGTGTTTTGGTGTCTGACAAGTATTTAAACTAGGGCTTAAACAATTACTCGAGTAACTTGAGTAACTCATGTATCTTTATTACAAAAAGTCCTTGAGACAAAATCTCTACCTCGATGATTCACAACCTCCAGAATAGGCAGAGAATAAGTTTGGGATCATTTACGTTCAAAAAAGAAGCCAAAAATGTGCAATGTGTCCACTGTTAACTAGAACTGTTCTACCACAACAGCAGAACATTGATGATTCAGCGTCTGAGATGAAGGCAGCCTGTTGTTAGACCACGTCTTTATAGTTTGAGGAAATGATAATGATAATACCTATCTCTAATTAATTTTCATAATAAATCTATTTGTCTTTGAAACCTGTTTTAGTAAACACATGTGTTACAGATAATTGTATGCACCAATTTGAATTGTTTAAATAGTAAACTTCAAATTCATGGTAAATTGTGAGTGTACTGCCCACAACACACACACACACAAACACACACACACACACACACACACACACACACAACTCATCTCTCTCATATATATATATATATATATATATATATAATTTTTATTTTTTTGCAATTTGTTTTGCAGCCCTAATTTAAACACATGTCTTGTACTGTAGTGGAGGAATGAAATGTGCAGAATTTACTGAAAGGGACAGACCTCAAGAAAAAATAACAATATGGCCCTTTAATTGCAGGCAGACAAGAGATACTATACATTTGTCTCAAAATGTAAGCACCATTGATCCGTCTGGTTTAAAACCTGGGTCCATTTTCCAATTGTTCTCTTAAAGTAAGAGAGCATTATCAATTAGTTGATATGATACGCAAACCAAGCCTCTCATTTGAATCTGAGAGGGGGACATGGAGAGAGTGTCCCATTTTTGGATGTGAACAGAACAGACGGCCCGACTCCAGTGACAAATGAGAAAATGCTGGTCTGGGCCACCCCAATCTCCCATCAATAGGCTGTAGAGTGGCAGCCAGGCAGCAGTAAGACAGGATGGCTGTCGCTGCTTCACTGATTACAACAGCAGACTGCAGGAGGATACAGCGAGACGCTAAGAGACCAGCAGGATCCCTTACACACTCCTTGTCTTCCCTCTGATTTCTCTATCTCCCTCGCCCTCTCTTCCCCAAATGAAAAAGTGCAGACTAAAGGCGATCACATTTCCCATATTATCAATACTATTTGATCTGTGGCCCTGCTGCAATCCTGTCGTCCAAGGCCTTGTAACCTTGTTCAACAGTTTCTGTCCTTCTCCACTGCTTCCCTGCTCTTACTAGAAACACTGGTGACACTCTGCTACAGCCACAACTTTTGATGAACCAGCGAAATATCATCTCATCAGCAGCAAAGATAACTTCGAACATGGCCACTGAGAACATCCAACTCTGATTGGCTGGGTGATAATAGATAGAAGGTTAGCATTGCTTGTGTTACAGCTAGTTTGCTTTATATTCCCTCAAAGTAACAAATACTAAGGATAATCCAGTGATCTGTGTAGTTTAAGTGCATTAAAGGGACAGTTCTGCTTTTTTGAACTTTGGTTAAGGTACCTATCAACAGTCAGTGTGTTACAGTAGATGATGGTTAGCACAACCCACAGTCTACGAATAATATATAATATATATAATATATATATAGAGAGAGAGATATAAAAATACACTGAATTCACAATACAATTTGCTCACGATTTATTTCACAAAATGAGATGAAAAAAATTAATTATGAATGAAAAAGATACCTATATTCCTCAGAGAATAATCTACAAAGTATATATCATCTTATCTTTTCTTTTTTTAAAGAAAGAATGATTATTTCTGAGGTATAAACTGCAAAGCAGTGCAGATTTCCTTTTCTTTGTAAAAGTGAAATTAAACATATACTTTGTTTTGATCAACAAAAGCCATAACTGGATTTAAAAAAAACACACACTAAGGCTTGGCTTGTGTTCCTATTAGGAATGTACATATTTTTCATCATATCTACATGTTCTGACAGAAGCTGAGCTCTCTGCATATTCAGTTGCTGCTGTGGAACTCTGTATGTACAGAGGTGGAGATTCTTTATAGACGACTACAGAAAACTGTCTCATAAACACAGATGCATATCGTAATCTCGTTGGCTCTTGCACTCGTTTTGGTGAGTGAGTTGTAAATTGTTTTGTCAGTGTGGTTTGGCCTTTTAAAACTTTGATCACTCAGGCAGTGGTGACCGGAGCTTCTCGCTGTATCGAGTTTATTGAGCTGTTTGTGTAGTTCATCAATCGTGTGCAATATTTGCATCATTTTTGTCTGCTGTGTTGTCTTTACAACTTCAGACTTAGAGGAAAAAGTTGGTGCATCCTCAATTCGGACATCTTCGCCCGCTGCAGCTGCTGCCATCTTGGCTCTGACGTCTACAAACACGAGTCATTTAGGTCGTCAACAAGCAAAGTCAGAAGTACATAGTTCCATCTACTATTTAAAAAATTGTATTGCAAATTATATTTGCTTTTTTAGTGGCTTCATACAATTTTCACACCGTTTTTCAAAACAGAATTAAACGAAAGGAAACATCTGTTCACAGCTGATATAAATTACTTTCATAATTATTAATCTCTAATTCATCCGTGTGAAACTTCTTTTCACAATTCTTCAGTAGGAATCAGTGAGGAACCAATGGACTGAATGTGAAGTTGTGCGTATTTCACCTTTTGATTCTGTTTTGTAGATATCTCTCCCCATAATGTTTGGTTGCTCATATGTTTGTTTTATCTACAGTATTCAGCAAGTTTTGAAAGGATGAAAACAAGACTCAAAGTTGAGACCTAGAATATGACTGCTGTGGTGCAGACAAAAAGTATGCGATGGAAAAAACTGATGCAGGACAATAAAAAACATAAATGTAGTTCTTTATTGGCTCTTTGGTGAAGAGAGAATGCAGTACAACAGCTGTTCTATAATAAATTAACTTGTCTAGTTGGTGCTTCCTCTAGTTATTACATGTAAACAGCAGTTCATGGGAATAACATTAAAAAAGATCTTCTTTTACTGTATTTCAACAGGGCAACTCAAAAAAGTGGAAAAGGTGCAGTGTGCAGCAGGGTTTGTTAGCTTTAGTACAGTTATACTGTAATAAGTTTGGCCTTTTTGGCATGAACTGTATCTATGTCAAGTATCAACACACACAGACATAATGCTCAAACTTAGACCTAGTCCACACAAACATAGGTATTTTTGAAACCGTAATTTTATGGCCCCCGGTTAAGAAAAATTCCTGTCCACACCATCGGTGTGATAAAAAATATCTCCGTCCACATGAAACCGTAAATTCCGCCTCAAACAATGTCATGCACATGCCAAAGCAGTAGGTGGCAATGGCACTCCTAACAGGGAGGCAATTTTAGCCAATCACAAGGCTGAACCAAGGCCGGACAGATTCCTTCGTGTGGACTGACAGTGAATCACACACAAAGTGCTGAGAAGTTACTAAATAGCAGCAGTATTTTGGCGAGGTCTTCAAAAACAACAACTTCGTCAGCTGGTCACGTCTAGAGTGATCCACACTTCTCCATGGATACAGCTGACTGTTTACCATCGAACATTGTGACGTCAAACAGTGTCGACAAGAAATTGCGGTTTTCCTCACTTACTTGTCCACACATGACTACTGAAACCAAAAAGTTCACCCTGGACTCTGGTTACAAAAAACTCTGGTTTCAGGAGCTCGCAGCTACGGTTACATGTGGATGAAAGGCCAAGCACACAGTTTAGAAATACCTGCATTCGTGTGGACGGCCCCTAAGACCAAACTGGTTTATGATGATAGCTGTCTTTTGTTGTCCATGGTGTGATGATTGATTGAAAGAATATATTAATTTGACCAGAGGTTCGGTTGTTTGACAGACACATTTGCTTTTGTTGCACGTAGGGCTGCCCCCGACCAAGGAATTATCTTGGTTTAGAGTGAGCAGTCAAAAATCAATGCATTTTTTTTTTCATTTGTTCGTCTAACGTAACTTACATGTTTTAAGGTGGTAGGTCATGTTTGTCAAATGTAACTTACATGTTAAAGGTGGTAGGTCATGTTCGTCTAATGTTACTTACTTGTTTAAGGTGGTAGGTCATGTTCGTTCAACGTTACTTACATGTTTAAGGCGGAAGGTCATGTTCAACTAACATTACTTACATGTTTTAAGGTGGTAGGTCATGTTCGTCTAACATTACTTACCTGTTTTAAGGTGGTAGGTCATGTTCGTCTAACGTTACTTACATGTTTTCAGGTGATAGGTCATGATCGTCTAACGTTACTTACATGTTTTAAGGTGGTCAGTCATGTTCCTCTAACGTTACTTACATGTTTAAGGCGGAAGGTCATGTTCGTCTAACGTTACTTACATGTTTTAAGGTGGTCAGTCATGTTCGTCTAACGTTACTTACATGTTTAAGGTGGTAGGTCATGTTCGTCTAACGTAACTTACTTAAGCCAGGCTACTGTGAAGTGGTCTACGGATCAGTTCAGAACAATGGAATGAAAAACTTGGAAAATGCTCCGGTGGATGTTTATTCAAAATCGCTGATTAGCTCATTTAGCTGTCAATCAAAAAAGAATTCCGCCTCAGACAGCTTATCCAATCATCATGCAGAAGCTGAGCGTCCGTCTGTGTAAAGCGCTGTGGTGCTGTGGGGATGAATAAGAAGGAAGTTGCTCCAGTTACGTGTGAAAAGTAGCTGATTCTGAACAAAAGATAAAGCTTTCTAGCGCCTATTTAGTCGATAAAATGTACACACAGCAGTACATATTTCACCACTTTTTTTTTTTGGGGGGGGGGGGGCTTCCCTTGCAATGTTAGCGCAATTGCTACTGCCCTAGTTGCATGTGTTAAATATTTGTAGAGTGTTTGAGCATTTTGGCCGCAAACTTTAAGTTCAGGTCTGTGTGTGAACGCTCCTGAGAACATCACTTCTGAGTGGACCAATGTATTCAAGCAAATGAGAGGACCTGTGCTCAACACGTCTCGACCAAAGAACCCCCTGTTATCAGTCCTTTGGATTTGAATGGATATTGGGCTTATTCTGCCCTCAATGTCATAGAAAGGAATGTTGAACACTTTGATTTTTCATTATATTCATGTCTCCACAGTTCCACCAGCAGACCTTCCAGTCAATATCACATGTTACAATGCATTTCCTCTTACAATGATTACCTATTGACCCCTTCCCCTTATGGGAATACTTTGTATGATAGAGAGTCTGGTCACATATTCAAATATCCTGTGAGCATCTCATTTCAATAAACACTAAATCCATAACTGGATTTGGATTTCTTCAGCGCTGGGAAAACTAAGAACCTCAGAATATTACTGTCTCCTATGACACTTTAATGCTGGAGTTGTATGCTTGTTCTGGACAGACTTGGTAAATGCTCTTATTGTATGACAGCAGTGCTGACCAATTTTCTGGAAATATGAAAGCTTTCTCATTGATTAAACATTTCTGCAGCTTTTGGATTTGGACGGCAAATAAAACATTTATTGGCTGTCATTTAGAGTAGATGCTTTCATAGATCACTTTAAGACCAAATGAGATTTATAAAGAAATAGTTCCACAAAACCCTGACATTTCTTCTTTCAAGTCTGGTTTCATTTTCTTGATGCAGAATCTTGTTTTAAGCTTGAGTCAAACTGTTCCATGACTAGAGACCTAAAGTGAGCCAGGCTGATTAAATTCCCTCTTCTCTGTGAGCATTTCACCCAGGTTCAAATGCCTCCTGAGTGCCTGAAATGGCTCATTTGTTGAAGCTGTCCCCTGCATCCATTTCTGCACTCAAAGTCATTCATTTCTTTTTCCTCCTTAGTTCTTCCTTCATTCTGAAAGTACTACTTGCTCTCTTTGATTGAACTCAATGGGATTACAACAGAGTTAATTGCTCTTGGGTTTGTCCACTTATTACCATGTGAACTCCCCGCAGTTCCCATTGTTTCCAGACCTTCCATAAAGATTACCTGCTCTTGGTGCAGAATTGCTCTATTGTCTCCTATGGAGCTTGGGCTGCAAATGAAAGGTGAATGGCATACAGTACAATAGAGAGGGCCACAGTGGCAAGAGGTGGCTGTATATGCACTAATGAAAGTGTAGGTGCAGCCTTTAAAAATAGGAGTGCTGGCAGCTCTCAGATTGAGCTTTAAGACCCAAGTATTGGATGTGCTACTATATTTACCGGCAGGACAGACAAAGATGAAGAGCAGCATGGCTCTAAGTAGGCCAATGGTGGCCACTTTGGCTCAGACAAAAGCTACTAGATATATGTCCTCAAAATATATTCATGTTGCCCCGAGGATTAATCTTACTGTTCTTGATGATCCCCTGTCATTTCCTCCAGCACCACTGGGGGTCCCTTCCTCCACTAGGGGTCACAAATTTTACAGGGGTCTTCTAGATTAAAGTGTGATTCTGGCATAAAATCATCCCATGGTCTTTTTCTACACTTGCACACATTAAATTAGCCATTGAAGCGGGTTTTTTTTGTGTATAAACTATTAACAGAGAAATCCAAGAGAGTCGCTAACAGCCGGATGTGGCTAACACTGATTAGCTCGGGAAACAAAGGTGAAGGCATTCAAACGTCTGTTTTTAACCACTAATACTGCTCAAAATAACAGCAAACCTCTGCAGCAGCATGAGAAGAGTACCTACACAGAAAACAAAGCACCAATGGGCTCCTTCCTTTTGGATTGTATTTGGTAATCCACTTGAATGGACTTTACTATGAGAGAAGCTGGTACAGGCGCCAGTTGGTAAGTCTTTAAAACACTCTTTTGCTGTTGGTGCTTTGTTTTATGTGTAAGGACTCTTACTGCAGAGGATTTGGTGAAAAGGCCATTTTGGCTATTATTGCTATGCATGTAAACACACTGACTGTAGCAAGTCTTGCTGCCACTGTGGGTCCCTTTTAGTACGAACCACAGCCGAGACAGATAACTTCCAAACAAAGACAATATTTATTGATTATTTTTTAACACACCGGTGGTGTGGACAGGATTTTTTTTTAACCGTGGGCCATAAAAGTTTGGTTTCAAAAATACCCATGTTCATGTGGACTAGGCCTTAATTGCATTGTTTTCAATTGGAATGTCCCAACTGTCCCTGTTCTTTTTACTCCCGCTGCTGACTTTGAAAGTGCCATAATGGATAAAGTTGAAGAGTTATACAGTATATCCTCAGTTCACTACAGTAACCTAAATAAAGTCCAGCTGGAAAGAGTTGACAATTCTGGTAATAAAGGTAAATCACCATCACTAATAACAAAACAAATTTAAAAATGAAAACGAACTTAGGAAGAGACCACGTATGTGTGTCCAGTGTAATCTCAAGCGCACAATTGACATGACGACTATGTGGATATGTTCTTTAAGGGTGATTTTCATTCAAAAACCTTAAGCTTCAAATGTAAAAAATTACATTTAGTACAGCCCTGATAATTGAAGATAAAATGTAAACAGGAAAATGCCACGGTCATGGCCTAAATACAAGCTATGCTTACAGACTCGCAAAGATAACACTGACTCTGTCAAAGAAACTCAGTTATTGCATTCTTTTTTTTTTTACTATTGTAGAGTTCATCAGTTGTTCTGTACTGTTATTGTTATGCTTTGCACTTTGTATATAATGCAAAATATCCATAAAATAAGTCACTTAGTCAGGGGTCATCAGTTTACTCAAATACAGAAGGGGTCCTTGGGAACCCCTGCTGCAGCCAAGCCCCCACCACAGATGCTTCCTGGTTGACCCAATAAGGAAGTGCCAAAAACTGCAGTTCTCTGAGTGTCCACTAAGAGTAGTTTGCACAATAGAGCAGTTAATTGACCCCCATGTTAAACAGGCCATTTTCACAGCATAATTAAACCTATTTAAGGCCTGTTACAAAAAAATAATTCTAGTCTGTATTAGGGATGTCCGATAATATCGGCCCACCGATATTATCGGCCGATATTGAGTTAAAAATGTAATATCGGGAATTATCGGTATCGGGTTTTTACAACCGATGTTAGTTCTGTAGGCTTCAGCATTTCCGAGTGTACGTGAATGCAACATGGGACGTTTACAGGCGCGTGCTTGATGACGTATAACAACAACAACACGCTTCACTCGTAGGTTGCTAACCGTGGCTAACAAGCTTGCTCGCCCGGTGCATGAGATGTCCGAGGTTTGGAAGTATTTCCAAGTGTCACCTACTAACAGTAAATGTGCGCTTTGCAATGACTGCAAGGCGTTAGTTATGAGAGGAGGAAACAAGGCGTCTTCCTTTAATACATCACCTTTGACCCACCTCAAGAAGAATCATGCGGAGTTAAACGCTACATCTGTGCAGCAAAGTGATGAAAAGAAGCAACAGCCGACACCGAGAAAAAAACGCTTTCTATCGTTCAGGATGCCGGATTCACCAAACTTGTGGAGTTCCTCGAGCCACGTTATGCCATGCCCAGTCGCAAGTATTTCTCAGACCAGTGCTTACCCGAACTGTACAGCATTGTTTACAATCACGTCGAGAAGGTAATTTCTGGTGCTGTGTCCATTAGATCCAATACTGATAGCATGTTGAGCTTAACTGCTAATTTATTGATTGTATTATTTGCCAAGTTACGGCCGGTTACTCAGTCTGGAAAAAGAGGACTATGTTAGTTTACTACTCTGGACTGAAGCTATGCATCTTCCTGGTTTTGATATTGTCTGTATTTTTGTTTGAGGCAAAATATTCTCTCTAAAAACACAAACAAATAAATGAATGGCACTTTTTTCAATAACTTATTTTGTACAGACTGTGTTTACATTTAAAAAGCCATGTTGCATTTATGTATGCATCCAGTGGGGCATCACAATAAAATTAGGCATAATGTGTTAATTCCATAATAGGTGATATGTGATGAATTTTGGTGTAAAATGGCTGCATATATCGGTATCGGGTGATATCGGTATCGGAAATTAAGGGTTGGACAATATCGGAATATCGGATATCGGCAGAAAAGCCAATATCGACCATCCCTAGTCTGTATATTTAGGTCATATCTCTGTGACAACACTGAGGGAGGTGAATATTTTTGTACCAGGCTAATTTTTATTTTATTGGAGGTTAAATTTGATGAATAATTAGGGGTGTGGCCTCTTGAGTGACAGCTAGCCTCTGACCCTCACTTCTCCTCTGAGGCTAGTTGTCAGGATTAGCATGCTAACTCCATTATCTCGACCTGGACTGCGGTCATTCCTGTGGTAGTGTTTCCATGAGTGACAAGATGGTTTGCTCTTCGATCGACTGTACAAACAGATGGTTTAGGAACACAATGTGTTAGCTCTGTCATGCTAAATAAATAGTCGCACTTGTACCATAACTTGCAGTACAGCCTACTATCTATGGCACATACACTAGATGCTAATCTGGAGCAGCGGGAGGATTCGGGCCGTCAGGGTCGGTGTTTTACAGTCTATGAGCATGGGAATATGTTGAATATCAGTTTAAATCATAGATCATAAATGCTGGCTGCCTGCACTTTACTACCAGAGCCGGTGTCATCTCCCCTAGAGACATGGGAGTGCCTGCACTCGACACAATTAGCCAGTGTTTTTTTCCCCAAAACTTTATTTCATATGATAGCTGGTGTAGTCTCCGCTAGAGACATGGGACTCCCACTTCTGTTTATCTAGTAACGTGATCTGTCAACCTATCTCCCGGGCGGTGGAGCTAATGTTAGCTAATGTGGCTAATTCTGTAAACCTCACCCAGACAGACGTATCTCCCTCCCCCCAACGTCACATCAATGCCTTTTTTTAGTAAGAGGAAATGTGGAGGACTCAAAGTCTGATGAGATGGCAGTTCCCAGAGGCGAATATGATTGGATCAAGTTAAGAAAACTGGCCTACGGCTGCAGCACAACCAGCCGGACAGAAGTTTTACTTATTCATTAAAATATCTCACTTCAGTGATCCCATATCTTTTCATCAAGCTCCACCATAAAGTTAAAATTACAATTATTCTCTAATACTTTGGTTTATGACAAAATTCCCATCAGCCTCAGCTGTAATTTGTATTTAAACTATGGTCTACGATTTGGATTTTGGGTAATTATTATTAACATTATTCATACGATTATGAATGATTATGGTCCTGTAGTCCGATCTACACAATAGGAAAAGCAAAAAGAACCAAAAAAATCCATTCAGTCCATGAGCTGTAGGCCTGCATAGAAATTGACCAAGGAGAGCAACCCGGTCCGAAATGTTCCTATTGGCTCGTACCCTCCATCCAATCTACTCCTCTCCCCTCATCTC
Organism: Echiichthys vipera; assembly: GCF_963691815.1. Taxonomy (NCBI): domain Eukaryota; kingdom Metazoa; phylum Chordata; class Actinopteri; order Perciformes; family Trachinidae; genus Echiichthys; species Echiichthys vipera. The sequence goes on from NC_139845.1 coordinate 25,066,258, forward strand.
ACCTCGTCTCCCATGCTCCTCGTCCCCTCCCTCTCTGTAAACTCTGAGCAGCTAGTGATTAGCTTAGCATCTTAGCTACCGGGGCTTCTGTTACCATGGAGAAGGAAAAGACCAATACTAGCAAGAGGCCTCTGCTCGCCCCAAAGGTGAAGGTTGGAAAAAAACTTAAGTCGATGGAGGAAAAGGCAGAAACCAGGAGGATATGTGATCTGCATACGAACCAAAGATGAGTCAACATCGGGGATTCCTTTGAGCGGTGGAGAAGGCTACGCCAGGATTTGGGACTAAAAACAGATGCTGAGACAGCAGACTTTTTGTTGAACAGGTCATATTTGCCTTTTATTGTGGTAGATGTTACATAAATAGCCTCCATTAGTCTGTATCAATACTGGCTTACCACTGTGAACGTCCCTGGTCTGATAAACGCCTATGTCCACACATGTTAGTGTGTTACACTCAAAACTAGGCCATCCGAGCTGACATTGGTCGTGAGGCGGGGTACACCCTGGTCAGAACGCCAGCCTATCGCAGGGCACATAGAGACAAACAACCATTTACACCTATGGGCAATTTAGAGTCATCAATTAACCTAACACATACATGTCTTTGGACTGTTTAGTATTTCGCGCCAAACGGCCATGCTGTAAAACAGCTGCGGCCATTTACGTAAAATATTATTGGGAAAACATACATCATATAGAGGATGATAAGTTTACTTTGGCCCTGAACACATCGGACGCTCAGCGTCTCTGGGGGTCTATGGGACAGTGGGCTGGCTAGGACGCTCTGCTTCTGCATGATGATTGGATGAGCTGTCTGAGGCAGAATCCTTTTTTGATTGACAGCTAAATGAGCGAATCAGCGAACTTGCCCAACGAGCAGCGGCAGCTGCACAGCTTCTCCCCCCGTCACGATCACTCACACTCACAGGCTGTCATACTTCATAGTAGCCTAGCACAGCACCTCCAGCTGCTAGCATTAGCAAGCTGCACATCATGGCAGATAATATGAATGTTGTCAAATTTTTAAAGAACATCTTGAACTCAGTGGGATCTAAAACAACTGGTGAAGTGGGCTGCCTGCCCAGGAGTGAAGAAGGTCTCCCTGGACATTTGGCTCCAGGGCCGGAATTTAACTCATCTCCCTGTGGTGGTTCTGTGTGTCCCTGGGTGACGGATCCCCAGCACAGGCTGCGATGTGATGGCTGTGTGGGAGTCCTGTCTCCCCACGCTCTCAAAACTGAGGGAGAACTTCTCTGGCCTGAAGACTGACCTCATGGAGAGGGACAAAATCCTCCTGGATCACCGTTGCCACGACCCAGGCGAAGCTCCTCACCCATCTTAACCCTCCTGTTATGTTCATTTGTTAGGAACAGCAATGCTGTTCCTGGGTCAGATTGAACCGGTGCATGTTTAATCATCCAAAAAATGCCCAAAACCCAAGAAATCCTAACAAGCATTATTAATATTTCATTACTAACTCCATTACCAACTATTCTGTCAATATTTAGTGCAATGGTGTTACTTACCTCTAACAGGTAATGGTTTTTCGCACAAAAAAATACATGATTTAATCATTTTTGAGCAGAGTGCTCATGAGCACAACATTTTTTCCCTTTTTGGGGCAGTTAGACACTAGGGCTGTGGTGTCTGTAAAGGCAAACATGGAAGATTGAGGGGCCCTGTTCTTGATTACCGGCAGCTCAGCAGGGAGTTCAGTGCTGTTCTTTCGGAAAGTTCCGACCATTGTGAGCTTTCTCTTCAGAAGCTCCCGACCCAAGTTGTAGTTTGTGAAAAAGTTGTCGCAGGTTATGTTGTGTCCCCTAAAACCCTGTGCCATGTTGAGCACGACCCTTGTGCCTTGATTCTTCTCTGGGCCTCCTCCAACCGGCTTTCTAGTGTAAACCTGCATGTTTAATGCATAGCTGGTGTTTGCATCACATGCTGCCCATATTTTTATCCCATATTTAGCTGGTTTGGAAGGCATGTATTGCCTAAATGGGCAGCAACCTCTGAATGCCACCAGCCTTTCATTCACTGTGATATTAGGGCCTGGGTTATAGGGTAGTGGAAGTTACTCGACCCGCTTGTCCCACACTGTCTTAATAGCTACCAGCGTGTCTCTCTCCCGTCTACCAGCCCTCGTCCCTCGATTAGCAAATCGGATTACTCTGGAGAAAATGTGAAAAGTCTCCAGAGACATTGTGGATCGAAGTATATATCTCTGCCTATCTCTGCATCACACAGACTGGCTGTCGATTCACCCTTCGTCTTACAGACCCCAGCCAGGATGAGGAGCCCCAAATACGCATCGAAATGTGTTTGATCTAGCTCCTTCCACTTCTCCCCCAAAACACGCGTCGCTTCTAGATTGGTCATTTTCAGAATTATTTTCTATACTGACTCTGGCATGACCAGCTCAAAAGCTGACTTGATGTCAGTCACACCCTGGCACTGTCTTTATTATGTTTTCTGCGTACAGTTTTGCCTGACACACATTTGGGGATGAAGACCACTGTATTTCACAATTTTTTGACATGTATGTCATGCTTGAAGGAATAGGAATAGCAATTCCCTCATCTGGTTCAAAATCAGAATCATTAGAATCAGAATTCAGCTCGAGACAGTCTTCAGACACATCCTCCTCTATTTCACTGTCATGATCAATGATTACTTCCAGAGCCTCCTGGACTGTCATCCTTCTGCTTCTGCTGCTCATTTTGTAAAGGTTTCCTGGACAGATAGTAATGTTGGTAGGACTCCCATGCAGAGAAGCTTTTATATGTTTTGCCCCTCCCCTGTTGAGTGTCCAGTGAATGTGGGTGTAGTTTTCCCACGAGAACATAAATGGTCCCCGTCAAAAGTCATAACACCTGCACCTGTGTGTCTGTGTGTGTGTGCCTGAGTGGATTTGTCCTGCGAGAACATAAATGGTTTCAACCCCTGTGTGTGTGTGTGTGTGCGTGTGCGTGTGCGTGTGCGTGTGCGTGTGCGTCTGCGTCTGCGTGTGCGTGTGTGTGTTTCCGGCACTGGTGACTGGACCATGACGGCCGCGGACAACACCACCCTGCCATGGGCTGGCTCCATCACCACCGGATCTCCGGCACCAGCACTCACCGAGTCCTGCTGGCACCACCAGGGAGCCAAGCCCAAGTCAACGGCACCTTCCACCTCCTGCCTTCGCACTGCGCAGTAGCAGTGCTCCACCAGGGAGGACGGAGTGGTGGCTCCGGTCCTAGTGAGCTCAACTCCACTCAAGCGGAGTGAACCCTGGTCAGTGATGAACATGGGCAAGCCCCCGACATTGCCCCCGGTGCCCAACATGGGCACCGGGGCTTGCCCATCTTTCCCTCCTCTGCCTCCGGATCTATCACTGGCTAACAGGTATGAGGTCCTAAGCCTGCAGGATTTCCCTCAGGTGGGTGCGCGCTCCAGCTTGTCCCCGGGATCCGTCCATACAGTCAGTCGTGGCTCTCGCAGACACAGGAGCCGAGGTCAGCTCGACCAACCCGATCCCTCCCCTCCATCTCGGTAAGGAGCAGCCGCAGGCCGGCGCACCTCCAGGCAGCCCGTGGAACAGCGCATTCCATCCGTGCTGGTTGTCTGGTCAGGCACATGAGGGTACACGGCAGCCAGACCTTCTGCCGCCCTGGAGCCCGCGTCAGGGAGGTTGAGTCCTCCAGCTGTGTTCCCCGCCCCGTTTTGGTGACGTCATGTACAGCCGCCTCTGCCAGCTGCACCTGTGGCTTAAAGGATACTGCCTGGGGAAAGGTAATTCCATTTGTGGACAACTTTACGGCTTTCTTAAACAGACCCAGGCTTTTCAAACAGGACGGCCTGCACCGTAACCAAGAGGGGTCAAGACTTTTATCTGCCAACATTGACCTGACTCTCGAGTCCTGCACCACCACCACCTCCTGACAACAACCCAGTGTCAGATCATGATGCAGAGTCACAGTTTAAGACATCTCTCTGCGCTGCCCTTACCACAGACGCACAGTAAGCAGAGTTGCAGTCTTACACACCTCTCTGCGCTCCCTGTGGATCCCTTTCCAGCTCAGTATCCTATACAAACGCTGTCTGCCTCACGGTCATCTAAATCAATTTAATAAAAAATTAACAGAAGAGGAGCCATACAGAAAAACTTCTAAAACTACAAATCAACACCAAATTTGCGATAATGCAACAAAATGGTAAAATAAAATGTGTGCTTTTAAACATCATATAGTAAATGATCTGATATCAGATAACCATATTGATTTACTCTGTCTGACTGAAACCTGGTTGTGTCATGATGAAGTAAAACTGAAGTTATTGTACTTGGCCCCGTAGGCCTCTGAAACTCAATAGCTAAAGATATTGTTACTCTGGACGATGTTGTGTTGTCCTTCAGCACCACAGTAAGGAATCTGGGTGTTATTTTTGATCAGGATATGTCCTTCGATTCTCACATAAAACTAACGACAATGACTGCATATTTTCACCTGCATAACATTGCGAAAATTATGAACATTGTGTCTCAGAAAGATGCAGAAAAACTAGTCCATGCATTTGTTACTTCTAGGCTGGACCACTGCATCTCCTTATTATCAGGCTGCTCCAATAAGTATGTTAAGAGTCTCCAGTTGGTCCAAAATGCTGCAGCTCGAGTACTAATTTAAACAAATTGAAGAAAACATATTTCTCCTGTATTAGCCTCTTTGCACTGGCTACCTGTAAAATCTAGAATAGACTTTAAAATCCTTCTCCTTACCTACAAAGCTCTTAATGGTCAGGCTCTGTCGTATCTTAAAGAGCTCATAGTACCGTATAACCGGACTAGATTGCTGCGCTCTGAGAATGCAGGGCTGTCGCTTCCAGAGTCTCCAAAAGTAGAATGGGAGGCAGAGCCTTCAGCTACCAAGCTCCTCTCCTATGGAACCGACTCCCAAGTGTTATTCGAGAGGTAGACACTGTCCCAATATTTAAGATAAAACTTTAAACTTTTCCTCTTTGATAAAGCTTACAGCTAGGGCTTACGAGCCGTTAGCTATGTTGTTATTTTTAAGCTGATTTTGTCAAGACAGATGTCCATCCTCCATAGAGCTGGGTCTGTCCGACGTTCCTGCCTGTTATAGGGAAGGTTTCGTTGCTTCCGTACTCTATGGAGGAATTGTTGGGTCTATGTAAATCATATATAAGCCATAGTGTGTGGTCTAAACGTACTCAACGACCGTCGTTAAAATGTCAGTCGTTGGTGGGAAGTTGGTTTGGACTGTTAGTGCTCTATTGAGTCTTAACGACAGTCGTTGGAGTCACAGGAGGCCATTTGTGAACAGTTGTTCTTTGAGGTTAGATTGTTGAATCTCCTGGGAAAGGATGAAAGGGCAGCATTGTAAATTGGAGATAACTGGTGTTTCAGACCACCTCCTCTGTTTAGCGATGGTTTCTCTACTTTTGCATAGAGTAAGTGGGCTTTCTCCTTGAGATGTAAGTGGACAGCAGAGTCCAGGCCTGAGGAGTTAGCTCTCCTGTGTTGGGCCATGCGTTTATGCAGTGGTTGTTTTGTTTCTCCAATGTAGAGATCTTTGCATTCCTCGTTGCATTGGACAGCATAAACCAGATTGCTTTTGTGGGTGTGTGGTGTTCTGTCCTTGGGGTGTACTAGTCTCTGTCTGAGTGTGTTACTGGGTTTGAAATACACAGGGATGCAGTGTTTGTTGAAGATCCTCCTGAGTTTCTCTGATAGCCCAGCCACATACGGAATGACTATGTTGTTTCTCTTGTTTCCTTTTTTTTTCTCAATCACTTTGGTTTTCTTTCATGAAGCAGCTGCCGTTTTCACAAAGAGCTGGTGGGTATGTGGGCTGGTTATCAGCTCTGGCGACCCACAATGTCCAACACATTGGCGGGTACAATGTTAACAGAACGTGACAGGAAGTCATTGTCAAACCCATCAAAAAATGTAAAATATTTATTCAGACTAATTCTAAACTTTCCTTCTGTACCCCTCTATACGCCCTGTAGATGTTTTTTTGTTTGTTTTTTTAAATATAGCTTTTGATAAAGATTCTACATATTCAATCTTTAAGAGTTAAGTTGAGTTGATTCCTGCAGTGGAAAAATAGATACTTTTGTTTTTACAGTTTATTTTCAGTCTGAACACCCACTACTGTAGGGGAGGCACTGGTCCAAAGTGCAGGGTATGAACCCAAACATCCCAACCAAACTCAGCCACCGTCTGGTTGAAGATAATGAGACATGGATCTACCACTCACAGTCGTTCCAGGTGCTTTGCAAACATCTCCAGCATTTCACTTGTAGACTTGAGAAGGTCAGGCAGCGATTGTTGGTAATTAACCCCCAGTGTTGACACAAGAAAACGTTGCCAACAAAACCTCACGTCTGAGGGCCATTCACCCTTAAACTTGTACTTATGACCCACAGCCAACATCACAAACACACACACACACACACATCTAAGAAAAGGTCAGACGTAGCACATTCCCAAACCTTTTGTGGTGTGTTGCTTTGCCACTGGGCGAGTGGTTTGTTGAGGGACTGTCAGAACTATGAGGGCTCTGCCAACAGAGAGGTGTGCAACCTTTAGTGTTCTGGTCTTGAGGAGCACCCCCACTCTCACCTTAACATTGTTTTAAAGGCCATGTGTACTATTTACACTTTACATTTACCCTTTAGTTTGCTGTCTCCTCAGCTGGAGGTGTGACCGGCATATTTATCCGTCTCCATACCAGCTGAGGGCATGAAAGAGTCCTGAAGTTCAAAAGCAAAGGGCTGTGGATCAACACTTCTGTGAGAATGACCACAATTACAGCTGGCTGATACAGCAAAAAATGATCCATAGGCAAGGTTTGAGGTGGGTCATCAAGGCGATTCTTTATTCATTGCCCTTGGCAAACCGTATAGGCACATCAGGATCACCAAACAAAAAAGAACCCCAGGTTGCCAAAATGGCGCCTATTTATAGGGTGTCAACCTATTACCCTGGAAGAATCCATTCTCCGGGATCCCCTGCCTAAAACATTTTTAACCCAGCATTGTTTTTATTTCTGTATCTGCACCACATCATCTGTGACTTATATACATCCTACTCTACATCCACTGACAGAGGAAATACACCAATACACTTCATATTACCTCCACTAAAATACAATGCACACATTTACCATCCCCACACCAATTTACACTTGGCTGCCCCCGGAACTATATAAGTGGCGTCCGTTTCCTGGGGAAGCCTTTTGCCTGCACACCCGGAAGACAAAATCCTGGTGAGTACACACCACTCTTGATTTATCCACTGCACACTCATTAAGCAACACAATACACATTTTTAACTTAGCTCCTTGTTTGATCAATTAACAACTTAATAGGCACATTTAACCCCATGTCCCTCTGCTCTAGGTAAACTGCGTGGCCTACACAGCACCTATCAGCCAGATCAAGACCCGCCAAACATCAATCAACATGGCTTCAAATCCAAAAACAGTGTTAAAATGTATTGTGCAAATCTCCAATAAAGTGCTGTTGCTCTTCTTAAAGTGTCTGTGCAATTATCTGTAATCATACTCAGTCTAAAGTGCGTGGTGCCATGTGTGCAAAACTGGTGACGATGTGCTCTTCGTCACAACTTAATTTAAATTTTCCAGTAGAGATTAATTCTAGCGCACTTCCACAGTGCAGGAGGCAACATTTCGTCTCACTCACACATCATGATCAGTGTGAGGGGATGTTTCTGCTGCAGTAATGTTGTCCATAACTGTCTTCAGGGGTTTTTAAAAATCCAGACCAACAGAGGCTGCAAGTCCAGACTCGATGATCAGTGGACTTTCTACCAGGAACCACTCGTATGACCAGATTGATTTAGGAGAACTTGCTGCATTCACCAATTTTTTTCGTATTTTGAAATAGACTTCTACCAATAGCTTATTGTTATTTATTTAAACTGGTATAACTTACATTTACAATATTTGGACAAATGAGAATAAAAGAGTGGGATCAGAGGTAGATAAGTCTTGTTTCGAGAAATGGTTTTACACACCATTACTGTCTATTACTTTTTCCCCAAATCATATTCGAAGTTCGTTTGTTTATTAATATTGATATTTTAATATTTATTAATTATATTTTTTACCATTAAATATATTTAGTAAGACCATACAACACCACTGTTCAGAACTCCTTATTGTGTCTGGGTAAGACTTAACGCAACAACCAATGAAAAAAAAACATAGCTAGCCTGGTATTATTCACGTGATCTTGGTGCACCGAGCATCACTTTGAGCAGAGTAAAGTCATCTCCTGTTTTAATGTCACATTACAACAAATTCACAGCTTGACTGCTGTTAGACAATGTTGCCCAGATAATTAGCATCAATGTTTTAATGCTGAGTGAAACACCCTCATTCCTAATTATTCCTGACTGACGCTAACGTGACCTACAGGAGCCCAAGTGGACAATAACAGCCTTGCTAATGAGCTTGTGATTCACAACTTCACCAGGAGGGAAAAAGTCTTGGCATCTGAATTGAAAAGCCTGTGAATGTTCTCATTCGTCCAGGTCATCGTTATCCTCAAAGCAATTTCAGTCAAAAGCAACTGGACTGGTTATTTGTCTAGGAAGACGTTTCACCTCTCATCCAAGAGGCTTCATCAGTTCATGTCGATCTGACCAGGCTGCGACTGGTCCAATCAACTGGTGTGAGATCCAGGCATTTAACCTCTCACAAGGCCGATGATGTCACTGAAACCCTTTGTGCTCCAAGTGACACAGCCCGTCGTTAGAGTCCATATGGAGAATGACAGGAGCCTCCACATTGGGGTATACAGAAAACCCACTCACACTGATCAATATCTACTGTTTGACTCTCACCAGCCTTTGGAACATAAGCTTGGCGGTATCAGAACACTGCAGCATAGAGCTGACAACGTACCCACCAGCTCACAGGCCCAAGGGGAAGAACGCAAGCACCTGAGAGGCGCCATCACAACTTGTGGCTACCCCAGCTGGACCTTTGTGAAAACGGCAGCTGCTTCCAGAAAGAAAACCAAAGTGGTTGAGAAAGAAAAAGATAACAAGAGAAACAACATAGTCATCCCGTATGTGGCTGGGGTATCAGAGAAACTCAGGAGGATCTTCAACAAACACTGCCTGTGTATTTCAAACGCGGTAACACACTCAGACAGAAACTAGTACATCCCAAGGACAGAACACCACACACCCACAAAAGCAATCTGGTTTATGCTGTCCAATGCAACAAGGAATGCATTGGAGAAACAAAACAACCACTGCAAAAACGCATGGCCCAACACAGGAGACCTAACTCCTCAGGGCATGACTCCGCTGTCCACTTACACCTCAAGGAGAAAGCCCACTCCTTTGATGACAACAATGTCCAAATCTTGGACAGAGAGGACAGATGGTTTGAAAGAGGAGTAAAAGAAGCCATCTATGTAAAAGTAGAGAAACCATCGCTAAACAGACGAGGAGGTCTGAGACACCATTTATCTCCAATTTACAATGCTGCCCTTTCATCCCTTCCCAGGAGATTCAACAATCTAACCTCATAGAACAACTGTTCACACATGGCCTCCTGTGACCCCAACGACTGTCGTTCAGACTCAATAGAGCACTAACGAAGTCGAAACCAACTTCCCACCAACGACTGCCACTCTAAGGCGGGCGTTGGCACTTGGAGCACAAAGGTTTTCAGTGACATCATCTGCCTTGTGAGAGGTTAAATACCTGGATCTCACACCAGTTAGTTGGACCAGTCCCAGCCTGGTCAGATGCGTACATGAACTGATGAAGCCTCTTGGATGAGAGGGGAAACGTCTTCCTAGACAAATAACCAGTCCAGTTGCTTTTGACTGAAATTGCTTTGAGGACTGAATTGAAAACATTTACAAGCAAACACATTTACAAAAAAAATGTCCTTAACAGGTTTTACTATTAAGGGCTATATTTTTTTTAATATTCAAATTATATTTCAAAGTTCATAGTTAAATCCCTTCTGTCTGTCTATGTTATCTATCTACCTAGCTTCATATGCAGGTTTATGCAGGTTGCTGTTAAGGGGATCACCTCCGTTTCCATGCCTGTTGTGCATCATCACCTATTATGGCACGTATTCCCTTGTCCATATCTGTGACAGAGACTTTCACCTTGACTCCCTCCCATTGCAATCATCAATCGCCTTGCTGTGGCAAGAGGTTTTTTTGAAGCCATTATTATATCAAACTGTTTATTTTTTATTGAAGTGACAGTATGACCCTCCAGGGAGACGGCATTGACGGCACTCATTTTTTGTCCCATACCGTAGCTTTAGCCGGCCCTTTAAGTCAATTAAGTATTTGGACTTACCTTTGTGGACCTCTGAAAGCAGTCTCAGTTCCTAACTTTTCGATGCCATTTTCAAAAAAATTTCGTACATCTGTGGCAGGACACATATTTATGCTAATATGCAATTCTTATGAACGCACGCTCATTTACTCACAGTTGGCATTCATCATGTTTACACAGGTCATTTACATAGTTTTCTGAGGTTCGAAGTGTTTGCCAAATCTGACGTGGCACACTCGTACAAACTTACCGTATGAAAAGAAGTAACAGAAAGTTGAGATAAGAAGTTGATTGCAACTGTATGGTGATTTCCTTTAATAATGGCAATGATCATTGTTACACAGTTCAACATAAAACAACAGAAAGATGCAGTTTAAGTTTAACCAAACACAGACTGTCATCCACATATTTTACTACAGTTACCTGTAACCAGGAAACACAGGGTCAACAACAAGGTCAAAGTACACCCCCTGTATTATTTTCATCATTGATTAATCTGAAAATAATTTTCTCTATTATCAAATAATACTTTTGTAGAGCGAGAACAATTAGTTGAGTAATCGATAAGTTGTCAGCTATTAAATCAATCCCCAGTTTAAGGTTTCAATTTGAGTTAGTTGCTGCCCAAGTTATTACAGCTTTGTGACAATGGATTCAAAGAATAATCTAAATAATTATTTGTAATTATTATTGTAATGTTTTTCTTATTCAATAACTCAAGACGATTAATCAAAATATTGGAAACAAATCAGTTGATTGACCTATCGATGCAGCTCTACATATGAGCATTTTCAGATCTGATGCATGCATGCTTAAGGTTTGGTCAGGTTTGATTTGGTTAAAGTTTGGTAAGGTTTGGTTTGGTTAAGGTTTGGTTTGGTTTGGTTATGTTTGGTTAAAGTTTGGTTTGGTTAAAGTTTGGTTAGGTTTGGTTTGGTTTGGTTAGGTTTGGTTTGGCCCGGGTCGCTGCTCGTGTGGTCGACCGGACGGAGCACAGAGCAACTTTTAGCGTTATTTAGCATTTATTACGTTTTTCTACTATTTTATTTATACGTACTGTCACTTTTTAGTTTACCCCCTGCATGCCACACACGCCGAGTGTGTTTTTCCAACTTTTTAACTACGTTACAAAGACGTAGCGGACTTTTCCTTCCTGCCCGTCCCCTCGTGACGCTCTCTTTGTTTACCTTCCTGTTAACCCCGTGACTGCCGGACAACGCGGAAGTTATTCTCCTGTTTTTCTTTCCTTTTCACCCGGGACTTATTCTCCGCTCGGCATGGATATACCCGTGTTTTTCATGGCCATTCTTCACGTGTGGTTTCTCCTGGAGTTTGTGACGGCGAGCAGAAACAACGACCAGAAGAACACGTACTCCAGAGAGACCCTACTACAGCTCGGACTCCATCCTCTACACGCCTTCGCCGTAGACTCGCTACCGAAGGAATTACTGCGGAGTAACTCAACCAGCCATGACAAGTCCACACACAAGAACAATAAGGTAACCAGAAGGGGCAAGAGAAAGAGCGGAATAAGAGCCAGGCTCAAACGGGAGACTTGTAAACAACGGCCGCTTCCATCTATCGTCCTAGCTAATGTTAGATCCCTCCGGAACAAAACGGACGAGCTACAAGCTAACGTTAACCACATGCATGAGTACAGGACTGCCTCGGTTCTTGCTTTCACTGAGACGTGGTTAAATAAGAACGACGATGACCATGCCCTGCACGTTGATGGCTTCGGCCCCCCTCTAAGACTTGATCGAGACAGTGAGCTCACCGGTAAACAACATGGCGGCGGCGTGTGTCTGTATGTAAACACACGCTGGTGCTCAACGATCGTCGTGAGGGAGAAACTGTGCACCCCGGACATTGAGCTTCTGGCTGTCTCCCTTCGCCCTTTCTACCTACCCAGAGAGTTTCCTCAGCTCTTTGTCATCCTGGTTTACATCCACCCCAGAGCCAACGCAGTCACAGCCACTGAACACATCACAGACTCCTTAAACAAACTGGACCACATTTCACCGGACTCTCCCAAATTCATCTTGGGTGATTTCAACCACTGCTCCCTGGACAAATCATTAAAAGGTTATCAACAGTATATCACATGCCACACACGCCAGGAGAAGACACTGGACAAGTGCTATGGTTCAGTACCCGACGCATACAGATCTGTCGCCCTCCCCCCTCTGGGCTCTGCTGATCACCATGCCATCCTGCTTGCTCCGGCTTACATCTCTGTCATGAGAAGGGTGAAGAAAGTTGTCAAGAACATCAAGCAGTGGACCAACGAAAGCATCATCACACTCCAAGGATGCTTTGAATCCACTGACTGGGACAACCTCCTGGCCCCCTCTGATGACATTAATGAACATGTGGACACTGTGTCATCGTACATTTCCTTCTGTGTGGACAACATCATCCCCTCCAAAACGGTCACTATCTACCCCAACAACAAACCCTGGATCACCAAAGAGCTCAAGGAGATCCTCAACAAGAAGAAAAGGGTCTTCTTCACCGGCTCTGAAATGGAGAAAAAGGAGGTCAACAGAGAGGTCAAGCATGCCATAAAAACTGCCAAGCTGGAGTACAAGAACAAAGTGGAGGAGTGCTTCGCGCAGGGTAACCTCCGCTCAGCCTGGCAGGGACTTAAGAACATGGCTGCTGTGAACACTGCTGCCAGCAACACAAAAACCATCCAGGTTTCAGGCAGCAGCTCTTCATCTCTCCCCAATGACCTTAACTCTTTCTACACAAGGTTCGAGCAGGACAACACCACCCAGCTGGAAGAAGTGATGTCCAAGCTCAAGCCCAGTGACTCAGCAGCCTTCACCTTCAGTGAAGAGGACGTGGTGAAAGCCCTCAGGAAGACAAGGGAGAACAGCTCACCTGGCCCAGACAACATCAGCGGCCGCGTCCTGAAGCACTGTGCTGAGCAGCTAGGGGGCGTGTTTCAGACCCTGTTCCAAAGATCCATGGACAGCAGCATAGTCCCCCAGCAATGGAAACACTCAACAGTTATCCCCATCCCCAAGAAAAGCGCCGTTAAATGTCTGAATGACCTCCGGCCGGTGGCCCTCACCTCTCTTGTGATGAAGGCCATGGAGAGGATCATAAAACAACGCATCATCAGGGAAACCCACTCCCAGATGGACCCGCTCCAATTCGCCTATCGAGCTGGCAGGGGCGTCGATGATGCAAAAACATTCATTATAGACACTGTTCACAAACACCTGGAGCGCCCCAACACCGCAGCCAGACTCCTGTTTGCAGACTTCTCCTCTGCATTTAATACCATGCAGCCCCACATCCTGGCTGACAAACTCTCAGCCCTCTTTCACCTGGACCAACTGCTAATCCTGTGGATACTGGACTTCCTGACCAACCGTTCACAGAGAGTCCTGGTCAACAGCACCTTCTCCGACCTCCAACACACCTCAACCGGCTCCCCTCAGGGCTGTGTGCTCTCACCTCTGCTCTTCATCCTCTACACCGATGACTGCAGAACCACACAGCCTAACTGTCATCTGGTGAAGTACGCTGACGACACCGTCCTCCTGTCTCTGCTGTCAGGCCCATCTCTGCACCACGGACCAGCTCTTCAGGAGTTTGTGGAGTGGTGTGACAGCTCCTGCCTGGAACTGAATGTCAACAAAACCAAAGACATGGTGGTGACCTTCTCCAACAAGCAGAGGGAACTGGCTGCATCAGCAAACACTGTGATCCACGGGAAGCCTGTCGAAGCAGTTGAGGAGTACAGGTACCTGGGCACCATCTTCGACAGCCTGCTGAAATTCTCCTCCAACACAGAGGAGATTCTCAGGAAATGTCAGCAGCGGAAATACCTCCTTAGGAAGCTCAATTCCTTTGGAGTCAGCAAGAACATCCTCCTGACCTTTTACTACTCCTTCATCGAGAGCATCATCACGTTCTCCATCACATGCTGGTTCTACTCCACCAGCCTCCAGAACAGAAACCGCCTGCAGAGCGTCGCCACTGTCTGTTCTAAGATCATTGGACTTCCTGTTAGAACTCTATCGACCATCCACGAGCAGCAGACACTCAGGTTAGCTGGTCAGATCATGCAGGACCCCTCTCACGCTCTCTTCTCAGCGTTTGAGTGGCTCCCCTCAGGACGCCGTCTTCGCTGTCCCTGCTGCAGGACACAGAGGAGAAGAGCAACCTTCATCCCCAGGGCTGTCCAGCTCCTCAACTCCTGACCCCTCTGACCATCCCCCTCCCCACTCCTGACACCCTCCCCTGGACACTTCACCCCCCCCCCCCCACTCCAGACACCCTCCCTGGACACCGCACCCCCCTCTCCCCCCCGGACACCCCTCCCTTCACCCCTCCTCCTCCCCTATCCTCCCTGGACACCATCACCATCACCCCCCCTCCCCACCCCTGACACCTTCCCTGGACACCTTCACCCCCTGGACACCCCCCCCCCCCCCCGGACACTCACCGGACATGTGAACTGGCTATCTACCTCCACTCCTGTCCTCAAAGCTGTGAACTACTGGTTGATTCACAATTCCACTTATTCTGTTCACTCTGTTTATAATGATACTGGACTGTTGCACTACGCCACTTATTTATTCTGTTATTATGTTCACACTTATTCTGTTACTCTGTTCTTACTGGTCCACTTGATTGATTCTGTTAGTTATGTTAATTTATGGTATTAATGCACTGCTCCACTTTTTTGTGTTATCAGGTCTTATATTGTATCCATGACAGCACTATGGTCACTTTATTTTTCAGTATTCATCTGTTACACAGAGCTAGCATATACTTAGACTGCTGTTTTCCTGCCATGCACCACCATCACTTTATTATTCACTTTATTATTTAGCTTATAGTTATATATTATATTTATACTCTATTACTGCACTATAGTTCTGTTACGTCTGCTCATTACACACATGTATCATGTCTGACATCTGGATCTGATCACTGTCCACTTATATCTTCTCTGCACTACAGTTCTGTTTATACCTGTTTCAACAGTCTACTGCATGTTTACATTGTTTACATCATAAACACCCGTTCACATGTCTGCTTACATCATATACACACATGTCTTTCTACATCTCACGCCGACGATGTTCTCTGTATCTAACCTGTACTAACACACTAACATCCTGACACTTATCCTACCTGTACTAACACACTAACATCCTGACACTTACTCTTCTTTTACACTTTATTCTTGTGTTAGGTTAAAATGTTTTTTTGTATAATTGCACTGTCGTGATTTGCTGCTCTGTGTGCCTTGAATTGCCCCCCGGGGACAAATAAAGTTTTTTGAATTGAATTGAATTGAATTGAATTAAGTTTTGGTCAGGTTTGGTTTGGTTAAAGTTTGTTTTTTCTAAGTTTGGTGTTTACATAATGTTATTGCATTATTATAATATTATATTTGTACACTGATTGTACTTTGTACTAACTGACTGTAAGACAGTCTTGTAAATACTTGCAGCTCTGTTCACCTCGGTAACAAAAGAAAAGACGAAACCCATTAACAATGGCTCTATTGGCTCTGTGGGGATTTAATGAGGAAGCCATTCATGCCACTGCTCAACCACTGTTAATGTATGTCTCTGCTTTTCTTTGTGCATGTTTAGATCAGGGTTAGACCAAGGAGTCCTTCTTTGACTAAGCTGGCTGACATCTGAAAGAAATATTCATCATTTTCAGCCTTATTTTAGCCAGTGTGTGTTATATGACCATGCATTCTTGTACTAGCAGAAGGGAATTAGTTGACAGAAGTATGAAGCATGATGTTGCTATAGCACAACACGGAGCTCCCATTACTGAGTGGCTCTCTAAAGGTTTAAAGAATATGTAACGTAAAGTCACTTGGTTGATTAAACAGTTATTATAGCATCACAACAAGTCCTGGGGGGAGATCAGGGGGGCAGTTGGCCATAAAGAGTGTCTGACTCCATGTCCACGAGGTCTGTGTACAGTCTACTACGAAGAGTCAACAATGATTTTATTTAACCATAAAGGCAATCTTTTCCTAAAATGAACCAAGTAGTTTAATTTATCCTAACATTTCATATCATAGAGGAGGCTATAATGATACCTATAGTATAACGATACTAACAACTCAGATACAACATTTATAAAGTGCTTTATTTAGCTTTTACTTGTCTTTATTCTCATTAATAGGCATATTAAGAAAACAGTTGAAATGTAGCCTCTGCAGTGCCACACGGCTGGAGGAGAGACAGATGTCGACTATAGCACTATATACTGGAGATCAAAATTAGAGTAAAAATTATAAATACTGAAAAAAAAAAGTGAACAGTGTTTATTGTGTCAGAGGAGATTTCAACAATGTTTTCTTCTCTAGGATTAAAAAATGAACAGGAAGTGTAGAGGCCACAGCTTTGAATGACTTCAGCAGATCTGCTCCCACAGGACATCACTAGTTTCTCACACTGCTCTGGTTTGATCTTGGTGCGTTCTTCTTCACTCTCTTCCATAGTTCACTAACTGTAGTGGGTTTCTTAGACATTACTTTGTCATCAAGGATTTTCCAGAGATTATCTATGGGGTTTAGATCTAGACTCTGGGCTGGTCATTTCATTGTTTCAGTATTCTTCAAGGAACTGCTTCACCTGTTTTGCAGTGTGACAGGGGGCATTGTCTGTATGAAAATTGCAGCTGATTGGGAGACAGTTGCAGTGGAGGTATTGCATGTTGCTGAAGGAGGTTCACAAAAACATTTTCATTCACCTGCCATGGAGCTGAACAAGAGGCCCAACTCCTGCCGCATAAAATATCCCTCAAACCATGACACTTCCTCCTCCAAATGGAACTGACTGCTTTACACACTTTGGGTTCAGTATTTCCCCAGTCCTACACCCAACACAAAGTTTCCATCAGACCCAAATAAACTGAATGTCCTGAAGTCACTGAAGTCACTCTGAACCAGTTCTCCTCTGTCCACACAACATGCTCCTCAGCAAAGGCAAGTCTAGCCTTTTTATTCTTTCTGCTGATGAGAGCATTGGTCACTGCAGAGTGGGCTTTCAGTCCAAAAAGACTTAAACAAAGAGACACTGGCCCTCATTTATCAATCTTGAGTGAAAACGGGCACAGATCTGAGCGCAGAATTGGTCGTACGACAGGACACACGTGGGATTTATGAAACATTCGTATCTGACCAATCTCAGCGTACGAATGAGCGGGCCTTGATAAATGCAGCGGTTGAATTCGATCGTCATTAACATACGCCCTTAAATATTCCTGGTTCGGAGGCCTCGCGCACTGAGGTCAAACATGGAGAGAAGAAACACTGGTAAGAAAAGAAACTTTTCTGACACAGAGATCGGCATCCTGACATCCGAGATGAAGTAAAATAAAGATGTGCTTTTTGGCAGTCTTAAGAGTGGAATAAAAGGGGCCCATAAAAACGCTGTATGGAAAAGAATAACGGAGGCAGTCAACCTGAAGCAGCGCTCCACTGTGATCCATGTGCGTGTGTGCGCACTGTTGAACCTGCGCTCCTGCTCTGTAGCAGGGTTTGCCAGCGGGTTTATTAGGTATTCCGTTAGAGGATAACCTTTGTCACCTAGAAGAACCATACCAAAATGTTAATCATCTGATACCTTGTTTGATTTACTGCAATTTATCAAGGGTAGCCACTTACCGAGGAGATGACTTTGGCTCTGCAGTGCGCCTTCCTGCAGCCGCGCGCCAACACATTCATTCATTCATTCATTCATCTTCAACCGCTTGTCCCTGTCGTGGTCGCGGGGGGCTGGAGCCGAGCTGTTTTGAAATATAAAAGAATCGTGTGTGTCCCCCTGGCCACCTGGCCACCACGTTTAAAAGCGACAGCTTGGCATCACAAATCACCTGTACATTTATCGAGTGGTAGTTTTTGCGATTGATGGATGCGTAATCATTCATGGATGGTGCCTTCAGATGCACATGAGTACAATCAATTGCTTCAACCACAATTTTATTTTTTTTATTCGTTTTAAGAATCCGTTTTGATCTGTTCTTAATATGTGACTGCTTATGCTTAATGACAGCTGAGGTTTGTTCATTATTTTCAGCCAGATTTTGCTGTGCTGCACCGCAAATCCACAGGCTCAAATATGCGTACACAATCTCAGACCTGACGTGAGATTTGATCGTAGCTCCTGTCACGTCCAAATTGATAAATGCGAAAGTTTGCGTGGAAATGGTCGTACGCACGTTTTTCTGCCGTACATTCGTTTGATAAATGAGGGCCAATGTGTGCAGAGACAGATCCTTGCCCCATTCAGCACTGAACTGGAGACCAACTCCAGCTGCAGTGTTGAACTGATTCCCCATTGAGAGTCTTCTCATAATCCTGTCCTCTCGTTCACTTGTTTTACGTGGACGACCGGCCTTTTTGAGGGAATGAATGTGTCCTTGTAAAGTTTCAATATACTTGAAATCCCAGACTGTGAACGCCCAACCTCTCTCTGATGACTGAGAGGGTCATCCCTTTGGCCTTCATCTGTACAACCTGCTGTCTCAGGGTTTCAGTCACCTTGGAGCAGCTTGGTATCTTACAAACTAACCAGGAGAGCTGCCAGCTGAGCAGTTGGGGGTTTGGTGCATTGCTCAATGGCACATTGGCAGTGCCCAGGAGATGAACTGGAACCTCTCCAGTTAGCAGTACACGCTCTATACTTCCAGTTCCCAAGCCAGTTCTACCTTCCTTTTTTGTAATTATAGTTACTGTTCTTACCATTAGTATCTTCTGGCAACACTGTCTCCAATAATTAAGCATATATATAAAAAGATTTTTAGGAAATTCTCTGGTATTGTGTGTGCTCACTCACCAACATGGCTTACTGGGACACTTAATGGAGTTGAGCCATCGTTAATGGGATTAATCACACCTGTGTCATTCCTATTTTGGCAGACTAAAATGTATGCTATAAAAAGGGTCTATTGCCGATACTTTGCAGATACATTCATTAACAATGTTGCCTTCTAATATGGATAAAACTGTAACCTGGGTTGCATTATGTTTCTTTAAAAGTGCACACATTTTTAGTAGGCTATATAATCCTAATTGTTAGGAGACAGGCAGTGTGTTTACATCCAGTTTAAAAACCTGATTAAATTCGGGTTAAGGCAATACTTTCTCAATAAAAAAAAGTGTTACCTTTAAAACCGAGGGAGGACTTTGCCACGGCAACTAACATCACTACCAAGAAGACCAGTTTCTGTCATAATTCTGTTCAAAAGTCTTCCATTTTTTCCCACGCTTGTGATTTCGACACAGGTGAACCAGAAAATAAAGCCGTATTTCGACCATGTTGGCGGTGCTCCACCTACTGAACCTGAGGAAGAGTTACTCTGTCATTTTCCCGTTCAACCCCCTCCCATGTATAAGTGGGGAACTTCAATAATCAGATTATATACAGGGTAAGGCCATTTTCAGCTTGCTGTTGTGCATGTAAACGCACTGAGGGTTGCTTCTGGGTTTGCTCAATAACAACACATTCCCCGAATGATCTTCCCAGCTCACTGTTGATGTTTGATGTATAATGAATAGTGAAGCATAGTTTATTAATGCTTTTACAGACTGACACCTCTGAAGCTGTTACGGGAAGTCCTGTCCTACCCACTGTCATATCAGTTCCAGTCGGCCACACTGACTGGCCACTATGAGTTTTTTTGAAAGGCCAATATCAGCACAGTGATAAATGGCTCTAACACTAGTTGAGATGGCCTGGCTGGCGGCTCATTTGAAAGAAGAGCTGCATACAAAGTTCAATCCCATCTGGCTCCAGCAGAGTGAAGAGTCAATGCTGGTGCCACAAACATTCTTCTATGACATTTGCAGTCAGCTCTGAGACACAAATCATCCTGTGGGGAGTCTTATAATTAGGAGTGTTTTGCATGATTTAATCGATCAACAGAGGGGAGAAAATGAGAAATATCCACAAGGTATTAATTACTGGTCTCCACAATTTTCTGTTGCCATAACCACAATTAGTGGGACACATTTACACTCATAGTATCTCCCTCCACAATGAAACATGAATGAGCATCCAGGGTGGTCCCGGCTTCTAACTATGCCCTGAGCCAATGCCATAGGCAAGGCGTTCCTCTGGCTCCTTTCAATACAACATCCCTCCAGCCAAGAACCAATGCCTTTTCAAGTGTGTTACACAAAGTGGAAATGTTGAATATGAGGTGGAAGGAAGACTGCACAAACACAGATATGTGAATCAAAGGCCTGTCAGCGTCAGGGGAAGGGAATACACACACCTTAATCAAGACAAGCTTGTATATTTTATTTATCGGCTATTTATTATTGAGTATATATAACTGTTAAATAATTCACCAAATTCTTCTTTCTTACCCGTAAGTTAGCTCTTGGTGCACAATACCTAGAGGGTACATTTTCACATTCATTTTTTTTCCAAAGTATCACTGTTAACATTAGATTTCAACTTTCTTTTACTTCCCTCAGGGGATTTATGATTCATAATTCAATCGTTAATTCCTCCAAGGTGACGAAGGACTTCCACCAGTCTGGGTTTTGCTTTGATAATGTAATTAGCCATTAAACAGACACTGAGACATTTTAAAGGTGACATGATTCGTCTATGTCAAACTTCATCACATCCACCCTTAAGGCTAACAATCAAATGGGGATATGTCCAAGTCAAATTGTTCAGATTACCAGAGTAATCATGGTGCAGTGGTGACAGTACTGTCAATCAGCAGGCTATGGTAAAGGGTGTCATCAGGTGGACGTGTCAGTCCTGAGTTGCTCTTGGAGCACATGAGAAGTGAATAAACATGGTGGCTGGCCAGGCAGGCTGCCAGAGACGGTTTAATTAAAACTGTGACATTGTATCATAAAAACCAGAAACCTAATCGTGATGGAATAAGTATAATGTAATTATCAGCCAGGTTATAAATAGCTTTAATTTCATGCTTTGCGGAAAATGAAATGGAAATGGCGTGGAGGGGAGGTGCGTGCGTGCGTGCGTGTGCGTGTGCGTGTGCGTATATGTGTGTGTGTGTGTGTGTGTGTGTGTGGGGGGGGGGGGGGGGGGGGGAGTTTACCAAGCTTGTCGCCACCCTCTGCCAGCGCCAAGAGACAGGAGCCAAATCCAATTTCTCCTCTCAGGTCACACGTCTGTCCACTCAGCCATCCTTCAAACTTCTCTTGATCTGTCACCCTCCTCATCATCATCCTCACTGCAACATTATCCAATGTGACTCGGAGGGAATCCAGGATGGCCAGGAAGGCACCTGGCAGGCCAAAGAGTCCTGACAGTTTGTCACCTTGCTTCCAGATGCTTGATTAATCCCAACTACACGCTCACACTGAGACCCTCATCCCTAATTCTTCTTCACCCTTCATTCTTCAGTGAATGAGCTGAAGGAATACAGGGAGATGAGACTGTAAGTGATGAGTACAGAGTCGTTATAGCTGTGTACAGAGCATAGACGTACAAAACGCCACTGACACATTTCCTCTAACAAAACTATAAAGACAGGTAGGTTTTCAGGTAGGTGACGTTATATTAACATTGTCATGAAAAACGAAACAAAGAGGCATTCACGCTTTACGTAAGCTGTCCAGCTTACGTAAAGCTTCACTACGGTAACTTAACTTTCCTTAAACTAAACAGTTCTAGTTTGCAGTGGAGACATTGCACCATTTTGGCTTCTTTTTTAAGTGTGAAATGATCCCAAACTTATTCTCTACCGAATCCTCCCGCTGCTCTAGATTAGCATCTAGTGTATGTTTCATAGATAGCAGGCTGTACTGCAAGTCATGGTGCAAGTGTGGCTATATAATTAGCATAACAGAGCTATCGTTAACACATTGTGTTCAGTCTCACTCATCACTCACTCATCTCAACCGCTTATCCGGAGTCGGGTCCCGTGGGCAGCAGCTCTAGATGGCGGAGTTAGCATGCTAATGATGCTAATCCTGACAACTAGCCTCCGAGAAGAAGTTAGGGCCAGTGGCTAGCTGTCACTCAAGAGACCACGCCCCTAATTATTCATAAGATTGAACCTCCAATAAAATAAAAACTAGCCTGGTACAAAAAAATTCAACCCCTCAGTGATGTTATGGAGATATAACCTGAACATACAGACTAGAATGTTTTTTTGTACTAGGCCTTAAATAGGTTTAATTATGCTGTGAAAACGGCCTGCTTAACATGGGGGTCAATGAGAAACTGCTCTATTATGACACCTGCCCTTAGTGGACACTCAGAGAACTGCAGTTTTTGGCACTTCATGAGTGGCTCAACCAGGAAGTCGCTGTGGTGGGGGCTTGGCTGGGAGCCTATAATACGTTTATATTGAAGTGTGAGCCTACTATAAAGATGAGTGTTTCAATGGATCCAACTCGGTTTTGATATATTACATGATAGTATTACTATTTATATAGTATTTACTATGTAACTACAATTAATGCCCTGCGACGAAGACTTTAAAACTGTCTTGCATGGGGTAAAAAAATATAAACTCACCCATCGGATATGTAGAGACATGTTATGTACATGCCTGCAGCAGAGGTCATTACGGGGGGAAAGAAAACAGGATGTCAAAGAGTGGAAGGGCAGGTGACACAAAGCATTAAGGAATGTGGGGGACACCATACACCAACAGAAAATGGGTGGAAAAAGAAGTAAAATGGCCATCTAAAAAGGTACCTGGAAAACCTTACAGTGTGGAACAATAATGTTGGCATCAGCTAGCTAGCTGAACAATATCTTTGTTAACAAACGGACAGTTAGACGTGTTAGAAAGTGTGAATTATGACTGAGTCAGGTTAGGGCCTAAACCTAGTCAAACCTTAAAGGAATACTTCACCCATTTGCATTAAGCTTTGTATCGTTAGAAACACACACATATTTTGGAATTTTCCCCTGAGACGGGAGAAAGCCATATCTACTGTACGTCTAACACTTCCTGCTTTAAATGCCCTCAAAATTATCATTTTGTGTCATTTAAAGCAGGAAGTTGGCGGGGGTGGGACCTAACCTGAATCCGCCAGGTGGATTGATTCACATGATTCGCATTTGCTCTACATATCCATCTGGGAACTCTCGGCTTTTGGGAATGGGAGGAAATACTGGTTGCTGATTGGATAAACCATCTGTCTATCACCAACAAACGGGCCAAATCAACCAATCGGATGAATCAATGAAGCGTATGACGCACTAACAGCGTTGAGGCAAAGCTCAGAAAGTAAACAACATGTGGGTTAAGGATATTTTCTGTTTGTGTAAAGTGAATTTATGGATCAAAGGCCCAATTTCAGGAGCCCGGTCCATATTCAACAGAAGGATCCAGAGAAAAAAGAGTTAATGAGCGGCTTGCTCCATAGCTGCTCATCTCATCTGTGGAAGCCACCATGTTGTTTAATCTGAACAGTCGCTTCTCGTTGCATCACAATTAAATCCGCCTCAAAACCAAAGCTGATTGGTTGATTATCTGGCAAACAGCTCCAAATTTTCTCCGTTGCATATTACTAGACTGATCTGAGAGTAAAATGCAATGGGGTTCGCGAAATCAGGATGGTTTTACGAGGCTAGGTTGGGACACAGTGACACTACAGACCTATAACAGATCAGTGGGCGGGACTACTACTGCATTATGGGAGTTGTTGTGGTTTTCAATCCACAAGCGCCATGAAGTTACTTCCTGCCTTTTCTCTGTCATGAAAGCACCAAATTAGAATTTTATGTTACATTTGGACCCCATATGTGACCCATACAGATTAATGTGTCCACTGGTGAAGCATTCCTTTAACACAGTGGTAGAAGATCAGGCAACAGACATAAATCCATTTTGCTGGTAATCTGTAGTGGTTTTGGAAAGCACTGAGAAAATTAATGAATGTCATGTTCAGTTTAGAGAACTTATTATTCCCTTTGTTTGCTTCTGCTTTTTTACAACTAGAAATACTTTACATTAAATATTCTTATTAGGTAAGTCCAATGAACCAATTTAACAAAAAACGAACTGGGTTCAGTCATTGGACGAATGAGCAGCAACAACAGCAAGAGAAAGAGTGAGATGAAAGCAGCACAAAAAGCATTGCTGATTGATTGTGGGAAGATGGAATTTCTGAAGAAGGTTCACAGGTGTGAGAGGTGAAAACCCAACCGCCTGAGAGCCTAATGATCTGAAGGGGCCTTGAAGTAGTCCTTAGGGAACCCCAATAAAGGAGTGCGGGAGAGGACCACACCAAGAAAAGACATGTTGGTCACATTGAGCCAAGAAGAGTTTTCCTTTGAATAATGCAGGAGCTGATGAGGTTTGATCATTGGAAAGGAAGGTGAGAATGGTCTGAGCCAGCAGACGCACTCAGTGTTACAGGTTTGATAGTCTTTTCTCACTTTTCTCTGGTTGCCATGATCACCACATATAGTTTGATTTGCAGAATGATAGCAGTGAAAAAAAATGTGTACAAATGCATCAAGTGTAAGTGCTTTGCTTAATGTCTAATTTGCCTTACACAGAAATTTTGTTTATGGAAATGTGGAAACCTATTCACAACGTGTCAAGGTGTAATTAAAGGCCTAAACCTAGGTCAGAGCCATTCATTTTATGGAAGCTTTTTAGAAAGGTTTTTGAAAGGCCGCTCGGTTAAAGTAAAGGTCTAAGCATCAGTATCAGCATTTAATCGAAATGCTTCCAATGAAAAGCAGAAAACGCTATGCTCAGGGAGTAAAAAAAACAGTGCCAGGCCATAATACTGGGCTTTTTCAACATGCCACTATTTAAGACCCAATGAAAGGTGAGCCTTAATTATACCTGCAGTAATGGGCAACATATAGTGAAGACTGAATGAGCTTGGACACACATAATGGTTAAGGACAAAGTCCTTTTTTTGTGTGGTGTAATCATAAAATGAAATTCCCAGTGTTCATTTAAATTAACTAACTTACTATGTCCCCATTGCCAAAACCCTGCTGATGATAAGAAAGTCTTTAAAAATAACTATTCCCTGTTTATGTTTATTTCAGCACAAACCCTTAAGTCTTATTTATATTTTTATTTTCTCTTTTTGCATGCCTGCAATTTGCGTTTTATTGTGTCATATTAATTTCCCCTGAAGTGACATTCTGATAGGAGCAGAACAGATGGAAATCTAGGATTGTCCTGGCAAAATTCATCATGAAAAATGCATCAGACACCTGTGTAATTTGCCTAATCATCTTTTCCTAATAAGCTCCCTCCATTAATTATGCACGACTTACACAATGCAATCAAGATAAAAGTAAATCTGATGACTTAATACCCTTCAAAATAATTGCCCCCTCCTCCCCTTTGCCCACACCCGTCTCTGGGACAGCTTTTCTTTTGATATGTTCCTCCCCTCCTCCAGGATTTTAATTGGGATTAGAGAAGAGAATGTACCAAACATGGCCTCTAGTCTGCTTCAGAGTAGATGAAGTAAAACTGACTTTGCAAACTTATTTGCCAGCAAACTTGCCCTTGATTTTTGTATTGTGGTCCACATTTAACTGTCATCTGTGACACTTACTGACATTTTCTCAGTATATTTAAAATATGATTATTTTACATTTACTTACATTTTTTAAAAATACCAGTAATTCAATACATGCAGGGAGTTATATATATAATATATATATATATATATATATATATATATATATATATATATAATATTTTGCTTTGATCCCAGGTAACCTAGTTGGATAATGGTGTCATGTGTTTTTTTTTCTTGGGGGTCAGTAACTGTCATATTGGCATTATAAACTGCCAATAACTACAGTACAATATTCATACCAGTAAAGCTCGGTTACACAGCATTCTGGGGGTCAGTTATGTGATCTCTTACCAGGAGCTGGATGCAACTTTATACATCTTTATACTACTACTACAATTATCTGACAGCCAGGCATGGATTAATGCAATTTGACTGAACAGTTCTGCAGTAAGAATGGGGAAATATTTCCCAATCTAGGTGCACAAAGCTGGTAGAGACATATCCAAACAGACTGATGCTGTAATTAAAGCAAAAGGAGCCTCCACCAAGTATTAAATCTGGGGACTCATCCCTTTTCCAAATCTGCTATTCTAGTTTTTAATTTTTAACTTTTTTATTATTATTTTTTTTTTTAATTTTCAGGAATTTTGGAGAAAGAAAATCCACTTGAATGTTGTAAGGCAAATTGTGTAAATCACGCTGGAAAAAAATTGATTTTTTTTAATAATGACGTATTTCAGGATGTAAAACAGAAAAGTGACAAAAATTGGATATCATAACTTTCTTTAGGCAGCGTAACAACAAGTAATGTGTGTTTTCCACGTATTTGTGGAATTTCCAGTTCTCATTTTCACTGTAGAATTCTGTTTGCCATTTCATAAGACATCATGCAAATTTTTGTGCAGAACTTTTTGCACGACATACAAACCTGTTGATGAGAATATATTTGTTACAGGAAAATCCCAAAAAATTCTGAATCAGGATTTTGATTATTAGCCATAATGTCTTAACCATCGAAGAGAGAGACTCATAACAGGCTGATAGATTGTGAAACAATGGTTTATTCTCTTGCAGAAGCCACAAGTCTGTGTGATATCCACCTTGTAAAACATGTTGTATTCACAATGTCATGGAAAAGCAATACACTACCAGCAATCCTAAGTATAACAGGAACGTATTTGATTGGTGGAGCTCACTGTTACCATGGAAATGTTTACGACACCTCAGCAAGAGTTTTGATAGACATTCAATCACTGAGGATTCTGTGTAACAACGGAAACCATCCACTGCATCAGGTTCATATCTCTGTATTACTTATTCTATTATGAAATGTCCGGACTACTTTGGTGATTATTTGAATTTCTTTCTGAGAGTTAGAGGTGTCTTGTACATTATGTACACCAGTTTAGAAAGTATGGAATTATACATCTATACAGCTTTAGACAGACTCGATCCTGTCGTTTCCCTTCAAACCGACTTCTCTTACCTCTATCAGAGACTTTCAGAGAGATGCGATTACGTTACCCTGAGTAGGATACTGTATTTGTGCCCTCTCTGCCTGGTGTGTGTTCACAGGTAGCAGCTGCAGGTACAGATGAGTGTTGTTAAGGCAGACAGGCAGACCTAATGAGTCAACCTCCGGTGGCTTGATGGCTTGCAATGCGACGTCATGTTGTTACTGGTTGCATGTGGCTTGAATTAACTTTTCTAAATGAGCAGCTAAGAAAACGAGGAGAGGGATATCTTCAGGGGTCAGTTCTGATAAAGCAGTAGCCCAGGTCACAACATTCTAAAATATAGATAAAATACAGTAGTTTGGATTAAATGTTATTGACTGAGCTATGAGAGTGATTCCATGTCTACCTGTTGTCCAGTGAGCTAAGAGTCACCAGGAACATGGGACTTATTTTAGTTTTAGTGTACACGTCAGTGCACCTGCTGCTTCCTTGTTCTGGTGGTATTTTCGGGGCTACTTTATTCCCCAGCTGCTAATCTTCTAACCTGACTCCTCCAGATGGATTGATTCTCATGATTCTCGTTGTCTCAGCATATCCATCTGGGAACTTGTTTGGAGATCTTTTGGGAAGGGGTGAAAATACTGGTTGCTGATTGGATAAACCATCTGTCAATCACCAACGTACAGGTCAAATCAACCAATCAGATCAACAAAGTGTATGACGTACTAACAGCGTTGAGGCAAAGCTCAGAAAGTAAACAACATGTCGGTAAAGGATATTTGCTGTCTGTGTAACGTGAATTTACGGATCAAAGGCCCAATTGTAGCTGCGCTCATCTCATCCGTGGAAGCCGCCATGTTGTTTACACTGAACAGTCGCTTTTCGTTGCGTCACACTTCTGCCTCAAAACCAATGCTGATTGGTTCGGTCTCTTGGCAAACTTCTCCAAATTTTCTCCGCTGCATGTTACCAGACTGATCTGTGAGTAAAATACAATGGAGCTCAGGATGGTCTCACGAGGCTACTAACCTTCCCCCATAATTAAAACTGAAAACTGAAAACTTTTTTTTTTTTAAAGGATCAGAACCAGAGGCAACACATTCTTCTTTCTTGTCAAAGCCTACATTACCCACAATTCATATGTAGCCTGGGACCATGGCGCCTTATGCCTCAAGCAGAGAGTTCTAGTAAGCACCCTTCTTTTTACCACACCTCCACACCTGAAGAATCTTTTCATTTTCAAACACGTGGTCTTCAGCTCCAACTGACACAACAACCCAGTTGTCAGAAAAAAATGTGGGCATTGTTTAATGTGGGCATTCATTCCTATTCATCTCACAAGAACCCCGGTCCTTTTTTGACAATACAGAGTTGCAGTTTTAACACGGTGATAAATGTTGTTAATTGAAAAAATTGGCATTACTTAGGTTTAGGCAACAAAACCACTCAGTTAAGGTAACGGAAAGATCATGGGTTAAAGCAATGGTCTACATTCTGAAAATCAGTTGAGCCTCTGAGACATATTTGAAAAAAGCAGATGAATGGAGGCTATTTATGTAACATCTACCACAATAAAACACAAAAATGACCTGTTCAACAAAAAATTTTCAGTCCCAAATCCTGGCGTAGCCTTCTCCAACACTCAAAGGAATCCCTGATGTTGACTCGTCTTTGGTTCCTATGTAGGTCACATTTCCTCTTGGTTTCTGCCTTTCCCCGGGTCCACTTCCGTTTTCTCTAACCTTCTCCGTTGGGGCGAGCAGAGGCCTCTTGCTGGTATCGGTCTTTTCCTTCTCCATGGTAACAGAAGCTCCGGTAGCTGAGCTGCTAAGCTAATCACTAGCTGCTCAGAGTTTACAGAGAGGGAGGGGGAGTGGGAAGGGACGAGGAGCAGGGGAGACAAGGGGATTGGATACAGGGTATGAGCCAGTGGGAGCCTTCCGTCCTGGATGGCTCCCATTGGTCAATTTCTATGCAGGCCTATGGCTGATAGACTAAATGGATTTTTTTGGTTCTTTTTGCTGTTCATATCGTGTAGATTGGACTACAGGACCATAATTGACGTATAAACAATGTTTATAATAATTACCAATATTCCAAAAGGTAGACCATAGCTTTAAAATAGTTACATTTGTAATGTAACTAATGTGTCATGTGGTGCACAAACCATGGTATCCTGGGTGAAAGTCCTATGATGTTTGACTCATCCATCAATCACTCAAGAGTTACTAATGCATCAGTATGAAATGCAGAGGATGCCTGACAAAACATATTATAGACTGTTCAAATAAAATCATTAAGTAGTGCAGCTTTAAGGCTGAAGCATCTCTCGAAATGACTGACTGTTTGACAGGAGAACCATGCTGCCGTGTGAAGGAAGCAGCAAATCATTGGAATCCATTTACTCCAAAATCCTGGCAAATTAAAAGTGTGCTCAGATGTATGTCCATCGTAATTAGGAAAGTTTGTCACCACCAGCGAGTGTGAGCAGGACCTCCTCCAGCTAAGGAGGCTGATCTCAGGAAAATGTTCCTGCTTTAACATGTGCACATCACAAGTGATGCACTGCTGCTGCTCTAAGTAGCTGTTTATGGGAGCTTTTACTTTGTTAATTTGGCAACCACTGAAGTGTTAATCAATGCTGTTGCTGTGGCAACTGAGCAAACAGCAAAGTAGGGTCCCTGTTAATTGTGCTCCATTGTTGGAGAGAGACAGAGAAAAAGTGGCAAGAGAAAGAGAACACAGTTGAGAACAAGATGTTTCTGCTCACTTTCCTAGGAGTGGAGTTTAGAGTGGCAAGGATCATATTATAATATTTCATATTAATACATTATACATGTCAGTAATACAGTTTTCTGCAGTCTAGAAAGCACCTGCTTCCCTGTTTATGCAAATCGGTTTACACAATCAAAACTAAAATTATAAAGTAGAAATCATTAGCCCCAAGTATACCTCACATTTTTTTCCACAAATATGGCTTCTGGTTTCTGTCATTTTGGGCAGTTCTGATCATGCTTTTGTTTGCTCAAGTGTTTGTTTTTCTGATACATTTGATTTTAATGTGTTGATTCGATGCCATAAGAATGGGGTAAAATGTCATGATTGACAGCTGTGATTGACTGATTGGCCGTGCAAGTGTGAGCTTGACTTTGACACCACCTAATCCCTACTGCACAGACTCTCGGTGCAAAATTACAACATGTCGGCGCCCGTATCCTGGATATTGGCTTTACTTTTGTACAGTGGGAGGAAGTGCAGCCACGTCATCCATCTGTCTGTTTCCCTGACAGCAAGCATCACTCCCTGGTTTGGGAGCAGCACTAACTATCTACAGATGGATAGAAACACCACGGCAGAGATGGGAAAGTATTTTTTAATGATTGTTATGAATAATGAGACAAAAC
The DNA here is from genome assembly GCF_963691815.1 of Echiichthys vipera. Lineage (NCBI taxonomy): Eukaryota > Metazoa > Chordata > Actinopteri > Perciformes > Trachinidae > Echiichthys > Echiichthys vipera. Next base: position 25,096,956 of record NC_139845.1, read on the forward strand.
GAGACAGAATGGATGTAAATAAATGTAATACCGAACTCTACCACTTCTGTTTAATTTTCATTTAGGTGAGTAAGCCAATGCTAACCATTGGCTTCATCACAAATAAAAAATATTATATTATATTGGAATATGATATTACTTAACTTCACATTGTGTTAAACTAGTTGAACTAGTTTCTTTTTAATTATACAATTACACAGTTTGACTATCAGCATAGTCAAGTAACTAAATTAGGGGTCATCGCTATGTCCCCCGGTCATATAAGCCTATGCCTTTAATTCAACATTTTGTTAAGTTTTAGCGTGAAACGGGGGCAGGGGTTACAGTTAGGGGTAGAGTTAGGGTCTACATAGGCCTATTTGCCGTGGAATTTGGCACTGATTGTGTAAAGAAAAACAGACCGGGGAACATAGGACACTTTCTGTGAAAAGGGGGAACATACAAAGTGGAGAACATAGGACCCAGGGAAAATAAGAACTTTTTTGGGAAAGAAAAAAAAAAGTTTTTCTCAAACTTCACAAACTTCTTACTCAAGGCCAATTCTTGACCAAAACAAAAAATGGAAAAAAGGAGTTGCAGAAAACAGAGATCACAGAAGTACCCATAGGAATGAATGAATGGACAGAGGAAACAAGGCATAAAAGGGATTATCTGGCCCTGCAGAGGACGGTGCAGTCATTTGAAATTGCCATCAGATGTCAGCTCTCAGCCCTATAAGACATTTATACCAGGAGATGCAGGACGAGGGCTGAGAGGATCATGAAAGACCTTCATCACCTCAACAACACACTCTTCTCTCTGCTGCGGCCAGGGAGGCGCTACCGCTGCCTCAAGGCTAAAACAAATAGGGTGGGGAGGAGTTTCTTCCCTCAGGCCATCCAGGTCCTCAATCAGTCACTTTAACTCCTAATTCATCGTTCATCATTATAATTAATCTACCTACTATACAATGCATATGATATTTTTCCTGGTTATCTTGTTTCTTTTTTCGAAAACGTATCATGGCCCTACTGTGTGATGGTTTTACTGCTCTGTTCTCCTTTCTCTAAACTAACTGTTATATAGTTTTATTGTATCCTCTGAAGAAAAAAAAAGTACTTTATTTAATTTGTATTGTTTTTATTTCTATATATTTTGTTCTTTTTGAAAGTTGCTTTTTGGAGGTATAGGCACAGCATCCTGTCACTGTATGTGACAAATAAACATTGATTTTGAAACCAACACCTCTGCAGCTCACTGATTAACACTTATCATATGTTTCATCTGTACAGAGAAATAAAAATGTCTGCACCATTTTTTGACATACAAGAGTTTACCCTGTCAAACAGCAGGGTTTTTTTTAAGTCTAGTTTTTTTCTTATTTAAGAGTGATGTTGCAAATGCTCACAGCCAGAGTTGAGTGTACTACTGCTAATTGAGATATCATGCTGGGCTGTTGTAGATATGTCTTTTGTATATCTGGAAAGCAATGAAGCACCAAATATTGGTTGATGTAACCAGTAAACATAATTCAAAGCAAAACCATGCTTCTCTTTCTGCATAAATGCAGTATGGGAGAAAGAAACAGCTGTTAGAAACACTATCTACTACCACCTGAATTATGTGTCCTACTGCGACTAGACTCGACTTGCTCTTTTTTGGTTTTCCATTAGGAAAAGTTGTGGATAGTAACCGGTACCTATTTTACTTTGCCTACTTTGTTTAGTTGTACCTCCGTTGAGGTTCCAAGTGAGCTGAGGTGGCACTAAAGTGGAGTTTAGGGTGTTTTGTGAGATTCATGAGAGAAAGGTGTTATTAAAGTGTTAAGTTACTGCTGATGAAAACTCAACATATTCTGATCTAGCTGCTTCATAATAAAATTTCAAAAGTTAGAATATACACAATATTTGAGATAAGTTGTTTGTTAATTGCAGACAAGCCTGTTCTTTCAAAGTACTCCATCTTGTCACATTCACAGTCACTATGTGTGTTGACTTCTTTTCTGTTCTTTTGTAAACTTTATTGAAACACAGTCACCTCTCTACTTCCGGTCCGTATCCTACATGTTCCTCTTTTAAATCCATACAAAGACACACACACACATGCTCCTATTACACCTATTGCCCTTACTACAAGTGACTCAGAAGTTGGAAGATCCCGATTTCTGATTACAAGTGAATTCATCATAACCATTAATGATGAGTTAGGCCCACCAACCAGCAGAGTCACTAACATGGCTGCTTTTTTACATTCAGCCCCAGACACAGATATTGGAATACTCAGCAAAAAGGCAACAGGTGCTTTCATTAGTGGGTCATATGATCAATCAATTGTTTCAACTCACTCTTTGATAGATAGGAACTTAAGATACAATATAAATGGAAATCTTACAGATTATGACTTTAAATAAAAAAAACAGTGTGACTTTTATTGTGAAGATTTTATGGGAAATGAAATGTGTTGATCTGTTGTTTCATTGCTCCTCAAGCTCGTTTGCTTCTAAATAGCAACAGCAAACGTTGCAACGTAAGAACAGGAATGTCAGTAATAATATCATACTCTATGAATTTGGGTAGCCTACATTTCATGAAACTAAAAAAAGCTTTTTTAATGGCAGACCTGTATACAGTGGAAAAACACCAATAGGAATTTCCTATAACACACATAACATTCCTTCAAAAAAAGTTTTAAATAGTCGAGTATGCTCAAAAATTTTGTAGACTTTTTCTAACTTATTGTCTTCAAAACAACAACAATTCAGTTAAAATTGCTGAGATGTGGGAGATCTGGAACCAGGCGACATTGAAACCACCTTTTTTCCAACCAGTATTCAAATGTACTCCAGTGTCATTTTCAGCCACCTCAATTAACAATCTTAAACCTATTTAATATGTTTTATTCATATATTGTTTTGTAATTAAAAATGTAATAATTCCCTTTGCTTTGCTTTGATTTGCTATCTCCTCTTGTGCCAACTATACTGCTTCATGCTCACAGAATACTAATTAATCTATGCGGAATATGAAAAATGTTATAAAGCTGTACAGAAAATGTAGAAGTTGTATATGTAAAAAAAAACTCAATAGGAAGTTTTAATGGGTTTTACGTGGGTAATGATAGAGGAGGTTAAGAGGCTAGGGCGTGGGTTAATGGCACTATCAGGACATAGACCAAGTTAAGTGCAAAGGAAAGGTCTACCACCAGAGGTTAATTAACCTTTCTAAACCCAAGGTGTCTGAACGCACATACATATTGAATGGAAGCTGCCACAAAAAGCCTGTAGGTCACGGCTAATACATTCAGCAAGTTACAATTATAACATCATCAGACTAACACCTGATCTCCATTAAAGAGCCATTTATGTAGCTGCAATTCAGGAGGCAATTTATTACAGTCAAAAGCCTTCTGAATGGGGGCAGTTAGGTTAGCAGAAATGCATTTTCAGTCAATGCAAAATCAGTGATTGGGAAGGAATGTGATGCAAGCAGTAAAGCATTCCTACGTCTATCACTTCCACTTTCTTGATCATAATGAATTACAAAGTGAGAGAACATGGCGATAAGGTAGTGACAGAAACAGGGAGGATGATGAAGAGCAGTTGTCACCTATGTTGAGTAAATAAGTGGATATTGTAGCCCTGCAGTGTGCAAGTTTATTTCTTTACTTTTTTCTATCTTTACTACAGGTAACACAAAAGTTATCTGCAGGCTTTTAGCAACTGTCTCGGCACACTGTCTCGTCATTTAAGACAATTTGGACTGAAAGCCCCCTCTGCAGTGACCAAACCTCTCATCAGCAGAAAGAATAAAAAGGCTAGACTTGCCCTTGCTGAGGGGCATATTGTGTGAACAGACTATTCCAGGGTACACTTCAGTCAGTGTGTTTACATGCAGTTTAAAAACCTGATTATAATCGGGTAAAGGGCATATTCTCAAACACCATGTAAACACCGTACCCCAGGTGAAATCGGAGTTCTCATACCCTGGTTTACAGACCTTGAGAACTCCTTCAGTTCCTCAATTATTCATACAGGTATACAGCATTCCGGGAATGCTGTCGGGTTTCTCGTCTGCACATGCTCCCCACCCCGCGGCAGTGGCTTCTGACCCAGAAATAGAATAAACAATAGAGCATTACCTTTAAACTGAGGGAGGACTTTGCCATGGAAAGTAACATCACTACCAACAAGACCCTTTTCTGTCATAATTCTGTCCCAAAGTCGGCCATTTCCCCCCGCTTGTTATTTTGTCAAAGGGGAACCGGAAAACAAAGCTGCATTCAGATCAGCTGTATGTTGGCAGTGCACCACCTACTGTACCGGAGGAAGAGTTACTCTGTCATTTTCCCATTCAACCCCCGCTAAGTGGGAAACCTCAATAATCGTATTATTCCCTTAACCGAGGAAAGAACATTTTCGGGTTACTGATATGCATGTAAACACACTGAGTAATGAGAGATTTCAGAACCCAAAGTGTGTAAAGAAGTCAGGGGGTGTGGTTTGTTTTCTGCAGCAGGAGTTGGGCCTCTCGTACAGCTACATGGTAGGGTAAATGCAAATGTTTATGTGAACTTCTTTCAGCGACATGCAATACCTCCACTGCACACATTGGGCCTCATTTATCAATCTTGCGTGAAAACCGGCGCAGATCTGAGCGCAAAATTGGTCGTAGGAAAGGACCCACGTGTGATTTATGAATATCTGACCAATCTCAGCGTACGAATGAGCGGGCCTTGATAAATGCTGCGGCTGAATTCGATCGTCTTTAACATGTTACGCCCCTAAATATTCCTGGTTCGGAGGCCTCGTCCACTGAGGAGAGAAGGAACGCAGGTTAGAAAATAAACTTTTCCGACACACAGATCGGCATCCTGACATCCGAGATGGAGCAAAATAAAGATGTGCTTTTTGTCAGTCTTAAGAGTGGAATAAAAGAGCAGTCAAACCGAAGCAGCGGTCCACTGTGACCCGAGTGCGCCTGTGCGCACTGTTGGACAGGTGTAACCCAATTAAAAGCACACACCTTTGAACATATGAATTGCAAGAAAAGCTGGGATTATCTTTAGGAAACGCTGAGTCAAATACATTCAACTTGCTCAAAAGATCCATTTCATTCATTTAGTAATTATGGCTGCAGTATATTTCCACAGAACATACAAAAAGGTGTTGTTTTGTGTTCGCTATTATCCAAGTTTGTGATTTTAAACTCTTCAAAATAGTTTAAAGACTGTAAGTAACCAATGTTCTGACCGTTGTGGGTTAGCTGTATATAAACTACTCCTTTAGGTGGAAACAACAGCCTTCTGATCCAGAATATCACCTATAATGCGAGGGGGTGCATTTCACGGCAGGGGTGCTGAATACGGCACAACACCGGCGCTCTTGCTCTGTAGCGGGGTTTGCCAGCGGGGTTATTAGGTATTCCGTTAGAGGATAACCTTTGTCACCTAGAAGAACCATACCAAGATGTTAATCATTTGATACCTTGTTTGATTTAATGCAATTTATCGAGGGCAGCCACCAACCGAGGAGATGAGTTTGGCTCTGCAGTGCGTCTTGCTGCAGCCACGCGCCAACACATTCATTCATTCATTCAGTGTCGGGGTCGCGGGGGGCTGGAGCCGAGCTGTTTTGAAATATAAAAGAATCGTGTGTGTCCCCCTGGCCACCTGGCCACCACGTTTAAAAGCGATAGCTTGGCATCACAAATCACCTGTACATTTATCGAGTGGTAGTTTTTGCGATTGATGAATGCGTAATCATTCATGGATGGTGCCTTCAGACGCACATGAGTACAATCAATTGCTCTAACCACAATTTTATTTTTTTTATTCGTTTTAAGAATCCGTTTTGATCTGTTCTTAATATGTGACTGCTTATGCTTTATGACAGCTGAGGTTTATTCATTATTTTCAGACAGATTTTGCTGTGCTGCACCGCAAATACACAGGCTCAAATTTGCGTACACATTCTCAGACCAGACGTGAGATTTGATCGTAGCTCACGCTCACGTCCAAATTGATAAATGCCGACGTTTGCAAAGGAAATGGTCGTACGCACGTTTTTCTGCCGTACGTTCATTTGATAAATGAGGGCCATTGTCTCCCAATCAGCTACAATTTTCATGTAAGATAATGTCCCCTGTCACACTGCAAAACAGGTGAAGCAGTTCCTTGAAGCTAAGAATATTGAAACAATGAAAATGGCCAGCCCAGAGTCTAGAACTACCTGACCTCAGGGCTGAAGGCACATACAAGCAACTTGGTGGACAGGCACTAGGACCAGGCTGTCCCTCTGTGGCGGCTCTCACCCTCTCCTCAATCTCCCATGTAAGGGATGCCACAACACACGGGATAGGAGGATGGTTTCTGAAGCACTGGTGTTATCATCTTCCCTCTGGAACTGATGTGACATCAGGTTTGAAGAGGTATGGACATAGCCTTAGCCTTACTGAATACCTCTCAAAAGTTCTGGTACTCGACAGGAACTCTGGACAAGTCGGGACAGGAACTAGGATGCGTTGTCTGCTGGGGTATGGAGGCATCTTTAAGGCAAACGAGGAACGCCCCTGTAGCCTAGTCGATGTGGGGGCTGTGTCGAACACATTGTTGAAATCTTCTCTTCTGACACACTGGTTACTGTTCTCTAATTTTGATCACTGTTTTTTTTCACAAAATAAAGGTTTTTGTCTAATTGCCATAGTTATTTAAAAAAAAACAAGCTAGTACAGCAGTGGTATAGTCACAGCGGATATTCTATCAAATACTGAACAATAAAATATAACAATATTTCAAAATAAATCAAGAATTTATACTACGTTTGATCTCCACTATATATGCTTATTTTAGCAGTGAATAATCAGTATCGTATGTCCACAGTTAGCTTTCTACTGAAAACTTCCTATATCAGGGTAGGGGATTAGAGAAACCTGATTTCTACAGCGAGATGTCTTCTGGAGAAATTTATACATGTAAGTGGGTTTCTCATCAGTGTTTTTCATGTATTCATGTGCAGGATAAAAATTTAAGACAGGGAAGACATTGCTAGATTTAAGAAAATTCCATTACATGTAGAAATGATTGTGGTATTCTATAATTATTATTAAATTGAGAAAACAATCTCACTAAACCTGTGAATGTTCTCATTTGTCAAGGTCATCGTTATCCTCAAAGCAATTTCAGTCAAAAGCAACTGGGAATCTCACTAAAAGACCAATTTAGCTCTTCTCAAGCCTTTGATCATATGAGCTGATCTAAGATTTCCTAACCTGGCATAAACCTCTCAGGTCATTTTAAATTTCCATGAGACATTATCACCAGTGCAGAGCAAAATCTTCTGGACACAATTGGATGAACCTACAACCAATCACAGCAACAAAACTTGACCTTCAACCAATCACAGCAACAAAACATGACCTACAACCAATCACAGCAACAAAACGTGACCTACACCAATCACAGCAACAAATTGTGACCTTCAACCAATCACAGCAACAAAACATGAGCTACAACCAATCAAAGCAACAAAACGGCGAGCTTAGTCAGTGCAAAACACTGATGGCAGGGTATTTGAGGAGATAAATAGACAATACAGTAACGGAATATCATATTTTATATGTCATATTTGATCAGTGCTGTCTAGTTTGACAGTTTGATCTGAGTTTCGTGAGCCTGAAAACTGTGCTGAAAAGACCTGCAGACTGGACGTTGATTCTGTCAGTCATCATCTTAAACCCGCCCCATATGAGATAAAGGGTTGAGATTGGTCGGTGCTATTAGCCTCGTGTAACCATCCTGAACTTGCGAGTTCCACTGTATTTTACTCTCAGATCAGTATGGTGATGTGCGGCGGAAAAAATTTGGAGGCGTTTGCCAAGCAACCGAACTAATCAGCGTTGCTTTGAAGCCGGATTTAAGTGTGACGAAACGAGAAGCATCTGTTCAGTGTAAACAACATGGAGGCTTCCACAGAAGAGTGCAGCCATGGAGCAACCGCTCACTCACTCTTTTTCCTCTGTGATCCTTCTGTTGAATATGGACCGGGCAGCTGAAATTGTGCCTTTTACCCGTAAATTCACGTTACACAAACAGGAAATATCCTTTACCCACATGTTGTTTCAAACAAGTTTTCTCCACTCAGTGACACGCCTGCTGAGAAAACAACACTGGTTATTGGCAGCTCCATTTTGAGAAACGTGAACTTAGTGACACCAGGGACCATAGTAAAATGCATCCCAGGGGCCAGAGCGGGCGACATTGAATCCTATTTGAAACTTCTGGCTAGGGATAAACGTAAATATGGTAGGATTGTTATTCACGTTGGCGGTAATGACACCCGATTAAAAACCTGGTCTTATTAGGAGAGATGGTATTCATCCTACTTTGGAGGGTGCCGCTCTCATATCTAAGAACCTGGACGCAGTTATTAGCGGTCTAAAACCATGACAACCCAGTGTTGGGATCAGGAAGCAGAGTCGCAGTTTAATACACCTCTCTGCGCTGCCCTTATCGCAGGTGCCCAGGAAGCAGAGTGGCAGTCTTACACACCTCTCTGCGCTCCCTGTGGAGCATTTTCCAGCTCAGTTTAGTATACAAACACTGTCTGCCCCACGATAATTTAAATTAAACAGATCAAAAATGAACAGAAGAGGAGCTATAAAGAAAAACTTGATACAAATCAACGCAAAATCTGCGACAATGCAACAATATCAGAAAATAAAATGTGGACTTTTAAACATTAGATCTCTCTCATCTAAAGCTGTATTAGTAAACGATCTGATATCAGACAACCATATTGATTTACTCTGTCTGACCGAAACCTGGCTGCGTCCCGAAGAATATGTTAGCCTAAATGAATCCACTCCTCCCAGTCATATTAATACTCATATTCCTTGAGGCAGTGGTCGAGGAGGAGGCGTTGCAGCTATTTATGATTCAGGCCTATTAATAAACCCTAAACCTAAACTAAATTATAATTCATTTGAAAGTCTTGTTCTTAGTCTTTCACATTCAACCTGGAAAACTGTGCAGCCAATTATATTTGTAATAGTGTACCGTGCTCCTGGTCCGTACTCTGAATTTCTGTCTGAATTCTCAGAGTTTCTGTCAAATTTAGTCCTTAAATCTGACAAAGTAATCATTGTAGGTGATTTTAATATTCATGTGGACAGCGATAATAATAGTCTCAGTATCGCGTTTATCTCTCTATAAGATTCGATTGGTTTTAGTCAGAGTATACATAAACCTACTCACTGTTTTAATCACACCCTCGACCTTGATTTGGTTTATGGTGTGGAAATTGATGACTTAATAGTCTTTCCACAGAATCCTATTTTATCAGACCATTTTTTAATAACTTTTGAATTCATATTACAGGACTACTCACCTCTGGGCAAAAGTTTCTACACTAGATGTTTATCTGATAGTGCTATAACTAAATTTAAGGAAGCGATTCCATCTGCATTTACTTTAATGCCTCATCCTAATATTCAAGACTCCTGCACTAACGTAAGTTTCTCTGAAAATGATCACCTTGTTGAAAGTGTTGCAGGCTCTCTAAGAACAACACTCGACTCTGCTGCTCCTTTAAAAAAGAAGATAATAAAACAGAGGAAGTTAGCTGGTGGTATAACTCACAAACCCGTGAATTAAAACAAATATCGCGGAAGTTGGAAAGTAAATGGCGCTCCACTAAACTGGAGGAATCTCACTTAGTTTGGCAAGAAAGTCTTAAAACCTATAGGAAGGCCCTCCGTAATGCCAGAGCAGCATATTACTCATCTTTAATAGAGGAGAATAAGAACAATCCTAGATTTCTTTTCAGCACTGTAGCCAGGCTGACAGAGAGCCACAGCTCTATTGAGCCATGTATTCCTATAACCCTCAGTAGTAACGACTTCATGACCTTCTTTAATGACAAAATTATAACTATTAGAGACAAAATCAACTCGCTTGGCACTGTTTTTTCATCAAACCCAGGAACCTTACAAACTGTACGACCTGATATATTCTTGGACTGCTTTTCTACAGTCGACCTTAACAAATTAACCTCTACTATTTCAGCATCAAAACCTTCTACTTGTCTCCTAGACTCTATTCCAACTAGGTTACTTAAAGAAGTGTTACCTTTAATTAGCACTCCTGTATTAGATATGATTAACATGTCTTTATCAGCAGGTTATGTACCACAGTCTTTTAAAGTAGCTGTAATTAAACCTCTTCTTAAAAAGCCCAGTCTTGATCCTGAGGTACTAGCCAACTATAGACCTATATCTAACCTTCCTTTTCTCTCTAAGATCCTCGAGAAATTAGTTGCCAATCAGTTGTGTGACTTTTTACATAATAATGAGTTATTTGAGGATTTCCAGTCAGGATTTAGAGCAAATCATAGCACTGAGACAGCACTGGTGAAAATTACTAACGACCTTCTAATAGCTTCAGACAAAGGACTTGTCTCTGTACTTGTCTTACTAGATCTTAGTGCTGCCTTCGACACTATTGACCATCACATCCTGCTACAGAGACTGGAGCATCTAATTGGCATTAAAGGAACCGCACTGAGCTGGTTTAAGTCATATTTATCAGATAGATCTCAGTTTGTACATGTTAATGACAAATCCTCCATGCACACTAAAGTTAGTCACGGAGTCCCACAGGGTTCTGTCCTTGGACCGATTCTTTTCACCTTATATATGCTTCCCTTAGGAAATATTATAAGGAAGCACTCCATAAATTTTCATTGTTATGCTGATGATACACAATTATATTTGTCGATCAAACCAGAAGAAACCCATCAGTTAGATAAACTTCAAATGTGCATTAAGGAAATAAAAAGCTGGATGACCTGCAATTTCCTGAACTCAGACAAAACTGAAGTTATTGTACTTGGCCCCAAAGGCCTCCGAAACTCAATAGCTAAAGACATTGTTACTCTGGATGATGTTGTGTTGTCCTCCAGCACCACAGTAAGGAATCTGGGTGTTATTTTTGATCAGGATATGTCCTTCGATTCTCACATAAAACTAACAAAAGGACTGCATATTTTCACCTACGTAATGTTGCAAAAATTAGGAACATTGTGTCTCAGAAAGATGCAGGGAAACTTGTCCATGGATTTGTTACTTCTAGGCTGGACTATTGCAACTCCTTATTATCAGGCTGCTCCAATAAGTCTGTTAAGAGTCTCCAGTTGGTCCAAAATGCTGCAGCTCGTGTACTAACTAAAACAAATAGAAGAGAACATACATGTATTTCTCCTGTATTAGCTTCTCTGCACTGGCTACCTGTAAAATCTAGAATAGAATTTAAAATCCTTCTCCTTACGTACAAAGCTCTTATTGGTCAGGCTCCGTCGTATCTTAAAGAGCTCATAGTACCACATCACCCAACTAGATCTCTGCGTTCTGAGAATGCAGTGCTACTCGTCGTTCCTAGAGTCTCCAAAAGTAGAAGTGGAGGCAGAGCCTTCAGCTACCAAGCTCCTCTCCTGTGGAACAAACTCCAAAATGTTATTCGGGGGGCAGACACTGTCCCCTTATTTAAAAGTAAACTTAAAACTTTCCTTTTTGATAAAGCTTACAGCTAGGGCTTACGATGAGACTTTATTCTGCTTAATTATGCTGCTATAGGCCTTGTCTGCCGGGGGATAATACTTTTCCTGATACTCTGAGCTTCTCTCCTCTCTGTCTGTATCATTCATGTCTCATCAATGCATGTTACTAATTCAGCTTCTTCCCCGGAGCTGGTTGTGCTTTTTCGTCTCGCAGGTCTCTGCTGATCGTGGTGGTGCCTGCTGCCGTGGTCCTACATGACGCTTCCTGCTGCTATTATCACTGTTACTCATATATACTATCACTAGTTTAATAAACTATAAAATTTGTAGCTGTATCGTAGCTGCTATTGCCACTACTCATCATTGATCATGTTTGCCACCATAATTATTATCATTTTCATATTCTGTCACCTTAGCTGTTCTTGTTTCTACTATTCTGTTGTATTAACTGTCTTAACATATACGTTATATTCACATTACTATAAATATTATAGTTACTGTTAGGCTTTGCTTGCATCTCTGGAAGTGTGTCTGTCTGTCTCTCTCTGTCCATCTGTGTGTCTTTTCTCTCTTTCTCTCTCCTTTTCTTCCTCCCCAACCGGTCAAGACAGATGGCCGTCCTCCACAGAGCTGGGTCTGTCTGACGTTCCTGCCTGTTATAGGGAAGGTTTTCGTTGCCACCGTACTCTACAGAGGAATTGTTGGGTCTATGTAAATCATAAATAAGTCATTGAGTGTGGTCTTTACCTACTCTGTAAAGTGTCCTGAGATAACTTTTGTTATGATTCGACACTATAAATAAAATTGAATTGAATTGAATTGTTGTTTACTTTCTGAGCTTTGCCTCGAAGCTTCTAGTACGTCATACTAACTAACTAACTTGATCTGATTAGTTGATTCGGACCATATGTTGGTGTTGGGCAGATGGTTTATCCAATCAGCAACAAGTATTTTCGCCCCTTCCCAAAAGATCTCCAACCGAGAGTTCCCAGATGGATATGCTGAGACAATGAGAATCAGTCCATCCGGTGGAGTCAGATTACTCTACTATAATAAGTTTCTGGAAATACAATCACCAGACACTTTATTAGGTACACCTTGCTAGTACCGGGTTGGACCCCTTTTGCCTTCAAAAGCTTTAATCCTTCGTGGCATAGATTCAAAGTTTGGTCCATATTGACATGATAGCATTACGCAGTTGCTGCAGATTTGTCGGCTGCACATCCATGATCCCAATCTCCCATTCCACCACATCCCAAAGGTGCTCTATTGGATTGAGATCTGGTGACCGTGGAGGCCATTTGAGTACAGTGAACTCATTGTCATGTTCAAGAAAACAGTCTGAGATGATTCACACTTTATGACATGGTGCGTTATCCTGCTGGAAGTAGCCATCAGAAGATGGGTCCACTGTGGTCATAAAGTGATGGACATGGTCAGCAACAATACTCAGGTAGGCTGTGGCGTTGACACGATGCTCAACTGGTACTAATGGGCCCAAAGTGTGCCAAGAAAATATCCCCCACACCATTACACCACCACCACTAGCCTGAACTGTTGATACTAGGCAGTATGGATCCACGCTTTCATGTTGTTGATGCCAAATTCTGAGACTCATCAGGCAACGTTTTTCCAATCTTCTATTGTCCAGTTTTGGTGAGCCTTTGTGAATTGTAGCCTCAGTTTCCCGTTCTTAGCTGGCAGGAGTGGCACCCAGTGTGGACTTCTGCTGCTTTAGCCCATCCGCCTCAAGGTTCGACGTGTTGTGCGTTCAGAGATGCTCTTCTGCATTCCTCTGTTGTAACTAGTGGATATTTGAGTTACTGTTGCCTTTCTATCAGCTCTAACCAGTCTGGCCATTCTGATGCTCGGTTTGAACTGCAGCAGATCATCTTGACCATGTCTACATGCCTAAATGCATTGAGTTACTGCCATGTGATTGGCTGCTTAGAAATTTGCGTTAACAAGCAGTTGGGCGGATGCACCTAATAAGGTGGCCGGTGAGGGTATGTCGCTGTCAGAGAAGATTCCAGATATTTCTTCGGGAACAAATGAAACTTGAGTTTGACAGAGTTGTTTGGTTTCCAGGCTAGAGTTACCCTATTTGTCATGGAATTGTAGATTGTTGTTCAAATTGTCAAAAGACCACTGACCAGGTCCCAGGCTTGACTTCCTGTAAAAGAGCAAATGGCAAATAGCAAATATCAGTACTCTGATAGGAGAGGTTGCCCCTTATCATCACTTCAATATAGTTCACACCTGAGGTCAATTGCGCTTTTTCCAGAGCTGACTGATTTAATCACATGTAACAATAGGTACACTGTACCTGTAGTTACAGATAGCTCCAGCTCGTCCCAGCCAGGCTCCACACAGCCTACTGCCTCCATTGGTTAATATGGCCCTCAAGCTACGGAGGAAGTCAAAATAAGATGCACGCACACACCCAAAGTAACATTATCAAACGCAGTTACTTCTTTCAACCAGCCAGTACAGCGGGTTCTGCCATTCCCTCAGCGCCTGATATCCCTGTTGACGCCTCTATGTTGGAGAGTTCCCCACGGGCAAACACTTCCAAAGGGATGACACATCGGAAGCAGTTTTCTGCATCCTGTCTCTTGGAAGCTTCCTTAAAAAGGTGCAACGAAAAATAGGTGGGGTGGGGGTTTGAGGCTGTAATAAAAAATTTCCTAGTGAATACTTCCCCTTGCTTACATACACACACACATACACACACACACACACACACACATACAAGTACACACACAGCCCCAAACACCTAATCAAACCCCCCTCTCCCTCCCATGAGTCTGTCGATCTACACCCTAAACAAAGACAACAAAGCAATCCCCACTGGAGAGCGGCCATCTCTGACTGCCTGCAGACTATCTTCTGCTTCCTCTCTCTCTCTCTCTCTCACACACACACACACACACACACACACACACGCACACACGCGCACACACAAACACGCATCCATTCTCCATGATGTAATGAACCTGTAAGGCTTTCCCTTTTTCTCCCCTCAGTCTAGGACGTTTTTTTTCCCAACTGCACTTTTGAGTTACTTTCACAGAGGAAGTTTTTAGAGTGTGCCCCACCCCTCTCCTTGTAACATGTCTCCCCAACCACCCCGCTTGTATTTAAAGACAAAGTTTGAGTACATGCCGCACCTACTCTCTGGATGAGGCCTATTCCCCCGGCTCACTCTTTCCAAGTAATTGCCCTGTTTTTCAGCGAGTGCAGATTCCTGCGCCACACCAGTGTGGTGCTTTAATTTGCGGGTAAATAGGTTTCTGCTGAGTTTAAAGGCATTGTGCCCATTGGGGGATTCAGCTTTGGGGAGATACTCTGAGGCTGAGAGAAATCATTAGGCAAGGGGTGGGAGAGGGGTGCACTTCATGATGCAAACAAGCAGTCAGCGGTGACCTGACAAGATTCCCTGACAACGACTCGCACTTTGGATTTATTTTCATTTCAAGCTATCTTTTCAGTGACTGTACAAAATAAAGGTTCCATTTACTACATACGTATGAATAAAAACGTTTTGCTGAAACTCTAAAAAAAATAATCACTTTGAATTTGAGTCCTACACCCTGTGTGTGTGTGTGTGTGTGTGTGTGTGTGTGTGTGTGTGTGTGTGTGTTTTAAGTCATTTGGCTACAGATTTACCTTCCATACTGTAAGCCCATTCTAGTCTGTTCCTGTAATAGGCCACCTAGTTATGTAAAATGTTTTAATCGAATATATGAAAATCTAGATAGAGTGTCAGATGAAAGCAAGGATATTTCCTTGGTGACCTGAATATTGATTGCTTTTCTAGAAACTGTCCATTACGCAAGAAGCTGATTTCTATAGACAAATCTGGCGAAGTGAACAAGCCTCCATTACTGCGGTGAAGCCTCCCTTCAGTATGCCTGCGATTAAATGGGAGTCATTAGAAGTGTACCTTTTCTACTTTTACCTGTTCTTTTTATGCAGCATTACTTTTGACAACAATGTCTAGGAAGTCGGGAAGAACCTGTGCAATTCTCTGCTGCTCCAACAGCAGTGGGAAACTTTAACTTTGGAAACAAACTGAATGAGAACTAACTACACAAACATTTACATCAGGGAGAGTGCTTGTAATTATTCCATCACTGATTAACTCTGCTTCTTGTTTCCATTGTGGTCATTAGGTTGCCCTAGTTAGCAACTTACGTTATATTTCACACTTACACCACATTGAGTTCATTTACTGTGTGTGACCATGGCAGCCTTGATGGAGGCGTCTAACGTGAGCTAGCTAAGCAGTGTTAGCTTAGCTGAAATTACTTTTTCAAAGATAGGCAGCCGCATGCTGTTCACTGTGAGATTGACGAGTGTGAACCAAAACTGAGCGTGCTGTTGCTGTTGGGAAATAAATTCCCACTCCCAGGGAATCTTTATAGACTGTACGGCCCCAGACAGGGGCGCTCTTCATGAGGTAAATGTTTGAATCCATGTAGACCGTACAGCTTCAGACAGGGGCGCTCTTCATGAGGTAAAGGTTTGAATCCATGTAGACCGTAAGGCCTCAGACAGGGGAACTCTTCATGAGGTAAAGGTTTGACTCCATGTAGACCGTACGGCCGGAGACAGGGGCGCTCTTCATGAGGTAAAGGTCTGATTCCATGTAGACCGTATGGTCTCAGACAGGGGCACTCTTCAGGAGATAAAGGTTTGTGTCGTTCTTTTTTCGTTTTTTTTCCAAAGTCGAAGTTTCATACTGCTGTTTGAGCAGCAGAAAATTAGACAGGTTCTTCCTGACTTCCTAGACATCGCTGTCAAAGTAGAAAAGGTACACTTATTATGACAGCTCCCATTAAAGCGCGTGCATACTGGAGGGAGATGCTACTGCAGTAATGGCGGCGCTGCTAGATGGAGAAACCAGCAAACAGCTCGCCGGATTTGTCTATAGCTGCTGCTTGCATTCTTACCCAGGTTGTGAGTCAACACACAAGAATTTCTACAAATATTGGCAGTGTTAATATTTCATCCTGTTGATCATATCTTCACTAATATACATGAACAGTGTCCACAGGCTATCTCAGTGTCAGTAGGATGCAGTAGCCGCAATATGGTTGCTTTAACAAGAAAGACAAAAATGCCTAAGTCTGGGGTTAGGATTGTTTTCCGGCGATCATATAAAGATTTAAAGATTTAAATTGGTCTGATGCACGTCAGGAAAATGGTGCAGCAATTGCTTTAAAGATCTTTGTGAGGTTAGTGAATGAGCATGCTCCACTTGTAAAAAGGTCTGTGAGAGAAGAAGTGCTTCATGGATCAATGATGAGTTCAGATCTTTAATGCGTGATAGGGACACAGCTAAGGCGGCTGCTAACAAATCAGGTAGCTCCTTTGATAGAAGTCTTATTGTTGAGAAATAGGGCTGCCAAGTGAAATTATATCGAAAAGAATGCATATTTTAAACAAAAAATGTGTAGCTCCGTAAGTGATAGTAAAAACATAATGGAACACGCAATTCTCAAATGTATGTGAAGGTAATTTCATGACAAGGCCATATGATGTTGCTAATTACTTTAACTTTCCTTTTTATCAACAAGGTAGATAGTATTGCATGCAATTAGATGATGCCAATGTAAGAGTTCTATATTTGAAAAGGTTAACCAAGACACCGTTGGGGACATGTTGCTCTCTCTTTCAGGTTACACATCTCCTGTTTGACGGAAACATTTTTAAGATTGCAGCTGGGCTGGTTTCCAAAGCAATTAGTCACATCTTTAATAGATGTCTACAAGTGGAACCTGTCGGGGGCCATGGAAAGAGTCTTAAATTGTGTAGCTCTATTAGTATTCTACCTGTGCTAATTAACATAGTTTTTATTCAGATGTTTAATTATTTTAGTAGAAATGGACATTTTACTAAAGCACAGCATGCTTACAGACGAGGACACTCGACTAGCACAGCATCAGTACACATGACAGATCAATGCTTAAAACATATGGGTAAAAGGAAACTAGTTGGGACCAGGCTCTTAGATTTTACTGCAACTTTCAATGTCATTGACCACAACATTTTGATTGCAGAGTTCAAATGTTATGGTTTGCTGCAAAATGATTTACCCTATGTTGTTAAAAATGCTAATGTAGTCATGTATGCTGATGACTGGACATTGTATTACACTCTTCAGGTGGAGTTGTAAAATATTACCAAATGGCTGAGAGAGAACAAATTTTAACTAAACATTGTCAAAACTAAATCTGTTGTTTCTGGTAGTAGGAATGTTCTTACTTATGTCACTACACTTACTTCCGGTTCCGGCGCTGTGTAAAGCGGCAGCCAGCAACAGTTGCTCTCTCTCCTTTCCGCACTTTTTTGCTATTTTATCTTATTTTACTGTCTTTTTATTAGTGCTTTTTCCATGCTAACCTTCGCCAACTATGTTCGTTAATTTTCTTACATGTTTTTTACATTGTTTGTCTCATTCTTGGGACTATTTTTGCCGACCGCGTCGCCGTCTGGACGCAACAATGCGGCGGCTCCATTGTTTACACCTGCGAAAAGCTGTTGTCGCTAGCACCAACGGCGCTAATGCGGGAGAGGCCTGAAATCCCCACAGAACTGAGGAGAAAGTACAGGGGATGTAAGGCTGGACGTAAACACCGGAAAAAGAAGAGGAGATATAAACCATCTCTCCCTTCCATCACCATGGGGAACGTGAGGTCGCTGGCTAATAAGATGGACGAGCTGGCCTGGTGAAGACACAGTGGATGTATCGTGTGAGCAGTGTGCTGTGTTTCACGGAGACATGGCTCCATGAGGACATCCCGGACTCTAACGTAACTGTGGACGGCTTTCAGACTGTTCGGGCGGACAGGAGTCACCGTGAGAGTGGCAAGAGAAAAGGTGGGGGACTTGCTATTCTTATTAACAACCAGTGGTGTCATCCTGGACACGTTACTGTAAAGGAGCATGCGTGTAGCCCGGACATTGAGCTGCTTGCCGTGAGTCTTCGGCCTTACTACCTGCCAAGGGAGTTTTCCCACATGATCGTCCTGGTTGTTTACACTCCTTCGACTGCAAACGCGGCGCGCGCGAGTGACGTCATCCACATGGTCGTCGCGGGCCTTCACACACGGCACCCAGACGCATTCATTGCAATTCACATGGAGAGGACCTTGATGATCTCACGGACTGCATTACAGGATACATCAATTTCTGTGTGGACAGCGTTGTTCCTACAGTGACTGTACGCTGTTTCCCAAATAACAAGCCGTGGGTCACCAGAGACATCAAGGTCCTGCTGAGTGCGAAGAAGAGGGCCTTCAGAGAAGGGGACAGAGAGCAGATGAGGCAGGTCCAGAGGGAGCTTAAGGAGAGGATCCAACAGGGCAAAGACACCTACAGGAGGAAGCTGGAGCACAAACTCCAGCAGAACAATTTAAAGGATGTGTGGAGCGGCATGAGGAGCATCACTGGCTACAAACCATCTGGTAGCCAGACAGTAGGAGGTGGTACTGAAGGTGCCAATGAGCTGAATCTGTTCTTCAACAGATTTGATGAAAGGGCTCTGGACCACCCCCCCACGGCTCCTCCACAACAATCCACCTCCAAACCTCCAACCCTGCTGACACCTCCCCCTCAATTCCTTCCTGATTTTGCCCTACCTGTCCCCTCCCCCCGCCATCACCTCTCTCCACCCCCACCAACACACACAGCAGACAGACCTTCACTGCAGAGCAGGTGAGGAAGGAGCTGTGCAGACTCCGCCCAGGCAAGGCAGCAGGTCCAGACGGTGTCAGCCCGAGGGTCCTCAAAGCATGTGCGATCCAGCTGTGTGGAGTCTATAACCTCAGCCTGAGTCTTGAGAAGGTCCCTGTGCTGTGGAAGACAATCTGCCTGGCCCCAGTACCAAAGAAGGTGTGTCCCAGCACCTCCGAAGACTACAGACCGGTGGCTCTGACGTCGCACCTGATGAGGTCCCTGGAGAGGCTGGTCCTTTCACTTCTTCGGCCCCTGTTCAGCTCATCACTGGACCCTCTACAGTTTGCCTACCAGCTGAGACTAGGTGTGGAGGACACTATCATCTTCCTGCTCAACCGTGCCTTCGCCCACCTGGACAGACCGGGAACCACAGTGAGAATCTTGTTCATGGACTTCTCCAGTGCGTTCAATACCATCCGGCCTGCTCTGCTGGGACGTAAGCTGACGGCGATGCAGGTGGACCCTCCCCTGGTTTCCTGGATTACGGATTACTTGACGGGTCGACCACAGTATGTCAGACTGCAGGACAGAGTGTCTGACACTGTGGTCAGCAGCACTGGGACTCCACAGGGAACTGTTCTTTCCCCCTTTCTGTTCACCCTGTACACCTCAGACTTTCAGTTCCTCTCTGAGTCCTGCCACCTGCAGAAGTTTGCTGACGATTCTGCAATTGTTGGCTGTGTCAGTGAGGGAAAGGAGGAGGAATACAGGGGCGTTGTGGACTCCTTCGTCGACTGGTGTGCAGCTAATCACCTGGTTCTAAATGCCACCAGGACTAAGGAGCTAGTGGTGGATTTCCGCAGGAGTAAAGCTGCCCCCACACCCATCTCCATCAACGGCGTGACTGTGGATGTTGTCCAGGATTACAAATACCTTGGAGTATACCTGGACAACAAACTGGACTGGTCCAAGAACACTGAGGCTGTTTACAAGAAGGGCCAGAGTCGTCTCTATTTCCTGAGGAGGCTCCAGTCATTCAATGTATGTAACACAATGACGCCAAGAGGATCGGTAAGATCATCAGGAAGGCTGGCTCCGTCCTGGGGGTCAAACTGGACTCTTTGGTGGCGGTGTCTGAGAGGAGGATGCTGTCTGGACAACAACTCTCACCCTCTCCACCATCTGCTGACTTCCAGCAGAAGCACCTTCAGCCACAGACTCATTCTTTCCCGGTGTAATACTGAACGCCGGAGGAAGTCTTTTCTTCCGGTGGCCATCAAACTTTATAATTCATCTCCCCCTGGTCAGGTAAGGAACAGTGGAGACACTGTATCCTGAAAAATGTCCCTTTGTCACTTTATATCATCACTGCACCACTTTATTCAGTTGTACTGTCACTTACTTCAGTAGGAAATGCTGCTACACTTTACATTGTCACTTTATATCACCCCTACATCACTTTATTTTGTGGTACTGTAACTTACTGCTGCTACACTTTACACTGTCACTTTATATCACCACTACATCACTTTATTTTGTGGTACTGTAACTATCTGCTGCTACACTTACTGTGCTTTAGGACTGCTGCTACATTTCACTTTGGTTTACTTTCACTTACTGTAACTAACTTACTTCAGTAAGAAAGGCTGCTACACTTCACTGTGGTTTACCGTCACTTACTGTAACTTACTTCAGTAAGAAAGGCTGCTACACTTCACTGGGCCATACTGTCACTTAGTTCTGTAGGAAATGCTGCTACATTTTTAACACTTATAACTTATTGCTCCTTCTCACTTATTTAGTTTGTACTTCATTTCAATCTGCTGCTAAACTGCACAGTGCGTATTGTTGTATATTGTATAAACCTACGCTTAACCACAATGTCTGTTGCACTCTGTCACACTTAGTTAATTGCTTGATTTATTTTACGTTAGCTTTATTTTGATTTGATTTATGTTTTTATGCTTATTGTTACTCTGACCCTTTCCCACCTTTGTATTGAAACTGTTGCACAATAATTTCCCTCGGGATAAATAAAGCTTCTTGAATCTTGAATCTTGAATCTTGAATTCATCTATAGATGGGATATCAGTTGAGCAGGTCAATTAAACCAAATTACTGAGTGGGAGATAATGTATTGTTTTGGCCTGGGGTCCGTTTCACAAAGCAGGTTCAAAAAACTCTGAGTTTAACCCTGAACTCTGAGTTGATCTACTCTGAGATAGGAAACTCTGAGTTTTCGGTTCCAGAACAGCAGATTTGCGTTAGGTTGATCAACTCAGAGTAGTTTGACCTGGAGTTAAGCGCGTGCACCACAAGTAAAAAAAAGACAGCATCAATGGAGCCCTGATTCGACGAGTCACCATGGCAACGGGGAAGCGAAGGGCTACGCTACAACTGGAATTGGAAATATTAATGCGCTGATACGGTGAGTTTGAGCAGGTTTACACCGCCGCTGCAGCAAAAGAGAGGGAGACGGTGCGGGAGAACATCGCTGCTCGGGTCAGTGCGTAAGTTTAAATGCAGTCCTGTTGTAATCACAGTAAAATCAAAGGGGGAACTGCTTGAGTGGGAGCCTATTAATTTATTTAATTTAAGTGCATTCCCACGGGGGAGAAGCGCACTTGGCAGCAGCTTATGATGAAAAATAAAAACTTTGTTCAAACAAGTAAAACATCAGCACAATCTCATGGTGACGCCTCAGTTTCAGGATGTTTTACATGGTAAAGTAAATATTACCGTAAGTGGCTGTTTTATATGTTGCAAAAAAAAACTCCCATTTGCAAAAAAACGCAGCGCAACACACAATATCTGCTGTGATATGAGAGCATGACTTTGGTTGTTAATGTTGGAAATGTAAGGAGGGATGAGATGGACTGTGACGTGAAACGGTGTTTCCCTGCCGTGAAATGCACCCCCTCGCATTATAGGTGATATTCTGGATCAGAAGGCTGTATAGGAGTAGTTTATATACTGGTAACCCAATTAAAAGCACAAACTTTTGAACATTTGAATTGCAAGAAAAGCTGGGATTATATTAAGGAAACGCTAAGTCAAATACATTCAAGCTCAAAAGATCCATTTCATTCATTTTGTAATTATGGCTACAGTATATTAAGGAAGTCTATGCGCGGTCTGATAATCATCTCCCGACGAATATTTAATTCTCTTTGCGGTAATGCTGCACCTTCATCCACGGGGTCGTTATCAAAAGGACATGCCATGGTAGTGAAATAGTCACCACCTCATATAACTTCTAATGTCTGATGTTTGCAGTGATTTTCTGAAAAACTGACGGAACTATACTACGCCAAAACTCGCCCGCTGACTGAATGAATGAGGAAATCAAACACCGTGTGTGGCTGAAAGAGGGCGGAGACAGAGAGAAACTCGAGGTTTGCTGGGAAAAACCTGGTCCCGACCAGGTTAGTTTCAGAGAGCATGTTACCATGGTAACTGACCGAGAGGTTAAGTTACCTCTCTTTGTGAAACAGGCTAGAGTAACCCCTCTGTCTCTGGTTTGAGTTACCTCCCTTTGTGAAACGGAAAACTCAGAGTTTCCCTCATTTCAGGGTTAACAGACTCAGAGTTTTCACAAAACCTGCTTTGTGAAACAGGCCCCTGATCCGATTAATCATACTGTTTCCAAGATGGCATTGCAATGTCAAGGAAGTGCTGTGCATATGTTCCATCTTCTGTAATGAGTTGTTTGGTCACTTGTTTTATTTGGTCAAGTGCTGCTGAGAAACATCTGAAAAGACTTCAAACTGTACAGAAAAGAGCAGCCAGATAAATTATTTGTTGTTCTTTGCGTGCTAATGTGTGTGATGCATAAAAAAAGTATTACATTTTTGTCTCCTGTTATTCATGCATAATGTTATTTGAAGCAATACATCGCAATACCTTCGTGAAAAGTTTGATTACACCATGGACTGTGTAAAAAAACTAGTCACTTGTCACTCAAGAGGCTGCGCCCCTAATTATTCATGAACTTTCACATCCAATAAAATAAAAACTGGCCCGGTACAAAATAATCCCCCCCAGTGTTGTCATATATGACCTAAACATACAGACTAGAATGTTTTTTTGTCCCAGGCCTTAAACAGGTTTAATGATGCTGTGAAAACAGTCTGTTTAACATGGGGGTCAGTGAAAAACTGCTCTATTATGAAACCTACCCCTACTGGACACTCAGAGAACTGCAGTATTTCAGAAATCCCTGTATTCTATCAAAGGTGCGTGCAACGTAGCTTCCTGATATCACTAAACTAACTAAAGGACAGAATCAATTATCTTAAAAAAAGTTTGCTTCTTCAAGCACCTCCATGCTCAAAATAATGTGGAAACTAGGCATTGAAGGGATATAACTAAAAATCCACATATGTTTTACAGAGAGTCGTATGAGGACAGAACTAGTTTTAGCTGAAGGATTTTTTTTTCTGGACCATTTTACTGAAGGTAAAAATCACTTCAATTTTTACCAACATTATCCGGAATAATTACTGACATGCCGTCCAAATAGGGTTTTAGAAAGTAAAAAGCACATGTTTCACAGACACTTCATTCCATTTAAAGTGAAATTCCGGCGTAAAAGCATCCTATGGTCTTTTTAGATACTTGCACACATCAAATTAGCCATCGAGAAAGAGAAATCCGGGAGAGTCACTGACAGCCAGACGTGGCTAACACTGATTAGCTCGGGGCAGTACGGTGAACGATTTTATGCCGGAATTTCACTTTAAGTACTTGACTGAAAAAAGGGGAGAGATGAGAATGTAATGCTGCTGACTTATTCATCCAAGATAGATGGAAGGAAAGATGAGGGTTGGACAGAAGGGTAGATGTGAAAATCTAACTCAAATATGTTTTTACTTATTTTGCCAAAGTCCTTATGTGTTGATGGTTGTGCCCCACTCTTCCCCACAGCACCCACACTGTAAAATGTAATAGCTACCCTGACAAACAAACATTAGTTATCTTTACTAGGTTATCAAAAATATGTACTTATGACTGGTATTTATGTAGTAACAGTTACTTGCATGGTGAAAAACGCAAAATACTTATAGTTTAGAGTGATCATTACTTTATTTAGAGTTATTCTTCTGAAGAATAATAAGGTAAGTTATTGAGCAAGTTTGTCTGTGTAATATGTTTTAATTACTGCTAGACAGTTAGCATTCGTTAGCTAACGTTAGCGTTTGTTAGCTAACGTTAGCTGTGAAGTTGTGTCATTTACGTGTTGCATCATGTAACGTTAAACGTTAGCCAGCAGTATATTTTTTAACGTTAATACAGTGCGGGTGAAGGAAAAAGACGTCACGCTAGTGAAAGCAACAGTTGAGTCGTGTACATTAAACCTAAGCCTCTACACGTTTGGCCGTTCCATTCATCTCCTATGGAAGAGGCGGCAGCGCCTAATGTAGCGCTGCGCACCGCTCAGGTTTGACTATCTGCCGCTGCCTCGTTGCCGCTGACCTTTTGAAAGTCAACCAATGAGATTGAAGCTTTTAGTGTGACGTTTAGAAGAAGAAGAAGAAGAATTACTTTATTTATCCCACACGGGGAAATTGAATTTTTTCACTCTTTTTTTTCACTCTTATTATTATACACACACACACACAGGCCCGAAATACACACATGCACAAACAGGACCTATACATGCAATTAAGGAGAGATGTTAGAGCGAGGGGGCTGCCAGTGACCAGCGCCCCGAGCAGTTGGGGATTCGGTGCCTTGCTCAACAGCACCTCGGCAGTGCCCAGGAGATGAACAGGCACCTCTCCAGCCACCAGTTCACGCTCCATACATGGTCCACACAGGGACTTGAACTAGTGACCCTACGGTTCCCAGCCAAGTCACCTATGGACTGAGCTACTGCGCTCTCTGGTTTCCTAGGCAACCAGAGAGCGGCCTCAAGTCGGCTAAAAAGATGGAGGACAAACGTATTGTGTGTTGGAGTTTCCCGGACTATTTAACGTTACATTGAAGTCAAGTCACGATCTGGGAAGAAGACGTAAAGCTTGGAGGTTTATAAGCATGACGTTCCTGCCTGTAATAGGGAAGGTTTTCAGTCCATTAGCTGGCTTCCAGGTATTAGCATCATAACTCAGTGCAAATCATGGCAGTGAATATTTTGTTCACTTTTTACAGAGTATGCCACTGACTCCATCCACTGCATTGTTTGCGCTGAGCTAAGAGCTGAAAGCCAGCTACTGGACGTACAGACACAAAAAAGATTTTGGTCATGTTGTCTCACTATGAAAATGATAGAGAAGGGGTTAACTCCAACATTTACACTCAAATTGTCAGCCCATGGGTTCATCAGCAAGTTATTAGAGACTGTAGATGTATTTATATTCATTCACACATATGTGAGATCAATTGCCAGTCATTACCCTCTCAGGTTGTTACGCTTACTGAAGCCACATTAAAATGAGTGTACTGCATTGCATGCCTGTAGTCTAAAGAAGGGTGAAATGAAGAAAAATTAATTAAAAATATTATTATTTTAAGTTGGTCCAACTTAGATAAGTGTGTTATATTGACTAAAGACAGAGTACATTTCACTAGCAATGATTTAGTAGATTAGAATAGTAATTCTGAGTAGTCTTTACTAAGTTGTGAGTACATCTAAGGTAAGTTATCAAGTACACTCTACTTGATTGTTTTAGTTGCTTTAACTCATTTATTAGTGTACTCTACGAAGGAAGCACTAGTTGGTACAACTTAAAACACCTAGTTCTCTGTACTTGTTTTTTTAAGTGCAACTGGTTTGCATCCTTTTTTTAAGTAATGATAACAAATTGAATTTTACAGTGCATGAATCTTAAGGGGGCACTGCGCACACGTGCTTGTGAGAGTGTCCAACAGTGTGTTCCGTCACTGTAGACAAATTATTAAATAAATTCAGAAACATGATGTCATCCATAGCAACGAGGTCAGCCCTGGACCCTTCTCTCTGTCCCTCAATAAAAAGTCTCTCAGCAGCTTTGTGAATAGCTCAAAAAGAAACTCTTTGCCCAGAACTTTTAGGACTACTTAGGACTCTTACTAGTAAGATAAGACACGTTATGAATATGGCCCCTGAAGTCTCTGACCCCAGGATGAAATAATCGTCATTACTTTTTAAAGGCTTTTTAAATCATGATGATTATTTTCTCAGGCTTTGAAAAGCTCCTCCAGAGCCACAGAAGATATTATTCAGTATAAGTGTTTTCACAGCCTGAGTAGA
Source organism: Echiichthys vipera (assembly GCF_963691815.1). NCBI lineage: Eukaryota > Metazoa > Chordata > Actinopteri > Perciformes > Trachinidae > Echiichthys > Echiichthys vipera. The sequence continues at coordinate 25,123,397 of NC_139845.1, forward strand.
CGAGTGCTCCTCATGATGAGAAAACTGACCTTCAGGTGTAAAATCAGTGGAGTGCCCCTTTAAAAGGCATACACTTTGATCTCCTAATTCATATTGTAGGTTCATCCATTTGTGCAGTTGCACAAACACTGTTGTTCTCTGGATAAGTTTTAAAAGAATTTAAACATTGACTTTAATTACATTTATTTTGTTATCTTGAGTTGAGTTAAAAGGTCTCCTTGATATCATTTCTGATTTTCAATTATGTTTCCATCACTCTCACTTACCACTCTGTAACCCCCAGGTCAGACAAGATGAGCCAACCACTGGGTGGTGATGGTGGCTTAGAAGCAAACAATGTTTTGTGATTATGTCTTCTATGTTAATGAACTTGTGTCACAGTAACACAATGATTTTGAGTTGAGCCAACTAAGATAAAAATACTTCTGATCAAAAAAACATATTTATTTTTACCCAAATTATGTCTGTTTTAAATATCTTATGACTTAAATAATATACAGTATATTCAGGCTATATATTTGACCTTAGTTCCTTCAACATACGGTATATTGTATTTGTTATTGTAAATACAGTTAAGTTTGGTTAATCAAAACATTAGGTTTTCATCCAATTTATCTTTTACTATTCAGTTCGATATTTCTAATTTGTCAACAAGTTCCACACAAATGAATTTTGTCCACCCAACACATTTCTGTTCTGTTTCTGTTACCAACACTAATTCAGTTAACATTTTAATACAGTTTTGGCACCACAACTGTATGGCATATAATTAGAACTGCTACTATATTGTTCGATTAATCACAGCCATTTTGATGAATCAATAGTTTTTAAGTCATTTTTACATGTACAGAAGAAAAACACTTTAGTTTGCACCTTGCTTTATGTCAGTGCCAGTTTCCTATAGCCCAAACGCATAATTGATTAACAGGAAAAAAATGGACGGATTCATTTTATAGTAACAAATCAATTGTTAGTCACTACATATTATGAACCATATTTTACAGTTTCTATTCAATTGAACTTTATTTACAGTGCCAAATCATTAAAAAAGTTATCTCAAGACACTTTATATATGGAGTAGGTAAAGACAACACTATGACTTATTTATGATTTACAGAGACCCAACAATTCCCCCATGAGTAGCAAAAAGTCACACTATCTATAATAATAATCAGAATAAAAATATTCATAATTGTCATCATTTCAGTCTTTCATGGCCAAAAATAAAATATTGTCAGAAGTTTGTTTGTTGCAGCTCTAACTATATGTGTTACCAGTGCGTTACATGATGCCAAAAATGTATTGAAATGTGAACTGAATCAGAGTTGTGTTGGTGAAGCATAAATATTTCTTGTTGATCAAAGTATTTCATTTAGTTGGCTTAACTCACAATCACTGTGTTACTGTAACACAAGTTCATTCTCAACATCAAGAACTCAACATTTTTGCTTTCAACTAATCTTATACAATTTCATGGAATTCATTCATTTCATTTTTTCAGATTTTCTTTTCTATAACAACACACAGACACACTTTTTCAACATGGCTTACTATTTCTCACTAGCATGAAGGGTTTATTGTTATAATATATCTACAATCTATCTATATATCAGGTCGCTGCTGATCGTGGTGGTGCATGACGCTTCCTGCTACTTCTATTAGAACTATTAGTCATATATACCATCATTAGTCTAATAAACTATCAAATTTGTAGCCATAAAAAAAACATCAGTGGTATGTCTCGCTGTATCACAGCTGTTATTATGTCTACTCATCATTGATCATATTTACCATCATAATTATTATCATTGTCATATTCTATAACGTTAGCTGTGTTTGTTTCTACTATTCTACTATATTAACTGCCATAACATATAAGCCATATTCACATTACTATAGATTTTATTACTATCTATAGTAACTTTAGTTACTGGAAGTGTGTCTGTCTCTGTCTTTATGTCTGTCTTTGTCTCTGTCCATCTGTCTGTCTTTTCTCTCTTTCTCTCTCCCTTTTTTCCTCCCCAACCGGTGCAGACAGATGTCCGTCCTCCATAGAGCAGGGTCTGTTCCACGTTCCTGCCTGTTAAAGGGAAGGTTTTGGTTGCCACCGTACTCTACGGGGGAATTGTTGGGTCTCTGTAAATCATAAATAAGTCATAGAGTGTGGTCTTTACCTACTCTATAAAGTGTCCTGAGATAACTTTTGTTATGATTTGGCACTATAAATAAAATTGAATTGAAAAGTCTCCTTGATATCATTTCTGATTTTCAATTAGGTTTCCATCAATCTCACTTACCACTCTGTAACCCCCAGGTCAGACAAGATGGGCCAACCACTGGGTGGTGATGGTGGCTTAGAAGCAGCAGAAGTCTGTCTTTTCATCCACATATGTTTACCAGTTCCCTTCAGCTCTATAATCCCTTCATTAGCCAGGGTCATCCTCTGAAACCAGCATAAGCAGCACAGCTGAGATCACATGACTGTAATTGCATTATGAATTTGACAACCTCTGCCTGAAATGATGTCTTAAATTTAAACATGTGACTTTATTACTTTAATCTGAGGTGCCCCTAGTACCATTAATGTGTATGATGTGTTATTGTTAGCGTGTGGTGACAAGCATTACATTGTTTCAACATGGAACTGACATAGTTGTCAGCATCCAAATGAGCCAATTTCACAATAAATTGCTGTTTACTTACGACAATGTTTTGTGATTATTGAGGTAATAATTACCCATTCCAAAAAAGGTAAGTTTCATGAAAAAAAGCAATCTTGTTCAGTCTAAACTAAAAGAAAATGTATCATCTGCCAGAATTAAATCAGCATCCTGATCAGCAATCTGCCACCCCTCCCTCCATCCCATAGTAGCAGAGAGTCTGGGGCAAAGGGGCTTTTTAGTGACCCATGATCCATTGCTCCTTTATCTGACTAAGGTTTCTGACAGTTAGAATATATGGCCCCAACCATGGCTTTGAAATATCAAATAATCATATAATACAAACATTAGCTTTCTTGTGGAGAGTTAGATAATAAAAAAACGTATACCTGTTCATATCTGTATGGTAAGTATAACCGTGCATTCACACCAGGAGCAATTAAATCGCCAAGTGTATCGCGTCGCTTGCTCACATTTGTCACATTTTTGACCATCGCTTTATCGCTTCAATGGCAGGTAGCAGCCGAGGCGGCTAGCTAACTGAAGCTAGCCCTCGTCTCAGCCTACTCTGCTGTGCGCTAAATGGGAAGTGATGCTAGTGCTAACCAGGGATCTGAATGCTTTTAAAAGAACAGAAATGACCTCTCAGAAGACGTGTGTGGCTCTTTAAAGAGCCGTTGTGTTGTAGTGAGATCAGGCCGTCACCTGTCTCCTGCTCAGCTTCACTCTGCACTAACGGCTTTCTTCTTTTTTTTCTTTTAAATTTCCGGCAGACTAGATGCCTAAAGGCATGTCGCTGCCATCAACAGCTTATAGTTATACCCATTATATTATATCCACAGGAACAATCTGATTTCCCCAAGGGACTGCAACAATGGTGGCTTTGGCGATCTTCTGGATGTGTCACGGAGCACTTCGATGACGCTTACCACAACCTCGCTGATTGCAGTAATTAATTGGCTGTCGCTGCACAGCATCATGTGATGTCGCAACTTCAAGCAACACACGCGATGAGGCAATGGACGTGATGGACGCAATCAACACTTCATCGCGTCGCTCTTATCGCCCGAATCGCTTCACCGGGAGCAACATTGCGTGTCATTGTGTCGTTTACATTGATTTTGAATGGCAGCCTGACGCTTTCATCGCCTCCATCGCTTTTGATGTGAATGCCTGGTAAAGCTAAGCTTAGTTTAACATTGAGACTGGAAATGGGGGTAAACAGCCAACCTAGTTCTGTCTGAACGTTCTTAATAATACAGGTTATAACAGGTGTAAAAACAACAGGTTGGGGTTATATATGGTTAACAATAAGAGTCCAGGAAGTCACTGCAAGGCCAAGAAAAACTCCCCGCCTTTTGCAACTGTTGTTTTTACATTTTATTTTTTGTACAGTCTTAACAAACCAGATACAAGTTAATTAGTGAGCTTTAGAGGTTCTTCATTCAGAGATAGGCTAGTTGTTTCCCTGTCTCCAGTCCTTGTGCTAAGCTAAGCTATATTCTCATCTAGCTTTCTAAAAAATGAATGCGAGTGCATATCCCAAAATATCTAACTATCCCTTTAATATTTTCAATAAAGCATTCAAGCAGTCAAAGTATTCAGTACAGCCTAACTGTACTATATATTGATAAATTCAAGGCACTGTCCAGGTGCTGAAGCAGCAGACTGATTTTTATAATTATTACTTTTTTTCTGAATCCTGCCCTTCTGTCATGGATCTGTTATATTCTGTAAACTATATAGAAGTTGTATTAAAAAATACAGTTCGCTATACACAGTCAACGCTGCTGGACTATGGTTTTTGCACTTTAATAAATTTATCGTAACTTTAGCACATCCTCAAATTGGCCATTTTATACTTATATACTAATTTTCCACCCATAACAGCCATTAAAGGATCCCTACTCCCTGAGCCAAGGGTGCTTTTTCGCATGGGCTTCTGCAACATCATTCAGATCATTGTCAGTTAGGTAGACTTTGAATTTAATCATTTCTTCTGCCAACCGGTCCAAAATGTGGTTGTCGTTGAGGGGTTCAAATTAGGATAGGAGAAAATGTCAGGCTATAGCTATGCAGATAGTTATTCATGAAGTATACTGGAGGCTTATGTTTGTCAAATGTCCCCTGTAGTTGGCCTGACTGGTAGGAGTAAGTTGTTTATTTTAGACCTTATAATAGCTTCAGACAAAGGACTTGTCTCTGTACTTGTTTTACTAGATCTTAGTGCTGCCTCCGACACTATTAACCATCGCATCCTGCAACAGAGACTGGAGCATCTAATTGGCATTAAAGGAACCGCATTAAGCTGGTTTAAGTCGTATTTATCAGATAAATCTCAGTTTGTAGATGTTAATGACAAATCCTCCATGCACACTAAAGTTAGTCACGGAGTTCCACAGGGTTCTGTCCTTGGACCGATTCTATTCACCTTATATATGCTTCCTGTAGGTTAAAATCCCCCCCCCACAGTACAGGACAACCTGTGATACTGGAGGATCCTACAACACCTGTTGAAGGGATGTGCGCCTCATGTGACATGGTCTTCACAGATGCGTCCCTAATGGGGGAGGGAGGACCTTGCCCGAGGAGGGCAGTCGAACAGACCCGGCTCTACGGTGGACAGCCGTCTGTTTGCTATGAAGCAACCAATGCCAGAGTCATAAAGCCAGACCCATTAAAGCTAACTGGCTTACCTTAGCTTGTTTTCTTGCTCACGTCAGCACACCATAACCTGAGCTAAGGTTGGCCAGCTGTGTGTGGCATGAATCTGCCTTCAGTTACTTTGGTTACTTTGTGGATTTATGGAGTGATTTGTAAACAAGCTAGTGTGATTCTAAATATGATTGTAATTCTTTTTAAAGCATTCAATCAACATGATGGCAGTCAATTTTAATGTTCTCCCATGATTCTTGCAGTTTTTTAGGGTAGTATCTTCATGGTTGAATTAAGTTGCTTTGGATTAAAGTGTCAGATAAATCAATGTAATGTATATCAAAAATGGAATGTAACTGGAGTTATTATCAACACAATAATGTGGAAAAAGCTTTTGTCATATCCATTGTCAGTTGTCTCATGTGTATCTATTAAAACAAAGTGAGAGGAGTGGTCAGATGACCTGAGGCTCACAGATATTGTCTGTGGGAATGATGGGTGAATCTTTAAGGCTTTTGATACTGTAATATAAAGCCAAAAAAATGTATCAAATGGGAAATAATGTTACTGGCCGTTGTTATTTACATTTGCTAAATCATGGAAACTACAAAAGACGTATCAGAAGGAGTTCTTATAGTGAGTTTGGAGGAATTAAGCAATAACAGCAGTCTCAGGCTCCCATGAATGAAAGAATGAAATAAAAAAGGATTGGCTTTGAAAGTAAAGCATGCCTCTAGAGAATAAACCTATTATAATGAGATAAAATAGTACCAAAAATAAGGTGGCTGTGCTACACTTGTTTGTTCATCATCAGTATTGATAGCCTGGTTTGAGAGCCGCTTAGATTATTCAGGGTCCTTGTCAAAGGTGTGAACTTCCACAATCCAATGTTCAGGGATTAAAGTTCTCCGCCGCTAGAACGGATTTCGTCAATTGGACTCTTTTGCCTGCCACAAGAATAACACTGTATTGTATGTATAGGGCCTGATGTTAACTTTTCTGACCACCGGCCACTGTGGTAGGTGGATTTTGAAATCCACCTGACACATTGGTTTTTTACCAGCCAAATTGTTTTTGTGCCTAAAATAAAGGTAAACGACTCAGAAAATGCATGAGAATGGTTCCTGCACTTGTACAGAATTCGCAAGTGCTGTTGAGTTATTAACCAACTTAATCTCATTAATGACTAGAATGACGTACAGCTTTGTCTGACCTGGTATGGCAGAATTTAGAATAGAAAGTAACAGAAATAAAAAAGAACCAATCATCTCACTGAACCTCCTATTAGTGAATTCAGGGTAGGTCGATCTCCCCCGAATTCCTTAGCAGGAGGTTCCACTTTTACAGTCATTCCTGTGCACTTTGCCTAGTTGTAGGTTGGGAAATTCAGACTTTCATGACACATGAACGCAGCATGAGCAGCGCAAGTTAAACAGAGCATCGAATGACAGGCAGGAAGCTTGGCAAAACATTTTATGTGGTCCAAATAAAATGATTCATAAATATCAGAAATATATGAGACATATTAATGTGCCATACGCTTATGAGCATTTTAAGATTACAAAAGAAAATTGCAAAAATGCCAGAAAGGTAAGAATTGCTTTAAAGGTGCTAAGTACAAACAGTGTGTTGTTAAATTCTGGAGCCTTTGTGCAACCACCAGACCTTGTCTATCGGACCATTCAAAGCGCGCCCTTTTTGCAGTTTGATGCTTAAGCGACATCTTTTGAGTGAGTTAGTGTCCCTGACCGTCAATTAGGAGCAGACCTCATTGACACACTTATAAAAAACCCTGCCATCCATTGCTTTCCGTAATTGGCATGACAGTTTATCGTTATCCATGAAAACCGCTGGGTTTTGCAAACACATGGCTGTTTTGACGGTCCTCCACCGCTTAAGTGTCACTCAATTTAGTACAGCTGTTTGTTTCCATGTGATTCTTTTTTCTCTCCCAAGGCCAAATGGTCATTTCCCTTTAATGAGCTCACCATTCTACAAAACACAAAGCAGCAGTAGGTTGTGGAGTGCAAGGTTCCACAGGCTGATTGAGAGTTTTAACCAAGGATACCAGAAGAAGACAATAGGTAAGTACTGCTAATTGCTTTTGAACAACTCTAAAGCTGTTTTCTAAGAAGAACTCTAGACAATGTTTGATAAATCAGATGCGGACATTGTCCAAAGTTTCTCTTCCACACTAGGGCTCTGACTTTTGCCCAAAAATCATGTTCGAAGTTTGTTTGTTTATTAATATTAATATTCAAATATATTCTAATATTTATAATAATATTTTGACCATTAAATGCCTTCAGTAAGACCTATATTGGTATCAAAATTAAGTTGTATATGTTCTGTCCACCAGAGGGCAGTGTATTAATGCCAAGAGGCAGGCAATGATGTTTTCAGAAGAAAAACACACTGTCACAGCTATTTTTAATTAAAAGTTCAGGCCTCTTAAGTGTCACACATTGTATTTCTCACACGAAAAAACAATGTAAAATATGCTACAGCGCCAAAAATGTCTCTGGCCACAGCGCAGCAGCGCTGCTCTCACTATGGAACGGGCCAATCAAAAAAAAAAACGGGGATACACAATAGCCAGTCAGAAAATAGCACTATTGTATCTGGGTAAGATTTAACGCAACAACCAATGAAAAAAAACAGTATAGTTATCCTGGTATTAGTCATGGGATGCTGCTACAACCACTGAAGCTCTGAGCATCCCTATGAGCCACAAAGTAAGTTTTCTTCAGTTTTAATGTCACATTACAACAAATTCACAACTTGCCTGTTAGACAATGTTGCCCAGATAATTTACATCAGTTTTTTAATGCTGAGTGAAACACCCCCATCCCTGACTGACGCTAACATCACCTGCAGGAGCCCAGGTGGACAATAACAGCCTTGCTAATGAGCTTGTGATTCACAACTTCACCAGGAGTGAAATAGCCTTTGAATCTGAATTGAAAACATAAACAAGCAAACACATTTACAAAAAATACTGTCCATAACAGGTTCGAATATTAAGGGCTGCCTAATATTAGTTCAAATATCATACTTTTTTTTAACATTCAAATTATATTCAAATATCGAAGTTCGGAGTCAAAGCCCTATTCAACACTTGTAGAACACAACAGGAGATTGTCAGTGACAGACCTATTCTCCCTGTAAATTATCTGTTTGATTTAGGTGAGGGTTGGCACCTGCGTTGAGAGGGGGAGGACATGCCGTGGATAACAACGAGGTCACATAGTCGGTTCATCTCTTGCTGTTCCTTGAATTTGTCTGACAATTTCAGTTTGACATTTTCATAAGCGTCTTTGTATAAATCACCTTTCTTCTTCTATGTTTTCTTCCGGTTTTGCTTGGGCTGCATGAAAGAAACGTCATGAACACACCAACTCGCTGAGCTGTTCTATTCATACATGGGCTCAATCAACCTGTTCTCATTTCACATACTGCCATTTTGTCGGGACCCTTTGGGGTCACTTGTCAATGCCCTGGGTAGCCCGCTCACCACAGAGGGTAGCCCTGCACATCAAAAGAATTGCGCTCCCAGGTGCTGTTTTAAACATACAAATCACATACAACTCTGTGGTTAGGTTTAGGCAACAAAACCACTTGGTTAGGGTTAGGAAAAGATCTTGGGTGGGGTTAAAAGAAGTGTGTTTGTAATAAGAGATGCACCGATCCAGTTTTTACGATCCAATCCGATACGATACCTGGACTGAGCGTATCGGCTGATATCCGATACTGATCCTATACTACTGTTAAATTAATGAACCGTATACCTTGCCATGTGACTGAAGGAATCAGGCTCCACGTCTTTAGCATGGTGCTTGTGAAGGTGCTTATTTAAGTTTGTGGTGTTGAATTACCAATTTTATCACCAACCCTCGCAACTTTCGCGTTGCAGATATTGCATGTTGCAGTTTCAGCCAGTAGACTGAAAGTCCAGTGTATGTTTGACCCATCGCACACCCCAACATACCTCCTTATGCAGCATTTGGCACTTTTAATGGAACACTTGCTCTGAGCAGTCCAACTGATTCAGACATTTGTTTTCTCACATACAGCTGCTCCAGGGAATGTTTCTATATCATTTCAGTTTGTGAAAGGGATTAAAACAATTATTTGTTTATTCAAAATATTGGAAATGCTAATCATTTATCTTCCTCCATCTCCTTCCATAATAGGTTTGTTCAAAATGCTCCTGACCATGACCATATCTAGTTTCACTGTTCATTACTGTTCAGAGAAAGTCAGCTCAAATTATATTGCAACACATTGAATGAGTCCTCATTTTTAAATTCATTCTTAAATGAAATGAATAAATGTTTTCTTTCAGTGGCTTGCTGAAATGTTCAATACAGTCCTCTTCAGGATGACCCTGGCTATGGCCATTATTATATTCTACAGTTAATTGGAGCTGGAGAAATTCTATTCACAATTTCCTTGTATTTGAACTGTCATTAACAAATCCTTTATATGTTTGCTGAAATGTTCAATACAATCGTCTCCAGAATGACCCTGAATATGACCAAAAGTAATTTTACTATCTCACTCCAAACTAAATAAAAAAGGTCAATCTGGCTGAGGCCATGGTGCAGAGCTGTGAAAGGAGGACAAATATAACAAATGGGTGCATGTCATTTTAAAAGTTACATGCACCCATGAATGTAAACTGTACATGCTTACACTTTAAAGGGATAGTTCAGATTTTTTGAAGTGGGGTTGGATGAGGAACTAATGTGTTTGCTATGTGTGTCAATGAGGTCTGCTCCTAATTGATGGTCAGGGACACTAACTCACTCCAAAGCTGTCGCTCAAGCATCAAACTGCAAAATGGGCATGCTTTGAATGGTCAGATAGACAAGGTCTGGTGGCTGGAGAAAGTCTCCAGTATTTAACAACACACTATTGAAGGCCCTGTTTGTACTTGGCTCCTTTAAAGCAATTCTTACCTTTCTGGCATTTTTGCACTTTTCTTTTGTAATCTTAAAATGCTCATAATAAGCGTGTGGCACACTAAATTGTAAAAGAAATTCACCAGGTGTTAAAACTCATCAATGGTTAATTCTCATATATTTCTGATAAAAGTCTGACCTCAGCAAATCATTTTATTTAAACTGAATAAAATGATTTCCCGAGCTTCCTGCCTGTCATCCAATGCTCTGTTTAACTTGCGCTCCTCATGCTGCGTTCATGTGTCATGGGAAGTCGGAATTTTCGGACCTCTAACTAGGAAAAGTGCACAGGAATGACTGCAAAGGTGGAACCTCCTATGAGTGAATGCTAGTCCTGCCTAATTGGAGGTCCAAAAATCTCATCTCATCTCATCTTCATCCGCTTATCCGGGGTCGGGTCGCGGGGGCAGCAGCTTTAGCAGGGGACCCCAAACTTCCCTTTCCCGGGCCACATTAACCAGCTCTAACTGGGGGATCCCGAGGCGTTCCCAGGCCAGTGTGGAGATATAATCTCTCCACCTAGTCCTGGGTCTTCCCCGAGGCCTCCTCCCAGCTGGACGTGCCTGGAACACCTCCCTAGGGAGGCGCCCAGGGGGCATCCTTACTAGATGCCCGAACCACCTCAACTGGCTCCTTTCAACGCTAAGGAGCAGCGGCTCTACTCCGAGTTCCTCACGGATGGCTGAACTTCTCACCCTATCTCTAAGGGAGACTCCAGCCACCCTCCTGAGAAAACCCATTTCGGCCGCTTGTACTCGCGACCTCGTTCTTTCGGTCATGACCCAACTTTCATGACCATAGGTGAGGGTAGGAACGAAGATTGGCCGGTAGATCGAGAGCTTTGCCTTCCGGCTCAGCTCTCTTTTCGTCACAACGGTGCGGTAGAGCGACTGCAACACCGCCCCCGCTGCTCCGATTCTCCGGCCAAACTCACGCTCCATCGTCCCCTCACTCGTGAACATGATCCCGAGGTACTTGAACTCCTTCACTTGGGGTAAGGACTCATTCCCTACCCGGAGTAAGCAATCCACCGGTTTCCTGCTAAGAGCCATGGCCTCAGATTTAGAGATGCTGATCCTCATCCCAGCCGTTTCACACTCGGCTGCGAACCGATCCAGTGAGTGCTGAAGGTCACTGACCGACGATGCCGTCAGGACCACATCATCTGCGAAAAGCAGAGACGATATCCTCAGCCCACCGAACTGCAACCCCTCCCCACCACGACTACGCCTTGAAATCCTGTCCATGAAAATCACGAACAGGATTGGTGACAAAGCACACCCCTGGCGGAGGCCAACCCCCACCGGAAACGAATCCGACTTACTCCCGAGGATCCGGACACAGCTCTCACTTTGGGTGTACAGAGATTGGATGGCCCACAGAAGTGACCCCCTCACCCCATACTCCCGCAGCACCTCCCACAGCATCCCCCTAGGAACCCGGTCATATGCCTTCTCCAGATCCACAAAACACATGTAGACTGGATGAGCATACTCCCAGGCCCCCTCCAGGATCCTTGCGAGAATGAAGAGCTGGTCCGTTGTTCCACGTCCAGGACGGAATCCACATTGTTCCTCTTCAATCTGAGGTTCGACTATAGGACGAACCCTCCTTTCCAGCACCTTGGAGTAGACTTTACCAGGGAGGCTGAGTAGTGTGATACCCCTGTAATTGGCACACACCCTCTGGTCCCCCTTTTTAAAAAGAGGAACCACCACCCCGGTCTGCCACTCCCTTGGCACTGTCCCAGACTTCCACGCAATGTTGAAGAGGCGTGTCAACCAAGACAGCCCCTCCCAACCCAGAGTTTTCAGCATTTCTGGACGAATCTCATCAACCCCTGGGGCTTTGCCACTGTGGAGTTGCTTGACTACCTCAGTGACTTCCGCCAGGGATATTGACAATGATTCCCCATCAGCCTCCAGCTCTGCCTCTACAAAAGAGGGCATGTTAGTCGGATTAAGGAGTTTCTCAAAGTGCTCCTTCCACTGCCCGATTACCTCATCGGCTGAGGTCACCAGCGTCCCGTCTTTACTGTAAACAGCTTGGACGGTTCCCCGTTTCCCCCTCCTGAGATGTCGAATGGTTTTCCAGAAGCACCTTGGTGCCGCCCGAAAGTCCTTCTCCATGGCTTCTCCGAACTCCTCCCACACCCGCTGCTTTGCCTCTGACACAGGAGAGGCTGCAGCCCTTCTGGCCTGTCGGTACCTTGCAACTGCCTCCGGAGTCTTCTGGGATAGCATATCCTGGAAGGCCTCCTTCTTCAGTCGGACAGCTTCCCTGACCACCGGTGTCCACCACGGTGTTCGAGGGTTACCGCCCCTTGAGGCACCTAAGACCTTGAGGCCACAGCTCACCGCTGCAGCTTCAGCAATGGAAGCTTTGAACATTGCCCACTCCGGTTCAATGCCCCCAACCTCCACAGGGATGCCAGAAAAGCTCCGCCGGAGGTGTGAGTTGAAGATCTCTCGGACAGGGGCCTCCTCCAGACGTTCCCAGTTCACCCACACTACTCGTTTGGGTTTACCTGGTCTGTCCAGAATCTTCCCCCATCCTCTGATCCAACTCATCACCAGATGGTGATCAGTTGACAGCTCTGCCCCTCTCTTCACCCGAGTGTCCAAAACATGCGGCCTCAGATCAAATGATACGATCACAAAATCGATCATCGACCTTTGGCCTAGGGTGCTCTGGTACCACGTACACTTATGAGCATCCTTATGTTCGAACATGGTGTTAGTTATAGATAATCCGTGACTAGCACAGAAGTCTAATAACTGACGACCACTCGGATTTAGATCAGGGAGGCCGTTCCTCCCAATCACGCCTCTCCAGGTGTCTCCATCATTGCCCACGTGGGCGTTGAAGTCTCCCAGCAGAACTATGGAGTCCCCTACTGAAGCCCCATGCAGGACTCCATTCAGGGTCTCCAAGAAGGCCGAATACTCTGAACTGCTGTTTGGTGCATATGCACAAACAACAGTCAGAGTTTTCCCCCCTACCACCCGCAGGCGTAAGGAGGCGACCCTCTCGTCCACCGGGGTGAACTCCAACACCGCGGCGCTCAGCCGGGGGTTTTTGAGTATCCCCACACCCGCCCGGCGCCTCTCACCCTGGGCAACTCCAGAGAAGAATAGTGTCCAACCCCTATCCAGGAGAACGGTTCCAGAACCGAGACTGTGTGTGGAGGTAAGCCCCACCAGATCTAACTGGTAGCGCTCCACCTCCCGCACAAGCTCCGGCTCCTTTCCCGACAGAGAGGTGACATTCCACGTCCCAAGAACCAGCTTCTGCTGCCCGTGTCTGGTCCGTCGAGGCCCCTCACCTTCACTGCCACCCGTGCAGCAGCGCACCCGACCCAAATGGTTCCTCCTGCGAGTGGTGGGCCCACAGGATGGAGAGGAGGGAGGTGCCACGTCACTTTTTCGGGCTGTGCCCGGCCGGGCTCCGTGGCAAACCCGGCCACCAGGCGCTCGCCGGCGAGCCCTCCGTCTGGGCCTGGCTCCTGACGGGGGCCCCGGGCTTCCTCCGGGCAGGGTCTCTCTTCCTCTTTGTTGTTTGTCCATTGAGTCTTTGTGAACCATTCTTAGTCCGGCCCCTCGCCTGAGACCACTTTGCCATGGGAGACCCTACCAGGAGCATTAAGCTCCAGACAACACAGCCCTCAGGTTCACAGGGACACACAAACCTCTCCACCACGATAAGGTGATGGTTCCCGGAGAGGAAAAAAGTCCAAAAATTCCCATTGCAATTGAAAGCAGCATTTCTCTCAGTGCAAGTTTTGAGGGAGCGTCAGGGGTCAGACAGGGGGAAGAGAGTGGGACTTTGGAGGGAATCACTGTGAGAGACATGCAAGAACAGTAAGAATTGCTTTAAATCAGGTAACATCACCATGGTGCTGATACTTCGTCCAAGACTGACTAAACATATTCCACTCCCTTAAAAAATGTCCTTGGTGAGGTAAAATTACTGTTTTTCTCAATGGGGTCTGGTGATAGAACACCCCCACACACAAACACACACACCACCACCACCCCCATCTTAAACATGTCTGTCTGGTGACAAGTGAACGCTGTGAAAATACTCTGAATATAGTACACAATTAAATATATAGATTGAGTTGTTTTAGGCAGGCATTTTTAGGTGGTTTAAATAGATTTGGCTGCTGCCCTCATCCACAACAGTACATTGCTTAGCCTCTGTGCCTATGTCTCCAAACGGGGGCGTGCCAACTGCCATCAACTGTTGGTAACACACTGACTATGGATAAGAACTCATACAACCCCACATCAAAGGTTCAGAGGTATGTGGCGCCTGGCTCAGCAGTAGAGCAGACGCTCTGTATACAGAGGCTAAAAGTCCTTACCAGAGCGACCAGGGTTCAACTCTGATCTGCGGCCCTTGACTACATGTCACTCCCCCTTATTCTCTTTCCCTCCCGTTTCCTGTCAATCTTCAGCCGTACTTAAGAAATAAAGCCATGAACAGGTCCAATACATAACTTAAAACAAATCCAACCATCTCATGACAGTAGAACATTTCAAGAGAATTCTCAAACAATTGCAGAAAACCCCCAAATACACTACAATTTTTATTACTTAAGTCTAAATGATACAATTATGTGCTTGTCAGCAGGCCGGAAGCATGAAGTGTCAACACTTGACGCCATGATTACCATTTGACAAAAACATTGTTAATTACAACTCAGAAGTTAAGTGAAGAGCCAGCGCTGAAGCATTAAAACATAAATGAAGCCTTTGCCCCTCTTCAAAGGCAGATAATGGGATTCCACATCAATAAACACTTATGAGATTGTTTCACATCGAGTACCAGCCTTCTGCAGAAAAAGTTCTATTTGACAGTAATATTTTCCCTGTATTCACTGAAGAGATTTCTGTCAAACAGTGCTCCTATTTATTTTGATGTGACTGTTATTTGTTGCTTTTTTCTTTTTCTCTTAGAGCCAACTCATTTCATATGTCTTGGTCTTGCAACCTTGTTTCATATAACATCTTCCAGCAAAGGTAGCTTTGCCTCTTATGTGTTGAATAATTCACGAGCTGCAATTCAATACAATTGGATTGGGGAGAAGGGGACTCAGAAGTTGAATTACAAAACATCACATTCTTTCATCTCATGAAGTTCTTTTTTTTTTTTTTTCAAAGTGCAGAGGTCAATTATGAGTCCTCTGGCAATAGCTGGTATGAATAATACACCTAAGGGCTCCAGGACCTTGGGAGAGTTCCTCCACTTGTGCAGATTATTGACGATTTAAAAAAAATGGACCCTTTGTCTGTGGTCTCCTGGACCGTTCATGCCTCCATAGCCTCAAGGCAAAAGAGGCCTAATTTGCACTGGTCTGTTTTGGGGCCAATTATTATAATACCAAATGTACTGGAAACACAATAAAATTGAAAACAATAAAGAGAAGTCCTAGAAATATCATGCATTTTAATATTCCTCTCATTATAAATTAATTTTATCTGTTTAGCAATTTGCAGAGTTTTGCTTCACTCTCTTTACACTCTGCCACATTACCTGCAGAACATGGACGCCCTGCTCCTGGTGTGTAGAGCTGCTGGGAGGCCTTCTCCCACTCACTTCAGTCAAAATATACTTTAAGTGTCAAAAGTGAAAGTACTCATTATGCAGAATGACCCCTGTCAGAATGATGCTGACAAATAGTACAATACTCCCTCTGAATAGTAGTGAAGTAGTGAAGTCAATGGAAATGGAAATTTTCAGAAAATACAATTACTCAAATAAAGTACAAGAACTTTAAAGGTCGAATGTGTAGAGTCTTCAAAGCTATGTTTGAGAGGGAAAAAACCCCGTTTTGAGGGGTTCAGAATGAAAGTATTGCTTTTTCCATAAAAAAATGACAATGACTTTCTGTCCTGTTGTGTTTCCATAGTAGCAGCCAATAGCGTTGGACGTTGCTGGTTGCCAGGGTGTTCTGTTGTTAGGTGCAGCTACTGTAGGCTGGCACTGGGTGAAATGGAGTTTGCCAATCGGAACCTCAGTGAAGGGGGCGTTATTTGTCCCAGCAGCAGAGTGAGTGGAGACGGGCAAAAACCAGAGTCAATATAGGCCGAGCATTCACTCCATGGACTGAGAGAAAGGAGAGAAACGCCATTCAAATGCACGCCCAAATGGCTACGGTTCACCTTGATCGCTAACATCACTTTCATCTTTACTTAACTGGAACGGCTAACGCTAACGTCAGTCAGTCAAACTCCTCTAATGGTGTTTTTATGGTGTGATTTGCTGGAGGGGAAAGGTTCAAACAGGCTCAAACAGACTCTGGGCCTGGTCTTACCAACCTGGCAACCCGACTGCTGGAATTATTTTTTGTTGTTGTGACTACGATCTTGAGACACTAGGTGGCTGTGTTCTTCTCATTCTCCATATTAAACCTTTAAGTATAGTAGAAAGAAAAAAGGCGTGGCGGCTTGCGCCTTCCTCAGGGTGAGGCGCAAGCGGCCACCCGTTGGTGTTTTAAAGTTTACCCACTAAAATAAAGGGTTTTTAACTTTTTTAAACCCACCTGAGTGCCTGCACTTTTTTCTTTCTGATCTGTTACCCTTTGCAAAAGCACCGGTGCTTTAAGGGACACCAGCAGCGCTCCTGTGATCCAGTTGTTTCTTTAAGTATGGTAATTGAGTAAATGTACTATAATCACCTTATCACCTTGTAATATTGTTTAGGTTTTTTTTAAAGGAATGTCACTATTATTGACATTTAGAAATAAGTATTTTACATGATATTTGTATAAAACCTACACTGTGCAATGGCCCAGCCCATAGGGACTTGGCTTTTGAACACCGGTTCAAGTCCCCAAATGGACTAAGACAGGAAGGTGGACTGGTGGCTGGAGAGGTGCCTTTTCATCCCCTGGGCACTACTGATGTGTCCTTGAGCAAGGCACAGGGGAGCCTGTGGCAGCCTTCTCGCTCTGACATCTCTCCATTAATGCATGTATATAGGACCTGTTTGAGGCGTGTGTGTTAAAAACAAAAAAAAAGACTAATAAAGGCATGCTTTCTTTCTTTCTTTCATTCTTACTATAAAATATAAGGTCTGATAAAAATGATCAATTCTGTATTTTGTGAAAGAAACAGGAATATTGACTGTGAGTTTATCACCACAGTTTAACTGTAATGTTTATCACTGTTACATTTCTCCCCGTAGGCATCATTGTGTCCATGAACTTGCTTGAGGGGTCGTTTTGGAATGAATGTCAAAGAAAAAAGGTTGAATCACTGGACCCTGAACAGAAATCTAAAGGTCTTAGTAATATCTTTCCAACAGTAAAACTGTTGAAAATGCAATCATGTAATATTTTGGAGGAGGCATAGTTTTTTTTTTCAATCTGTTATCCAAATGTTGACCAAAGAGAAGATTAGAATGTTTTTGTTTTCTCCATAAAAATGTTTGTCTATAGTGAGTAACAAGCCTGTATTCTTATAAGTTGAACATCACTGATGTTCTGTCTAATTCAAAAAACTCTTCAGTCACAGTATGTGAATACCACTGTTTGTAAAAACCCTAACAAATGAAAAAAAGACATTTGCTGCTGTTTGTCATTTCATGTTTTTGTAATTAACACTCAAACCAATGCCCAGATGGGAATTAAATTAAGTTGCCAGCAATTGCCAAACACAGTAGTTTATATCAACTGGTTTGATATGAGTGCACTTGTTATATTACATCCATTGGAACAAATTGAAACCAGGGAATTTCCAGGATATTCAGTACTACATGTGTCCTGCTGAGTTGTTCCAGCAGCCCCCCTCCTGATACAGTATGTGTCCTGTCTTGCAGCAGGACTTGGCCTCTGTCAGCACTAGATGTCAGTGTTCTCGCTGCTCTGTGAAGCTGCAGTGTGAACTCCAGCCTCGGATATGCTCGAGAAAAAATGCATCCTATTGTTTCACTGGAAAGTCCAAAGTCTTCATGGATTTCATGCTATAGCCCCCTGCGCCATGGCCTGATTACTGAGGGCATCACTTTTATCTCATAATGAGCACCAAACTGCTGAGCTGCGCTTTATTCTGGAGCCACTCTCCTATCAACCAGTGCACCATCTCTCACCACTTGTTGCCATGCACTTCAGTTGTGTCTTTAAGTAAAAAGATATAACTTCACACATCTACATTACAATCTACCAAGGGTTTGAAAATGAGTCAGAGAAAGTTACAAAAAGAAAAGGAAAGAACAGAGAATACAAAACTACCAAAAGTTCACTCCACAGTTTAAATCTTAAGCATACCAAAATCATTTATATTACTTATTCCTTATAGGCTACACGTTGGAGTCTCAGGGTACGTCCACACAATGAAAAAAAAACCTTTTTTTCTCCATCGTTCATAAAAAGTTTTTCGTCCACATGGTCTCGACTCAAGAAATATCTGCGTCCACATGAAACCAGTGAAACCGACTAAAAACGCTGTAGTTCACATGCCAGGCCTGGAAGTGGCGCTGTAACTGCCACAGAAATACACCAACAACAGAGAAGAAGAGACGGGGAGACGCTGTGGAGAATACAAACAGTTTTCAAACAGAGTTTCTCTCCAAATCTGGAGACTTCCCAAATCCTCCTCCATCCTAGAGAGAAATCTGTCCACTGTTTCTGGTGTTAGTGGAGATAATACCGCAAAAGAGTGATTTGTGGTGATGCACGAATCTGTCACTTTCTCACAAGATTTAGCGACTTTTCACACCTTCTTAGCAACTTTATTTATACAAATCTGCTAGAGAGCAGTTTAGCTCCTTATTCAGAGCATCAGGGAAAAGGGAGAAATCTGTGCTCAGCCTAATTCATTCCCATGCATGTTGCTCAGAGTCCAGTTCAGTAAACAGTCTCTGGGTCTCTCCTCTCACGCAGCAGTACTGTTGTTGTTATGTGATGCCGCGGGGTCAGAGGTCGGAGGTAGGGCGATGACGGCATTGTTTAACAGTGTAGTACAAGTATGGGGCTTCACTGTCCAGACGACAATGCCACAAAATCAAATCTTCCCACTCTGGGACCCGCTTTCAAAAGATACCGTTTTCAGGCTCTGATGACGCCGGCTGCGTGTGGACGGGCCCTCAGTAACATTTAAAGCTGGATTACCAGGAATCCAGGCCCCCCAAGGGCTCCAGTGTCAACTGGTTTGTGCAAAATAAATGAATATAAAGTAAGGGATATCCACCAACTGATAAGGGCCTTAAAGTGCTTCCTGTTTTAATGCCTGATCTTGAGGACCTAATGAGGGCCACTAGTTGAAAAACATTCATGTGGTTAGTTTATATCAACTGGTTTGATATGAGTGAAAGTGTTATATTACATCTATTTTTTTTGTTTATAGTTCAAAACGAAATAACAAAAAACATGGTATTTCCGCTTTCTCGTTCATTGGTTTAAACGAAGAAACAAATGGTCCAAACGTACACGGACCCTCAAAACATGTAAATTAGCAACCTCGTACTTATTTTACCTAAGCATTGCATTTGCTATTATGGTAGTCTGTCTTTATGGTTGTGTTCAAATGATTGTGCTTTGCTTGAGTATTATACAACAGCGCTACGTAGGTGGTGGAAATAGCTGTCTAACAAAGTAAGTTATCAGTTATGGTTCTAATAGGTCTGACTATTGCCATCAGTAAAAGGTTTTGTTAAAAAATGCCACATTGCATGGCTAATTGTTATTTGGAAGATTATAGTTAAGCTAATAAAGGTAATATAATGCAATGCAAAGATAAACCTTCTGTGGCCTGAGGAAGTGTGATCAAGTTCCATTGTAAATATGGATAACCCTACATTCAAGATTCAAGAAGCTTTATTTATCCAGAGGGAAATTATTGTGCAACAGTTTCAATACAAAGGTGGGAAAGGATCAGAGTAACAATAAGCTAACATAATCAAATAAAAAAAAAGCTAACGTAAAATAAATCAAACAATTAACTAAGTGTGACAGAGTGCAACAGACATTGTGGTTAAGCCTGTGAATGTTCTCATTCGTCCAGGTCATCGTTATCCTCAAAGCAATTTCAGTCAAAAACAATTGTGGTTAAGCGTAGGTATATACAATATACAACAATACAACTGTGCAGATTGAAATAAAATAAGTACAAACTAAATAAGTGAGAAGGAGCGATAAGTGATAACAGTGTTAAAAATGTAGCAGCATTTCCTACAGAA
The DNA here is from genome assembly GCF_963691815.1 of Echiichthys vipera. Taxonomy (NCBI): domain Eukaryota; kingdom Metazoa; phylum Chordata; class Actinopteri; order Perciformes; family Trachinidae; genus Echiichthys; species Echiichthys vipera. The sequence continues at coordinate 25,143,858 of NC_139845.1, forward strand.
CTAAGTGACAGTATGGCACAGTGAAGTGTAGCAGCCTTTCTTACTGAAGTAAGTTACAGTAAAGTACAGTAAAGTACAGTGTAGCAGCATTTTACTGAGATACGTTACAGTAAACCACAGTGAAATGTAGCAGCATTTCTTACTGAACTAGGTTACAGTAAAGCACAGTAAAGTGTAGCAGCAGTAAGTTACAGTACCACTAAGTAAAGTGAAGTAGTGGTAATGTAAAGTAACAGTGTAAAGTGTAGCAGCATTTCTTACTGAAGTAAGTGACAGTACAACTGAATAAAGTGGTGCAGTGATGATATAAAGTGACATTTCTCAGGACACAGCGTCTCCACTGTTCCTTACTTGACCAGGGAGAGATGAATTATAAAGTTTGATGGCCACCGGAAGAAAAGACTTCCTCCGGCGTTCAGTGTTACACCGGGGGAAAATTAGACTGTGGCTGAAGGTGCTTCTGCTGGAGGTCAGCAGATGGTGGAGAGGGTGAGAGTTGTTGTCCAGGATGCTGTGCAGTTTAGACAGCATCCGCCTCTCAGACACCGCCACCAAAGAGTCCAGTTTGACCCACAGGATGGAGCCAGCCTTCCTGATGATCTTACTGATTCTCTTTGCTTCTGCTGCCCTCAGTCTGCTGCCCCAGCACACAACAGCAAAGAAGATGGCACTGGCTACCACCGACTGATAGAACATCCTCAGCATGATGTTACATACATTGAATGACCGGAGCCTCCTCAGGAAATAGAGACGACTCTGGCCCTTTTTGTAGAAAGCCTCAGTGTTCTTGGACCAGTCCAGTTTGTTATCCAGGTATACTCCAAGGTATTTGTAATCCTGGACAACATCCACAGTCACGCCGTTGATGGAGATGGATGTGGGGGCAGATTTACTCCTGCGGAAATCCACCACGAGCTCCTTAGTCTTGGTGGCGTTTAGAATCAGGTGATTAGCTGCACACCAGTCGACGAAGGAGTCCACAACGCCCCTGTATTCCTCCTCCTTTCCCTCACTGACACAGCCAACAATTGCAGAATCGTCAGCAAACTTCTGCAGGTGGCAGGACTCAGAGAGGAGCTGAAAGTCTGAGGTGTACAGGGTGAACAGAAAGGGGGAAAGAACAGTTCCCTGTGGAGCTCCAGTGCTGCTGACCGTCGACCCGTCAAGTAATCCGTATTTCACTGTGGTTCCCGGTCTGTCCAGGTGGGCGCCGGCACGGTTGAGCAGGAAGATGATAGCGTCCTCCAAACCTAGTCTCAGCTGGTAGGCAAACTGTAGAGGGTCAGTGATGAGCTGACCAGGGGCCGAAGAAGTGACAGGACCAGCCTCTCCAGGGACTTCATCAGGTGCGACGTCAGCGCCACCGGTCTGTAGTCTCGGAGGTGCTGGGACGCACCTTCTTTGGTACTGGTACCAGGCAGGATGTCTTCCACAGCACAGGGACCCTCTCAAGACTCAGGCTGAGGTTATAGATGTACTGCAGGACTCCACACAGCTGGATCGCACATGCTTTGAGGACCCTCGGGCTGACACCGTCGGGACCTGCTGCCTTGCCTGGGCGGAGTCTGCACAGCTCCTTCCTCACCTGCTCTGCAGTGAAGGTCTGTCTGCTGTGTGTGTTGGTGGGGGTGGAGAGAGGTGATGGCGGGGGGGAGGGGCCAGGTAGGGAAAAATCAGGAAGGAATTGAGGGGGAGGGGGGGGTGTCAGCAGGGCTGGAGGTTTGGAGGTGGATGGTTGTGGAGGAGCCGTGGGGGGGTGGTCCAGAGCCCTTTCATCAAATCTGTTGAAGAACAGATTCAGCTCATTGGCACGGTCAGTACCACCTCCTACTGTCTAGCTACCAGATGGTTTGTAGCCAGTGATGCTCCTCATGCCGCTCCACACATCCTTTAAATTGTTCTGCTGGAGTTTGTGCTCCAGCTTCCTCCTGTAGGTGTCTTTGCCCTGTTGGATCCTCTCCTTCAGCTCCCTCTGGACCTGCCTCATCTGCTCTCTTTCCCCTTCTCTGAAGGCCCTCTTCTTCTCATTCAGCAGGACCTTGATGTCTCTGGTGACCCACGGCTTGTTATTTGGGAAACAGCGTACAGTCACTGTAGAAACAAGGCTGTCCACACAGAAATTGTTGTATCCTGTTATGCAGTCCGTGAGATCATCAAGGTCCTCTCCATGTGAATTACAGAGCAAATCCCAGTCTGTGAGTTCAAAGCAGCCCTGTAAAGCTGCATCAGTCTCCTGTGACCATCTCCTCACAGTCCTGGTGGTCACAGGAAGCCGCTGGACTTGGGGCTTATACAGGGGCTGCAGGTGGATGAGGTTGTGGTCTGATCTTCCAAGAGGAGGAAGGGCAGTGGAGCTGTAAGCCTCCTTAACATTAGCATACAGCAGGTCCAGTGTCTTGTTTTCCCTGGGGGGACAGTCCACAAACTGCTGGGCAGTGTTGCAGCCAGAGTGATGTGGTTGAAGATATTGCAATGAATGCGTCTGGGTACCGTGTCTGAAGGCCCGCGACGACGTTGTGGATGACATCACTCGCATGCGCCGCGTTTGCAGTCGGAGGAATGTAAACAACCAGGACGATCACGTGTGAAAACTCCCTCGGCAGATAATATGGCCGAAGACTCACGGCAAGCAGCTCAATGTCCAGGCTGCACACACGCTCCTTTACAGTAACGTGTCCAGGATGACACCACTTGTTGTTAATAAGAATAGCAAGTCACCCACCTTTCCTCTTGCCACTCTCACGGTGACTCCTGTCCGCCCGAACAGTCTGAAAGCCGTCCACAGTTACGTTAGAGTCCGGGATGTCCTAGTGAAGCCACGTCTCTGTGAAACCCAGCACACTGCTCACACGATACATCCAGTATGTATGTAAGATGGCGCCGCGGATGGCTGCCTCGATTTGTTGGTGCACTTTGTTTTGTCTTGTTTTGTTTGTCTGGATTCACGGCTGTCTTTCACCAGAGAACAGCTCATGAACATTCGGGTAACAACTCCGCGGGATTTGTTTCCCGAATTTCTGGCTCCCACATCGGTTCTGCTGAACTTTTTAGTCCAAGGTGCCCTCGCCTTTACAATCTTACGCTGTCGCAGGGGGAAACGAGCCGGTGCGCTCGGGCGCCTTCGCCAGAGGGGAAGACGCACACTGCTACCTGGAATATTTCTCTCTAACGTGCGCTCACTGGGCAATAAAATGGACGAACTTCAGCTCCTGTTGAGGAGAGACAAGGACTTTAATTCATCCTCTGTTTTGTGCTTCACCGAGTCATGGCTGTGTGAGAACATCCCGGACCCTGCGCTACAGCTGGATGGATTCCAGCTTCACCGAGCGGACCGTGACACGCTGCTCTCTGGCAAAACAAAGGTTGGAGGTATTTGTTTCTACATCAACAGCGGCTGGTGCAACGACGTAACGGTGAGACAACGGCACTGTTCTCCATTCCTGGAAACTTTTATTATTAATTGCAAACCATTCTACTCCCCACGTGAGTTCGCTTCCTTCATTCTGGTCGGTGTTTACATTCCACCGGAGGCCAACGTGCAAGACGCACAGCGCGCGCTCGCCGACCAGATACTGGAAGTGGAGCGGACCAACCCGGACTCCTTAGTTATTGTCCTCGGGGATTTTAACAAAGGTAACCTCAGTCACGAATTGCCCAAATACAGACAGTTTATTAAATGTGCAACCAGGGAGGGGAACACTCTGGATCACTGTTACGCAACAGTCAGTAACGCTTATCACGCCGTCACCCGCGCTGCACTGGGACACTCTGACCACAACATGGTCCACCTGATTCCTGCCTACAGACAAAGACTAAAACTCTCTAAACCTGTGGTGAGGACATCAAAGAAGTGGACCAGTGAAGCTGCAGAGGACTTAAAGGCGTGTCTGGAATGTACTGACTGGGATGTTTTCAGGACTGCTTCCACCAGTCTGGATGAGTACACAGAAGCTGTGACCTCATACATCAGCTTCTGTGAGGACTGCTGTGTACCAACACGCACCAGGCTGACTTATAACAATGACAAGCCCTGGTTCACACCCAGACTGCGACAGTTGAGGTCTGACAAGGAAAGGGCTTTCAAAAGTGGCAACAGAGCAGAGTACAAAGAGGCCAAGTACAGGTTAAGCAGGGCGGTGAGGGACGCTAAACAGCTGTACTCCAAGAAGCTACAACATCAGTTCTCCTCTAACGACTCTGCCTCTGTCTGGAGGGGGCTCAGGCACGCTTTGAAGATCACCTGGACAGTACTCACACCACCCCCCACCACACTACCCACCAGCTCCAGCCCATCAGCCCTTCTCCCCCCCACCACCACAATAGAGACTGTAAACCTCCTACCACCACAGCTGCCCCTCCCCACCCCCCCTCCACGACACCTCTGTCTGTCCTTGAGAGAGACGTTAACAGGCTCTTCAAGAGACAGAACCCCCGCAAAGCTGCTGGGCCAGATTCCGTGTCGCCATCCTGCCTGAAGCACTGTGCAGATCAGCTGTCTCCTCTGTTCACGGACATCTTCAACACCTCCCTGGAGACATGCCGTGTGCCAGCTTGCTTCAAGGCCTCCACCATCATACCAGTCCCCAAAAAACCAGGACCCACCGGATTAAACGATTACAGACCTGTCGCCCTGACCTCTGTGGTCATGAAATCCTTTGAGCGCCTGGTTTTGTCCCACCTCAAATCCATCACAGACTCACTCCTGGACCCCCTGCAGTTTGCCTACAGAGCCAACAGGTCTGTAGACGATGCTGTTAACATGGCTACACACTTCATCCTCCAGCATCTGGACTCTGCCGGATCCTACGTCAGGATCCTGTTTGTAGACTTCAGCTCTGCATTCAACACAATCATCCCGGCTCGTCTGCAGGACAAGCTGTCTCAACTCAACGTGCCAGACTCCACCTGCAGGTGGATCACTGAGTTCCTGACTGACAGGAAGCAGCACGTGAGGCTGGGAAGCCTCACCTCGGACTCCAGGATGATCAGCACCGGCTCTCCGCAGGGCTGTGTTCTTTCTCCCCTGCTCTTCTCCCTGTACACTAACAACTGCACCTCCAGTCACCAGTCCGTCAAGCTCCTTAAGTTCGCGGATGACAGCACCCTCATTGGACTCATCTCTGGTGGGGATGAGTCTGCCTACAGATGGGAGATCGACCAACTGGTGTCTTGGTGCAGGGAGAACAACCTGGAGCTATATGCTTCAAAAACAGTGGAGATGACTATAGACTTCAGAAAGAGCACAGCCCCACCCTCCCCCATCATCCTGTGTGACTCTCCAGTGGACACTGTGGAGTCCTTCCGCTTCCTGGGAACCATCATCTCCCAGGACCTCAGGTAGGAGCCAAACATCAGCTCCCTCATCAAGAAGGCTCAGCAGAGGATGTACTTCCTGAGGCAGCTGAAGAAGTTCAATCTACCACGGACAATGCTGGTCCAGTTCTACACTGCCATCATCGAGTCCATCCTCACCTCCTCCATCACCGTCTGGTACGCTGCTGCCTCTGCCAAGGACAGGCGCAGACTGCAGCGTATCATACGTTCTGCAGAAAAGGTGATTGGCTGCAACCTCCCTTCTCTTCCAGAACTCTACTCTTCCAGGACCCTGAGGAGAGCGAGGAAGATAGCTGCTGATCCCTCCCACCCTGGACACTACCTGTTTGAACCTCTCCCCTCTGGCCGGAGGCTGCGGTCCATCAGGACCAAAACCTCCCGCCACAAGAACAGTTTCTTCCCCTCTGCCATCAGGCTTTGGAATTCTGCTAAAGACACTTAACGGTCATTCGTTATATTAACGACATCTGGAACTTATACGTTATATTAACGTACCCAAATCACAGGTGTTATATTAATTTTTTTTTCACTGGACACTTTAACTCATACAAATACAGTCACTTATATTTCATGTATATAATGCCATATGTTTAGTTTTGCTTGTGTTCATGTTAATATTTATGTAGGCACTGTGAAATCAAGTCAAATTCCTTGCAATGAAAATTGTCTGGCAATAAACCTGATTCTGATTCTGATTCTGATTCTGAGTCTTCACCAGGCCCGCCAGCTAGTCCATCTTATTAGCCAGCGACCTCATGTTCCCCATGGTGATGGAAGGGAGACATGGTTTATATCTCCTCTTCTTTTCCCGGTGTTTACGTCCAGCCTTACATCCCCTGTACTTTCTCCTCAGTTCTGTGGGGATTTCAGGCCTCTCCCGCATTAGCGCCATTGGTGCTAGCGACAAAAGCCGTTCACAGGTGTAAACAATGGAGCCGCCGCATTGTTGCATCCAGACGGAGACGCGGTCGCCAAAAACAGTCCCAAGAATGAGACAAATGGACAAAAAACATGTAAGAAAGTTAACGAACATAGTTGGCTAGGGTTAGCACGACTACTTACAGGAAAAAGCACTAATAAAAAGACAGTAAAATAAGATACAATAGCAAAAAAGTGCGGAAAGGAGAGAGAGCAACTGTTGCTGGCTGCCGCTTTACACAGCGCCGGAACCGGAAATGAGAAATGATAGCTTTTAGTATATCAAAAAGTATTATGGGTTGTCATTCTGTATTTTATCCATATAATGTTCACATTATGTTCCTTCAGCCCACTAATGTTACCTGAATGGCAACAAGTACAAGCTGACATTGCCCTCCAAACAACAATAAGCAATTAAGATAAAATTTGGCACTTTTGAACGAAACCAATTATAACTACCAACAGTCAAACTCCTCAAAACCTTACTGATGTGTTGTCACAAGTTCTAATATCAAAATTAGAAGCTTTAATCCCTGGGGAGATACATGAGGTCCACTTCACTGCTTCTGTGTAGAAGAACACCAAATCTGTTCCCTCAGTTTATGAATCTGTGCGCACAGATTTACACTCTCTGTAGTGGCTCTGTATCCATTAATTAGCAAATTCGCCCTCTCCGACACAGCATCATCCTCGTACGTGCTTACCGTGTAAACGACAACTTCAGGTCCAAGAATGTTTTAAAAAAAAGACGCTTTTTAAAAAAATGTCTGTCTTTTAGTAATTTTAAAGGTTGAATATAGAGAATGAGCAGAACGCCGCCATCTAGTGTCTCAAGATCGTAGTCGCAACAACAAAAAATAACTCCAGCAGTCAGGTTGCCCGGTTGGTCAGACCCGGCCCAGTAGCCTACAGGAGACCAGAATCTGTTTGAGCCTGTTTGAACCCACCGCCTCCGGTAAATCACACCATAAAAACAAGTATTAGAGGAGTTTGACTGACAGTTAGCGTTAGTGTTAGCCGTTAGCGTAAGCCATTCCAGCTAAGTAAAGATGAAAGTGATGTTAGCCATCAAGGAGAAACGTAGCCATGTGGGCGTGCGTTTTAATGGCGTTTCTCTCCTTTCTCTCAGTCCATGGAGTGAATGCTCGGCCTATATTGACTCTGGTTTTTGCCCGTCTCCGATCACTCAGCTGCCGGGACAAATAACGCCCCCTTCACTGAGGCTCCGAAGCAGCTGAAGGATTGGCAAACTCCATTTCACCCAGTAACAGCCTACAGTAGCTGCACCCAACAACAGACAACCCTGGCAACCAGCAACGCCCAACGCTATTGGCTGCTACCATGGAAACAGAACGGGACACAAAGTCATTGTCAAACCCGCCAATTTTTTTTACATATACTACTAACCAATATATTTTTTTTGGGAAAGCAATACTTTCATTCTGTACCCCTCAAAACACCCAGTGGGTGTATTTTTTATTTGTTTTTAAATATAGCTTTTAATAAAGATTCTTCGTATTCAACCCTTTCATTTTTGTTATTATAACAAGATGAAAATCAAATCTCTTTTTAAATTGAGTTAATCACTTTCTGACCTTGATAAAGAAAAAGGCATTTGAATATCCTTTAGTGAATTGAAAATCGAACGACCAAAAGATACAATGACCCAAAACGTGCACGGACCCACAACTTGTTACAAATATCAATATCTGGATGAATGTAAGCACGTTATTATTGAAGTTCAGGATGCAGCTGGTACAGTAGCAGTCCAGTTGTGAGCACAGAGCGGGAGGTATTTCCTGTGACGTTGCAAGGAAGCAGCCAATCGGCGTGCGCGTCAACACTGCAGCCCGGAAGAAGGAAGCTCAAATCCAAAAGAGCGCCTTGGTCAAAAGTGGGATCGTTACCTGAAGGTAAGCCTCTTATTACTTCGACATACAGTATATACGTAAATACATTTGATGTTGTTACGGCAACGCGTTTCTCACACGAAGTAGCGTTACTGTTCCTTATATCGCTTACTCACAGACTCGTGCGATAGCCTGCTACCTTTCGACAAGAAATAATGTCGACGTTAAATAAAATGATACAGAAGTGTCCTTTTATGGACTGTTTCCCACAGCCGCAACTGTACACATGTTGCTCAAGTTACCTGTGTTTGACTGGTACAATAAATATTTCAGCAAAATATCAGAAACCTTCTAACTTTTCCTCAGTCGGGCTCCCTAAGTTATCTGCCTGCCTCACCCAACTAATGTGTGAGATCTTTGGGATCACCGGAAGTCAATGTTAAATTCGACATAAGACAAGAGGATGCCTTAATTATAAAATCGATAAGCCCTGAAGCTTTCACCTCAACATGTTATGGAACTGTTTTACTGTTCCTGACTGATTCAAGTTTGTTTTTTTTAAATAACTTTTTATTTTATTTAAACATTTTAAACGTTTTACAAAACATTTCCTGACACACGACTTTGAGAATTATTTAAATTATTCAATTCAATTCAATTTTATTTATAGTGCCAATTCATAACAAAAGTTATCTCAGGACACTTTACAGAGTAGGTAAAGACCACACTCTATGACTTATTTATGATTTACATAGACCCAACTATTCCCCCGTAGAGTACGGTGGCAACGAAAACCTTCACTATAACAGGCAGGAACGTGGAACAGACCCTGCTCTGTGGAGGACGGTCTTGACTGTACAGTGGAATGAGTTCAAATAAGTTAAATTAATTATAAAATAAATAAATGCATTAAAAGGGGAGAGGAGGAGGGGGAATTGAAATGAGAATACATAAGAGAAAAATTAATAAAATGATTAACTAGATAAATAAAACACACATCCACCAATACATCATCCTACACATGCATGTATGCACATACCTTCAAACATATACGTATGTATAATTAGATTATAAGTTAAAGAGGTATGTTAATGCGTAAAAATAATATATTCAAACAGAATAAGTGAATATAGCGCAGACTAGCAGACAAAAATTGACAAATATAATATTAACAATAGTAAAAGCACTGACAATGACAGGTAGAAGAGCAAATATCTATAAAGTGTAGCTGAGCAGCACCTACAACAGTACTCCATCACATCGTCCCATCTATCGTACACCCAGGTATCTTGAAATACAAGTCCATCTTTGCATTAAAGTGCGCGTCATTCGCTCCATTCTGTATACATGTTTCAGGCTCTGGGTCCATTTACCTATGGTTGGTGGTTTTACTTTTCTCCTGTTCACACAAATCATTTTCTCCGCTACTAGCAAGATAATCCCCAGTATTAAAGTTTTTTTTAAATAATATTTGTAGTTAAACTTCGGTCAGACCTGTCAATCAGTTTGAGAGTGATAACCAGTCTGTGATTTGAATTTAAATAGTTCGGGACAGTCAATAATTGTGCCAGTAAATCACTTATTACTTAAATAAATATGGATCATAATGGGATTTGAAGATGCTAATTTTTGCTTAGTTTTAATAGTTGACAACCCATTCTCACTACAAGCGCATTTAGTAGCTGCTTGTTCCTCGATCAAATCAAACAATCTTCCTCCTGTCATCAAATTTAGTATTAAACTACAATAAAAATTGATATTTTCTATGTGGATTCCTTACTGATTTTGCACCGATATGACTCCGCAAAGGTCCTCAGAAGAACAAATAACCACTTTATTAAAGAATATAATATAATAATTATACATTATACCTGCAATGTATTACATTATCAACCAGTTGTAGGAATGAACACAGAAAAAAAAAGCTAAATAAACATCATGTTCAGTAGACCATCAGTAAATTGTTCACTTTTTTAACATTTAATCAGAAAATGTGGCAATTTCTAAATCACTCATAGCACTCTTGATTATATGTTCTGGAAAAACACTTTTCATATATACCGATAGATACTGATATGTCTTTGATGGTCTCATAATATTGGTCGGCAAATATATATTTCTGGCTGTACATGAAATTGTTAATGTTGAAATTTCTCATTTATTTTTTCACTTTTAGTTTTAATAGCTTTTTACATGTTGTAGGAATTTGGAGAGAGGCATTAATATGATCATGATTGTTGACTTATGTAATCTGACTAGGATACATTCTTAGTAGATGTTTCTGGTAACAGAAACCAAGTTTACAAGATGTGTTCAAGGTGTGTCATTTTTAAGACCCCTCCACTCTGACTTTGGCTGTAGGTCCCCTGGGGGAGGGTTGGCATATTTCCACAGCTGGTTAAGGGACAGACCAGTGTTTGAGAGAGATTGCCATTATTTATTTTGCAAGTAGTCAATACCGGTGCTAATACGATACTTTTAAAATGGTGCCGGTGCCTTAACGGTTCCGATATCAATACTTGATCGACATTAAAGTACGGCTTTTTTATTAAGGCAAATTGAAAGTTGAAATTTATAAATCCTAAGCTTATTGATATGGTGGTGTTCTTCTGATACTTCTTCTTTTTATTATTAGCCTATTATTATTATTGTTGTTGTTGTTGTTATTATTATTGATCCAAGGTATGGCAGGTATGCTATACCTTGTCATGTCACTATGAAGGATTGGGTGTAATGCTATAAACATGATAATTTCCAACAAATTCTTCAAATTAAAAGTCCCCTGTCAGTTTTTTATTTTAAAGCTTTTATTGTGAAGCGGCAAAATCAGGAAATTTCGGGTTTCCAAACTTTACATCAGCAGTAGGGCTTTGACTCTAAATTTTGATATTTATTATTAATTATATTCAAACAAATATTAGGCATCCCTTAATATTCAAACCTGTTATGGACACTATTTTGTTTGCTTGTAAATGTTGTTTTCAACATTTACAAGCCTGGTGAAGTTGTGAATTGCACGCTCATTAGCAAGGCTGATATTGGTCATCTTCTCTTCTGACACAATGGTTACTGTTTTCTAATTTTGATCACTGCTTTTTTCACAAAATAAACGTTGTTGTTGAAGTGCCTTGGTTATTTAAAAAAAAAAAACATGCTAGTACAGCAGTGGTATAGACACAGAGGATATTCCGTCAAATTCTGAACGATAACAAATAACAATATTTCAGAAAGTATTTATAATTTGTGCTCTAATTGTTATCTCCTGTGTATATTGAGTATCGCCATTCAGCAAAAAAACGTCAAGATATCATTTGTTGTCCATTTTTTGTCCAGCCATACTTATAACCCATTCTAACTAGAGATGCACAGATCCGTTACCTGGATCTGATATCGGCTGAATGAGGTCGATCCAGCATTCAGATCCACTCGTTTCTTTTTTATTAATATCTTACACAGTAATACAGTTACAGCGATCAAGTCACTTCAATTCAAATAATAATTAGTACATTTATATCTGTGTTCATTTATTACCTTTTTTAACAAGGCTTTATGTCACGCCTTTCACTAACATGGACAGGTATACGGTTCATTCATTCAACAGTAGGATCAGATCAGTATCGGGTATCGGCCAATACGCTCAGCCCAGGTATCGGATTGTAGTGTTGCTGTTTGCCGGGTTTTTTTTTTTTTTTCAACGCACTTTGGAAATATTGTTCTGTTTATTCATCTTGATTGCATTCTGTTTTAATTTATATTTTACACAGATCTGTTACAGTTACTGTTGCAAACTGAACATTTACTGCTGTTATTTTAAATGAAAAGCTTTTCATTGGTGGACCAGTGGGAGTCTTTTATTGTGAAGCAAAATGCTAGCTACTTAGTGTACGCTGAGATACTGTAGGATGCTTCAAATTTAACACAGTGACCTATCAAATGACAATCGAGACGAAGAAATGAACTCCTTCTCTCATTCCAATGTGGCATAATGTTTGGTTTATTATCTGTAAACCTGGCCTGGTGTTGTGTCTCTGCAGTGTCCTCCTCATCACTCTGACCATGAGTTTCTCCCCTGGTCCGTCCGGTCCCCCTGGGTGCACCAGTGTCCAGGAGCAAAGGGACCGCTGGGAGAGAAAACGCAGCCTTACAGCCAGAGAGTTGGTGCAGACAGAACAACGCTACTGCCAACAGCTGGAGCTGGTTACCACTGTATGTACTGGCCACATATGGTGTTCCATGACTTTTATAGTGCAACCAAAGCTTGAACCTTGGTATTTCAGACCCATTTGGGTCACGTCCAAACTTCTTGTGAGGAAATCTTTTAGAAGCTTCTCTCTTTCCTCTGCCCTCTTCTCTCTGGCTCCCCTCACCTGTAGACTTTCCGCTCACCTCCCCTCTTCTTCCTCATCTGTCGCTCCCTGAGGTCTCTTGTCTGGGGTTTTGTCTGGGCCACTTTCCAGCTGCAATTGGCCCCTAGATTACCCATGGACCAAGCAGGGCTGACTACAGCCTGAGGTGGGGTGAAGGGTCATAGGCAGGACTTACCTGGCTTTGGGCTTGGTAGACGGACACAGGTTAATAAGGAGAAATGTAAACACAGCACCTAAAATTTCTCATGAACTTGCTGAAGAATAACGGAAAATGGAAAAAAACAAAACAAAAAAAACAACCCACAGTATTGGTCAAATGACAAAATTATGGCTCTACGCAAATCCTGGGCTGAAGATAACGTCCGGAGACAATCAATCAATGGTCTTTTTCAATTACATAAATCAAATAAGCCATGGAGACAGTTTTTTTGTGTATGAACTATTAACAGAGAAATCCGGTAGAGGCACTAACAGCCGGACTTGGCTTGGGAACCGCAGAGTCGCAGTTCAGGTCCTTGTGCGGACCAAGTATGGAGTGTGAACTGGTAGCTGGAGAAAAGAAAAGAAAAAAGAGAATTTGGACTAACAGCCAAACTACACAGACTGGGTCCATTACATCCTATTGAAGCGGCTACATGGGCTGTGGAAGCTGTGCGCACTAGCGTGGGAACCCCGCGGCTCAGCTCTATTTTAACAAGGCATGTCTATTTTTCCTCCCTTACGGCCCTCCCAACAGGTAAAAACTACATAAAACTGAGAAAACGAATACAATCAGTTTAGATACATACCTTGTTGTAACAGAGGGCAATGTGAGGCAGCACAGTTTCCAAACCTGCAGAACCAAACTGTATATACTGAGTGTGTGTAGCAAGTACACACCCTGCCTATGTATGCTGCATTTCCATTCCCCATTTATTTTAGCTGTAATATACTTTCTGTCTTTATTCTTTCTATCAGAATAGAAAGAAAGCGCTGCATTTAAATGTTTTCATCCTCATCCATTGTATTTGGATGGAGACAGAAACCTCAGAGATGGATGTCACAAAAACAGGACACATTCAACTAAAACTAACTGCATCGCTAGATCCCACTACACGGCTTTGCTTTGATAATTAGGGTGCATCACCCCAATTCTTTTTTTCATAATAACATACACACTCTCAAAATCTCCAAACTTTCTCAGAGGCATCATGTACGTTCCACTGCTACATCAAATTATGTGAAGTGCACTCTGACTATACAGTACATTAACAGACTGAAGGTAGCATCCATGGTACTCCCTGTGGAGAGAACAGACTTTTTCACCCACCGCTGCAGCCTCATTTCTACACAATTACTCACCCTCCACCCGTTCAGTCCAATTAGGAGTCATTTTAGGCTTAATGCACATTCAATTTGCTAATCCCATTTTCACTTCAAATGACTTGAGACCAGCACAGCTGTCGCTTTATTGTGAGTGTTGTGGTATAAAAACGTCCCTCTGTACGCGTGCTTCCTATGAGCCATGCAGATATACAGTACCATATATTGTTAACAGTCAGTCTGGGCTGTAGGGTAAAAAACTACCAACCTCTAAGTTGGTATGTTATGTGCAGTCTGTTGATGGTATTATATTTTGCTCTCTATTGTTGGGAAAGTAATTGAGATGTAAGCACTCAAACTCATCCTTATAAAAAAAGATTTCATCAAAGGCATATTCAATCAGACCTGTTTTAGCTTCTTAATACAAATGCTGAGAAATAACATCATTGCATCTAACTCTGCTTTCTTGTTTCTCACAGTACTTTGTGGAGATCTTGAAGGCCAAAGGAACCTTGAGGCAGGACATTAGAGAAAGCATCTTCAGTTCAATTAAAGCCATTCATTCAGTAAACCAGTAAGTATCCTCTGAATAATTAACATTTTCATCTATGGGATGTTGGACTGAGCATTAGTAGTTTGTCTCTTGCTTACGAATGCAGTCTAGATAAACTCTGACTCTACCTTATCTGCACCATTAGCACAAGTCAATGATATTGTGTTGCAGTGTAGAGGTATTATCTCCCATGGTGGATATATTAATGCATATCAGGTAAATTACTCCAGGTGATATCACAAGTGAAGACCATTATTCTTACCATAGAAAATTCCTGCCTTCTCGTTGCCTACCTGACCTGCTGTTGAAGATCTTAGAGGGTGGTCAATTGGAAATCAGAGCTGAGAGAAGCTGATCTCAGCATGTCTAGACATTAGATTGATCTGGCTCTCAAGGTGGTGTAAGGGCACACTCACACTGTCCATTCGTACTGTGCCCAAGCTAAAGTCTACTTTGTTTGACAAGTGTGTATAACTCTTCCACGCCCAGGCATGGCACGCTTCATTTCAAGTAATGCGAGTACAAACGGCCCTGGGCCGCGGGGTAGGAGGGAGGAGGGACAATCACGAAGCATGCCTGGGCACGGTACGAACGGACAGTGTGAGGGCGTCCCAAATTTCAAATCACCAAGTGCACTTGAAAAACTTGGTTATATAAATAAAAGGTTGATGTTTAAAGTTAGTACACATGTACGTGCTAAGGCACTGGATTCAGCTACGGAATCTTTAAATCAATGAAGTAGAAAAATAGGGCTCATGTTTTTGAAAGCTGATACCAAAATTTATATTTTTAATAGTTTCAGATTTCAGCTTTTATCATTTCTAGGTTAAAGATAACAATACTTGGTATTAGGGGCTGAGCGATATGGACTTTTTAGGGCGGATGCTGTTTATTTTCGGCCTTAGCCGATGACCGATAAGGACTGCCGATTTTCTTGAGCCCATATTGATATATGATAAACGTTAACACAAATTTATATTCAAGTTTGTATAAAACGAATGTCTCATCATTAAAGCTCTTCTTGGGTGTTGCGCTATGATATCACTGTGATGGCAAGGGAGCTCCGCCCCGCTCCAAGTAGAGAGAGGGAGGGAAACACACACACACACACACACACACACACACACACACACACACACGTCCAAACCTCCAGCTAAGTGGTCGCTAAATAAAACTCCTACAACACTGGACTGAACCACGGGACAAGGTCGGCATTAGTTAATCCTATGACCAGTGTCTGTAACAGCTACCGTATCAATATAGTATTGTTTGTACCTTTCTCGTGTCGGTTTACCGTGCAACACTAGTTCCACACTGAGTGAGAACAGAGCGTCAATGAGATGCGATAGTCTGACGCTCGTGTGTTGTTGGACAAGGACGGACGTTTTTTTAGATAAAATAATTATTCATAAAATAAAAAAATAATAATTCAGTGCCGCTCCGCTGGTGGATCCATGTAGAGGAAACACTGGTGTGTGGCGAGATGTCTCTTAAAATAAGAGTGGGAACCCTGATTTTTGTGGGACCTGATCTTAACTTTAGCTTCTCATGCAAGGCTTCACAAACATCTACACGCACCCCTTAGCTCTGCATTGGCGTATTTGCGCCACCGTGCAGCCTGAGCACAGTCTAATAGACAAAAAACATTCACTTTCAGACTGCACACAGCTTGACAAACTGTGGAGGATTTGGGATACCTTTGATTGGGAGTTCCATTTCCAGACTAAATAATGAATGGTGTGGGTTCCCTCAGGCTCTCATCCTCTGTAGACTGAAAGGCTTTCTTGTTGGGAGTGCTACAATGAAGATTGAAGTATAAATTACACAGTCTGATGTATTGGATAAATGGTTCTACAGTTCCCATACATCTTCATTATGAGCCCCTTATTGAATCAATGGTTGAAACATAATGGCAAGCACTCCATTTAAAAAATGGTCCATGGAGAGACAGTGTTAGTGCTAGACTGATCTACCACTGCTCGGTGATTGATTATAGATTTTCCCATAGTCTTTTCACTTTCTTTCATTCTGACATTTGATATACAGTGAATATCTGTGTCACAGTGCCGAGAATAATCGCAGTGGTGATAATTAGTTCTCACAGATGGATATGTGGGTGACTTTCTCATCCATCTGTCACACATGAAACATCAAGTACAACATACTGTATGTGTAAGTGCATTAAAGAGGCTCACTTTAGTATCAAGCGAATGTTGTAAAAGGCTTGCTGCTGTGTCTGTCAACAAGTGCACTGTCTCAGTCAAGTTGAGGGCTTGGATGTCTGATAAGATTCACACTTGTTTCATATTGTTTGATCAGCTCCTGACTCAAATTCAAGTTTAGGACAAGTTCATATATGGCGTCTGCTTATATTTAGACAACATTTAACATTTGAGAATGTTTGCTTCTTTTGTTAAATGAGAAAAAAAAAATGTTTTTGGTGTCAATATAGAAACTCAGGTATCATACTGGCACTGGTACACAACCCTGTCAGATGAGATTTATTTTACTTTGGATGGTAAACCGAGGACACTCTAGACAAGATGCAACATGGAAGTATTTGAGATGAGATGAGGGTTCGCACTAGGGATGTCAGGATGAACGTTTTTTGCGTTTAGTTTACAGCTCCTCCCCTGCTTCGCATATTTGTGCGAAGCTAGGTCAAAAACGTCTCGGGCATTAATTCAATTCAATTCAGTTCAATTTTATTTACAGTGCCAATTCATAACAAAAGTTATCTCAGGACACTTTACGTATGGAGTAGATAAAGACCACACTCTATGACTTATTTATGATTTACAGAGACCCAACAATTCCCCCATGAGCAGCAACAGCAATCTTGTGCACACAGTGGTGTTGAAAACCTTCCCTTTAACAGGCAGGAACGTCGGACAGACACAGCTCTATGGAGGACGGACATCTGTCTGCACTGGTTGGGAAGGAAGAAAAGGAGAGAGAAAGAGGGAAAAGACAGACAGATGGACAGAGAGAGACAAAGACAGACACGAAGGCAGACAGACAGACAGTCCCAGAGATGCAATCAACCACAAAAGTAACAGTAACTATAATAATAGCTATAATAATGTGAATATGACTTATATGTTATGGCAGTTAATACAGCAGAACAGTAGAAACAAGTACAGCTAAGGTGATATGACAATGATAATAATTATGGTTGCGATAAGGGAGGACTTCACCATGACAAGTAACATCACCACCAAGAAGACCAGTTTCTGTCGTAATTCTGTCAAAAAGTCGGCCTTTTTTCCCCCGTTTGTGATTTTGACAAAGATGAACCAGAAAATATATAACCATATTCATTCCAGCTGTATGTTGGCTGAGCTCCACCTACTATACCGGAGGGAGGGTTACTCTGTCATTTTGCCATTCAACCCCCTCTCATGTATACAAGGGGAACTTCAATAAACGATTATTCCCTTAACCGGGGTAAGGCCATTTTCAGGTTACTGATATGCATGTAAACTCATTGCCTTATGATGAGGCAGCATCTGAATGGCCTTGGCCGCCAAGATGTCTCTTTCAAAGCACTTAAATATTTTTGAATTTTTGCTGCTATTTCAACCTCGGAGAGAACTACTACTAGCATTGTTGCTGGAGGTAGGGCTGTTTATCACCACTACGTAGCAAGTAACCACTTTGGCAGAAACCCTTGGTGAGAGCCGTACTTGTCAGCTCTACACAGCCTAATAGATCTCTGATCGTCAGACCAGTGTGTCAGTATGTGCAGAGCTGAGGTATCTTTATCTGGTGTTCCTGTCTTCACTGAACTCCAGAGTGCAGTGGGAATTGTAGTAATGAATGCTGCTTTCATTAAGCTTTGTTGAGTTAAATAAGTAAGGAGATGTGAATATATTGATATGCCATGCCGTTCATTCTTCTGCAGACTGTTGATGGAGAACAGAGCGCAGGCAGCAGAAGGAGCAACCCAATTATCCTCTGCTGCTTACATGACAAACAGGAATCAGCAAGTTGAAGAGGTTTCAGTGGATTTAGTGAGTAGCATGCAATCAGCAATAGATTAGAAGGGAGGGGGGTGAGTCAAAATGAGAATAGGTATAGTCTGAGATACACACATACCAACAACAGTGCTGCTGCGTGAGAGGAGAGAGACGGACCCTAAACTGTTTACTGAACTGGACTCTGAGCCACATGCATGGGAATGAATTAGGCCGAGCACAGATTTCTCTCTTTTCCCTGATGCTCTGAATAAGGAGCTAAACTGCTCTCCAGTCTCTTTTTATAAATCAAGTTCTAAGAAGGTGTGAAAAGTCTCTAAGGACGTACTCACACTGTCCTTCTGGCCGGGGCCAAAACCGTTTTTTCAGCTAAAGCCTAGTACCTTTAAGCAGTGTGAGTGCACCCGTTCCGCGCATAACTGCGGCCAGCGGGCTGCCCACGGCCCGCTTGAAAGAGGCGGGCTTTAGCGGAGCCGTTTGCACATGTACGAGCACGAGCGTGCGCACGTGTACGAGCACGAGCCCTACGGCAGTAGCGTTATGTCCGCCTGTTCGGACATGTAAATAGAAGGAGGGACCATGCGCGGACATTTAACAACAACAACAATGGCGGTGAAAGGTTCACGTTGATGTGATGCGGAGGTGGAGTGTTTACTGCAGATTTGGTCGGATGAAAATATTCAAAAACGGTAGACAAGACGCACAAAAACTCAGAGGTCTGTGGAAAGATTTGTAAACAAAGCCACACACACACGCGATCAATGCGTATGACGTGTTACGGTGTGATGACGTATAGGCAGCAAGAAGCATTGGCCAGCCCTGGCAGTGTGAGTACAAACGGGGCTGGGGCGCGGGGGGAGAGGGAGGGGGGACAAGTACCCTAAAGCCCGGGTCGCGGTGCGGAAGGACAGTGTGAGTACGCCCTAAATCTAGTGAGAATGTGGCGTCTGTGAGTGCTTTGGGACGAGGAAGGGGCTCCCAGCAGCACCCTCTGCTCGTTGAGGACCCAAATGCAGAGGGTTTTGGTGCATCAGAGTCCAAAACAGCACAAAAGTCTCCACTATCACCAGAAACAGTGAACAGATTTCTCCCTAGGGTGGAGGAGGATTTGGGAAGTCTCCAGATTTGGAGAGAAACTCTCTGGTGTTTGTATTCTCCACAGCGTCTCCCCATCTCTTCTTCTCCATGTTGGTTTATTTCTGTGGCAGTTACAGCGCCACATTCAGGGCGCACTCACACTGTCCTTCCGCACTGGGCCAAAACCGGTTTTTCGGCTAAAGCCTAGTGCGTTTGACCAGTGTGCACCCGCTCCGCGCATAACTGCGGCAGCGCGCCGTCCACGGCCCGCCTGAGAGAGGTGGGCTTTTGTAGAGCGCGTTTGCACATGTACGAGCACGAGCGTGCGCACGTGTAAGAGCACGAGGCCTACGACGGTTCTGACGTCATTTATGTGCGCCTTTTCGGACATAGAAAATAGAAGGACGGACCATGCGCGGACATTTAACAACAACAACAACGGCGGCGAAAGGTTCACGTTGGTGTGATGCGGAGGTGGAGTGTTTACTGCAGATTTGGTCGGATGAAAATATTAAAAAAACAGTCGGACAAGACGCACAAAAACTCAGAGGTCTATGGAAAGATTTGTAAACAAAACGACGCATCGCAATGACGTCAATAAATTTGTGTGAGGTGTTACGGCGTGATGACGTATGGACAGCAAGAAGCATTTGCGCGAGGCCCAGGTAGTGTGAGTACAAACAGGCCTGGAGTGCGCGGGGGGGGGGGGGGAGACAAGTACCCTAATGCCCGGGGCGCGGAAGGACAGTGTGAGTGCGCCCTCAGGCCTGGCATGTAGACTATAGCGTTTTTAGCCAGTTTCACTGGTTTCGTGTGGACGCAGATATTTCTTGAGCCGAGGTCTGTGTTCGGAAAACTTTAAGAACGTAGGAGGAAAAAAGGTTGTTTCCGAGACATGGAGTGACACCAGTCATCACGGCACGAGTCTCATCATACAGATCATGTAGAGCAACAAAAGGTTGCTTTATTGCTTTGTTTTCTACTGAAAACAGCTGTGTTTATTATTTCATTAGGTAGTCACTTATGTTTAGCAGATGCTCACAATGTGTCCTAACAATTAGTATTCCTCTGTTCAAGATCCCCCTCTCCCCTCAAATGAAGGCGCCTTGGCCTGAATTGTTTGGTGGAGGTTGTATCCGCCCCAGATGTCGCCGCTGCTCGGAATTAATGTGGATTACCGTGACACACGCAGAATGCTAATGTTATCTCGATCCTGCTGCTTATGGCCAGACAATTTAATTGCTATGAAAAAAGTATAAAAAATGTAATCCATAATTTCATATTTATCATAATAGCCTCTGGCAGTGAGAAGGGGAAAAAACGGAAACACAGTTTTTCCCGCCCTTTGCCCTCGTTAGAAGTCTCTCGGCTGCTCCTGCATCTCCTGATTATGAATAGAGGCTACCTTGGCGCACAACTTCATTAAAATCTATTTAAATCAACTTCGGCGGCAAAGTGCTCCGTCTTACAGCATGTACGAACAGAAGTCTCTGGGAACATCATTAGAGAGTAGGATTATGTGTGTGTGCATGTGTGCGTGTGTGGTACTTCCTCTAAGTTTGGATAACAAGCTCCTTCACAAGTGTCAACACCCCCAACCAATTGCGCCTGTGTTACTGTAATGTGCCTGACAGGCTGAACGACTGCTTTGCCTCTGCCTTGATCCAGTTGTTTTGTTCCTGAGTTCAGCCGGCGTGTTCTCTCTACAAAGTGGCCCTGGGTGCCCTGAAGGTAGATCCACTGTCTTGGTCCCAGTAAATATGTCACCCACAGGGAGAGGCCCTCAAATGACACTTCAGAGCCTCGCCTGCCTAACCTCCCATTAACGGGGAAGCAATCCTCTGAACTTTGCTCAACCTCCGCATTTCCTCTAAATATGTGTGTCTTTGCTGAAAATTATGCTCCAGATGGGATCTCGCCTTATTTGAGCTCCTTCTTTTCACTGATGCAGAGCAGCAGTACATTGTCAGGCAGTAATGTGCACTAACTCAAAGTCCAAAGTGGTTTGGCTGGAGGCTAAATGCTCACTGGGGGGCACTTTGAAATGAATGTGTCAAAGATCTGTGATGCACAAACAATATGCCACACATACTGGAATAGTAACTTATGCCATGTCCTGTGTTGGCGTTAAGGATGTTGTTGTGATTCAGTAATGAGTGTCTGCTTGTTTGCATGCCCTAAAAATGGTTCACAGTGACTGGATAAATTATAATCGCTAGGTCAACGTGTTGATGTGTTTTAATTTGTGGCTGGATTTTTTGAGGAATTAAAAAAAAAAGCTTTTTTTTTGACAAATATTGTGATAACCAAAAATAAATAAATGGTAAATTTAAAGGTTGATTATAGATAATGAGCAGAACACCACCATCTAGTGTCTCAAGATCGTAGTCGCAACAACCAAAAATAATTCCAGCAGTCGGGTTGCCAGGTTGGTCAGACCAGTAGCAGTCGGTTTGAGCCTGTTTGAACTCGTCCCCTCCATTATATCCAGCCTAAACATTTCATTCCCTACAGCTTGTTAGAACATGACGATTTATATATGTTTATCATAAACATTTCGGTTGTTGATTTAAAATGATTGCTGGTCTTTTTTCTATTTGATAATATCTAACCTGTTTTGTGTTTTTTTGTTTAGATCTCTGCTGGTCCATTTGGAGAATGGCTACTTTGGCCGAGGCTTCGACCAGATCTGTCCACACCTACACCTCTACAACACGTATGTGGACAACATCTATAATGCCAGCAAAGTGCTTGGGGTAGGAACACAGTATTTCCACATGGTTATCACTTCTCTGTGTCAGATTCTGCTGTTACTAGTATGATAATTTCACAAGCTGCTTATTACATTACAAGTGATAAGATTTGAATAATCCCTGTGGGAAAATTGTCCATTGTCTTCCTCAACTATTGGACTGAATACATAGTTAGAAATGCAAGTGTGTGGTTATTGGATTCTTTTTTTTGCTGACAATCAATTCCACTGCCGTCAGTGATGCCGTAACAGCACTTTCTTGTATGGACTGTATGACGAGGCAAATTCTAATTAATTATTAGTTATGTGGTTTTATGACCTCCAAATTAATACCACAATTTGTGGTTTAGTAGAAGTCTTACGCTGGAACTCTATGTGTGATATAGCCTAAAAATATAGCAATATAGCAGTATAGCAAAATAATATACAGGTCATCATAAAAGTAATGTTCTAAATGTCAAGTACAGAACCTTTAAAGGGGTTCTACTATGCTTTTCCTTAGTTTCTGTCATATATATCTTGATATAATGTCAGATGTTCAGGCTGATCATGACCAAGGTCTCAAATAATGAGGTAAAGGTTTATAAGGGTAACTAGTCTAACCCATAGACTGTATAAAAAATGGACATGGCCTCTCCGTCAAGGTCCGTTCTCTCAACTTGATCCAATCGTACTCGCCTACAGGAGTCTCCATCTTATCAGACTTCGACTCTGCCTCCTTTCCTCTTACCAAAAAAAGGCGTGTATGTGACGTTTGGGGAGGGAGTTATGTCCATCTGGCTGACATATACCGAATAAGCCACATTAGCACAATTGCCCGGGAGCTAGGCTAATAGAACGTGCTACTAGACAAACGCGAGTGGGAGTCGATGTTGAGGTTTTTTTCTTGGAGGGAACGGAAGTCTTTTTTTTTTTCATTTTGTAACGGGAACAGGATTTTTTAGATGGTAGAGACTAGCACCAGAGGTCTGTCTCTAGCAGAGTCAAGTTCAGGAACTCCCCTGTCTCTAGTGGAAAACACACCGGCTCTGGGAGTGAAGTGCAGCCAGCATTTATGATTTAAACTGATATTCATCACAGTTCCATGCTCATAGACTGTAAAACACCGACCCTCACGGCCCGAATCCTCCGCTGCTCCAGATTAGCATCTAGTGTATGTGTCATGGATAGCAGGCTGTATTGCAAGTCATTGGTGCAAATGCGGCTATTTAATTAGCATAACAGAGCTAACATGTTGTGTTCCTAAACCATCTGTTTGTACAGTTGATCGAAGAGCAAACCATCTTGTCACTTATTGTTAACACCACCACCACACAAATGACCACAGTCCAGGTCCAGATGATGGAGTTTGCATGCTAATCCTGACAACTAGCCTCCCAGGAGAAGTGAGGGCCAGAGGCTAGCTGTCAGTCAAGAGGCCACAACCCTAATTATTCATAAACTTTAACTTCACTGTTGTTATTGAGATATGACCTAAACATACAGACTAGAATGTTTTTTGTACAGGGGCCTTAACTAGGTTTAATTATGGGTTGGGGAAGTGCCTGACCAATCAGCAGCTGTGAGAAGTATGAGCAAAAATTGTGTTTTGAACATTAGAGCGTGTAAATATGTTCTAGTAAAAACACAAAATACATGTATGAATCTGAAGAAGAGTAGAATAGGACCCAAATAAAAGCAGCTGATTTAACAGCAAATCAGCATATTTCCCAAATTGTTGAACTATTTGTTTTACAATTGTACTCCTCCCTCCACTTTCCATAAGTCACACCTTGATACAGTGACAAAGATCCCAGTGTAGAGGCACAGAGGCATATGTTTGTGGACCAGCAGAGATGTCTTGTTGCTAGCTTTGCATTAAAGCTGTAAAAATAATATTGTCTCAATTAAGAGTAAGGATTCGTCTTCAGAACATTGACTTGCATTGATTATGGACCAAGCAGCCCTGCAAGAAAGCACTTATCCTCCTGCAGATTGACTGAACAGGGAAGCGAGTTGTAGTGACAGGTGTGCTAGTTTACTCAGGTGACTAGTGATCTGTCTTTTAAACAGTAGAAACCAGCTTGGGCCCTTAATGAGAGTTACCTATGACCCACATTAGTCTGATTATCTATTATTTTTACTTTAAAACTTTGTCTGAGGCATACTTAAAATATGGAAACTTGTGGGTCAGTTCTGTATGGTTCAATTTGTCATCATCCAGGAATCTGTGGTAATAGGTTGTCACCTTTTTCACCCTTGAAGAGATTGCACCCCTCTACTCCTACGGAAGGGTACGGTACAGGTCTGTAGTTTTGGCCCCCTTGATAATGGAAACACAGTGAGTTGTGTACCAAACCATACAGAACCAAACCGTACATGTACACCCCCATATGCAGGGCTCTAGACTAACTTTTTTCACTAGGCCCCCAACTTAAATTTTAGGGGCGAAACCAGAAATTTTAGGGGCATACAGGATAAATGAACATGATCAACTAAATATTCACATTTCTACTATTTTCACTGTATTACTTATAAATACTTTGATTATAGATGCAGAAATTACAGAGTGCTGTTTCAAATTCAGTGTCACATTTTTTGTGCACCAGCAGCACCATCGCTGTCATCTCAGTACAATATTAAAAAAATATTCCTTACATTCAGAAATACTGATTGGAACAGTTTAATTTTAGTTAATCTTTTAATATAATGTTAATTTTTTAAGAGTACTCTTAATATTAAGAGTATTTTATTCTGATATTCCCCAGTGAAAACCTCTGTAAGTTTGTGAAAAGATCCCTGAGGTCCTCTAGAATGCACCTGAAGTGAACAGACAGTTTTATTCTAATTAATATTTAATATAATGTTATATTTTACTGTAATGTAAATATCCAAATGCGTTTTATTCAGAAATTCCACAATGAAAAGTTTTTTGAATATCATGCAGTCAATCTTATACCCATTTTTTATCCTGTATTTGGGCCTGGTTGTGTAACACTTTATTCTGAAAACTGAAAAACGGATTTGGACACAACAAATACATTTTACGTGTTGTTCTTGTGTAAAATTAATACTTTCTCCTCTCTTCATTTCAGAGTTTTATACTGCGGAGTGAGACAGAATGACAGTAAAGTGTTTACCTTCATGTCAGAGTTTTATACTGCAGAGTGAGACAGAATGACAGTAAAGTGTTAACCTTCATGTCAGAGTTTTATACTGCAGAGTGAGACAGACTGACAGTAAAGTGTTTACCTTCATGTCAGAGTTTTATACTGCAGAGTGAGACAGAATGACAGTAAAGTGTTTACCTTCATGTCAGAGTTTTATACTGCAGAGTGAGACAGAATGACAGTAAAGTGTTTACCTTTGTGTCAGAGTTTTATACTGCAGAGTGAGACAGAATGACAGTAAAGTGTTAACCTTCATGTCAGAGTTTTATACTGCAGAGTGAGACAGAATGACAGTAAAGTGTTTACCTTCGTGTCAGAGTTTTATACTGCAGAGTGAGACAGAATGACAGTAAAGTGTTTACCAAAAACAATCCTTGTTAAATTAAAATACCTGTTAACCAGAGGTTTTCACTCAATTGTTGGACTAAAGTACAAGTTTTAAGCTCTTCTCCTTTACTTGAGCATTTTATTTCCATGCTACTTTAAACTTCTACTCTACTACAAACCAGTGGAAATATTCTACTTTTTACTACATGACATATATCATAGTTACTAGTTACTTTACCGATTAAGATTTTTACACCTGAAACATACATATGAGAACATACAGTATGGACTGACAAAAATGAATGGAACATAAATGCAGAGTATTTTCACAGTACAGTGGGAAAGTGGTGTTAAAGTTAGCATGATTTTAAAATGCCTTCTCAAGTTAAACTCTTTACAAACAGATATACACTTGCTGCAGAGTAAACACAGGTTTCAGTGACAGTTATAAACAAAAACTTCTCTGTCCATTTTCTGTTGAATTGCCGGTATTCTGTGTCAACCTTTTGTTTTTTCTAAGTAGAAAGAGACATAGCGGTGGTGATTTAACCGTGGATTTAACCAGACTGAAATGATTGCAAGAACAACAACTTCTTGAGCCATCTTCGGAGCTTGGCGAGCTGTTGCTTATTGTTCAGAAACCCACAAAGAAGAGCATAGGGGGGGCGTGTGGAGCATAGTGGCTGTACGCCTACAGGGAGTGCACGGAGAAAAGTCTCCCAGGACTGCAGTCAACATCAGCCACAAATTAATTTTTCACATAGGCTTCTACTCAAAGGACCAATAAATATTCCCGCTGCCAATTGAATAGCCCTGGTTTGTAATGTGTAATATCACATTTGTAGCCATGATAATCGTGACATGATATTTTCATATTGCCTCATGCCTAAATCAGAGCCATCATGGTTTCTGTATGTCTTGCTGTCTTGTGGAGCTGCCAATCCACACATTTTACTCACTTGGCAACCTTCAACGCTAAATCCAACCTGTCAGCTCTGATTTACACCCTCACTTCACTCTGTCACTACTGTACTTCCCCAGCTAAATAAGTGATTCCTCTCACATTGTCCCCATCATCTGACTTACTCACCACCTGCTTACCATGTCCATCTCTAGCTGCTGGCCACAGGCAAATTGACCAGCTAAACAGCTGTATGTGCACACACACACACACACACACACACACACACACACACACACACACACACACACACACACACACACACACACACACACACACACACACACACACACACACACACACACACACATACACACACACACAGCTGGTATCTAGAGTCAAGTGGCATACACTGATGTTTTTAAAGCTGTGTAGGTGTGGAGCTCTCCTCAGGTCTATTTAAATACAGCAGCAGTGTTTATTTTGATGATTTACAGGAATGACAAGATAAAGCTTTTTGTCGTCCAAATGTTGACATACGCTAATGCTGACATGATGTGCAAATGCATATTTAATAACATCTACCTCCTCCTCCCCCCTCCACCTCCTCGTGTCTCAGCTAGACATCCAGCATTAATTTGTGACAACAAGATGATTTGGGGGTCTTGTCAGGAAGAGTACACATCTAGAAAGTGACATGAGATTCTGCGGTCGTCACTGGTTGTGACATGTCCATCACTGGTACAAGCTGCATGCATAAAGATGGCTCACAGTGAATCCAGATACTGAGCATGAAACACGTGTACTCACTCCATTAGTATATTATGTTCCTGTTGATCAGTTGCTAGTCAGAGGGTCATAAAGTGTTTTACATGAAGTACTGTAGTCTAGACAGAGTACAGTGTGTCCATGCCATTTTCTGTAAGTATTTTCGTGGCTAAAGGCACAAGGGCTATTCAGGGTGAGTTCAAGGGCTTATTTTAAAAGTAAGGGTTATTTTAATCCCTGTTTGGATTTGATGTCTTTGGTAGCGAGGGAGATTTGTTTCCAATCTAATCCCAAAATTAGAGCTGCTCTGATACCATTTTTTACTTTCTGAAACAGATTCCAACTCCTGAACTGGAGTGTCACCCGATACCGAGTACCAATCCGATACAGTGCGTCGAAAATATACATAGCTATTAAGCCCCCACTACAGGAAGTGCCAAAAACTGCAGTTCTCTGAGTGTCCACTAGAGACAGGTTTCATCACAGAGCAGTTTCTCATTGACCCCATGTTAAACAGGCCGTTTTCACAGCATAATTAAACCGGTTTAAGGCCTGGTACAAAAAAACATTCTAGTCTGTATGTTTAGGTCATATCTCCATGACAACACTGAGGGGGGTGAATTGTTTTGTACCAGGCTAGTTTTTATTTTATTGGAGGTTAAAGTTTATGAATAATTAGGGCATGGCCTCTTGAGTGACAGTTAGCCTCTGGCCCTCACTAGTGTTGTTTTCGTCAACGAAAATGATGACGAAATATTGTCGTCAACGAACCTTTATCACGTGACGAAAACTAAACGAGACGATGACTAAGATGAAATATATAATGCAATTTCGTTGACGAATAAAAACGAGACGAAATGTCTCTTCAATTTCGTTGACAAAAATGAGACGAAATAACGTTGTTTCATCTCGTTTAGTCACGTTATTATTATTATTATTATAAGTTTTCTCCCACTCTCGCGTCTGGGCGACGTCACTTCCTCAATCCCCACACGCGCATTATTTAGTTTCTGAAGATGCCGCTGCTGTGGGTCAGAACTAAAGAAACATGAGAACAAAGTTTGACACCAGCCGGGGCTCGTGTTTGGAGAAATGCGACCACAAAATCACAGGAAAAAACACCACGGATCTTAAGAGACACCTCAGGGCATCCCATAATGACATTTAGGTAAGTCAAGACATAACGTAACGATACTTTCTGTTTTAGAAAGCTCATGCGACATGAGGCTACGGTTAATGTGTCGGGTTTTAACGCTAGCTTTAGACGTTAGCCACTGGAGCTGTGTGTGTGTGTGTGTGTGTGTGTGTGTGTGTGTGTGTGTGTGTGTGTGTGTGTGTGTGTGTGTGTGTGTGTGTGTGTGTGTGTGTGTGTGTGTGTGTGTGTGTGTGTGTGTGTGTGTGTGTGTGTGTGTGTGTGTGTGTGTGTGTGTGTGTGTGTGTGTGTGTGTGTGTGTGTGTGTGTGTGTGTGTGTGTGTGTGTGTGTGTGTGTGTGTGTGTGTGTGTGTGTGTGTGTGTGTGTGTGTGTGTGTGTGTGTGTGTGTGCGCGTGAGACTAGCGTGCGTGTGTGTTTGTAAAGTGTGTTTTTAGTTCCTACCTGAAAGACTGACTCACTCTATCAGTGCACTAAACTTCCCCTTGTTGGCCAAATACTTCCACTAGTTTTGTATTACACAGAGCAAATCCCACTGAACTGAATTTGGCATCAACATAAATTGGATTACTTATTCTAGACCTGTACATGCATGTAAACTAAAGATATCTGCATGGGTTTGGCTAAAAGGAAATGTTGGTTTTGTCAATACTACTAGGTACTTTTATCATTGTGATTAGATATAATTGCATTACTAAAAGGAGACTAATATACGATTTCCGTCGACTATAACTAGACTAAAATGCTCAGACTTTTAGTCGACTAAAACTAGACTCAAATGCTCAGACTTTTAGGGCGCACTCACACTGTCCTTCCGCACCGCGCCCCGGGCTTTAGGGTAGACTAGACTACTTCATACTTCATCTCAGATGCTAGTTGTCAGGATTAGCATCATTAGCATGCAAACTCTGTCATCTGGACCTGGACTGCGGCCATTCGTGTGGTGGTGTTTCCATAAGTGACAACATGGTTTTCTCTTCGATCGACTGTACAAACAGATGGTTTAGAAACACAACGTGTTAACGTTAGCTCTGTTATGCTAATTAAATAGCACTTACACCATGACTTAAAATACAGCCTTTTATCAACGGCACATACACTAGATGCTAATCTGGAGCAGCAGGAGGATTCGGGCCGTGAGGGTCAGTGTTTTACAGTCTATGAGCATGGGACTGTGTTGGGTGGATACCAGTTTTAATCATAGATCATAAACACTGCCTGCACTATACTCGTCGAGCCGGTGTAGTCTTTGCCAGAGACTTGGGAAAATAAAATTAAAAACAGACTCTCTTTCCCTCCTGGTCCTGGAAAAAAATCTCAACATTGTCTCCCACTCCCGTTTATCTAGTAACGTGTTCTGTTAGCCTAGCTCCCGGGCAGTGGTGCTAATGTTGCTAATTCAGTAAACGTCAGCCAGACGGACGCTTCTCCCTCCCCCAACAATGTCCTTTTTTTGGTAGGAGGAAATGAGAGAAGATGAGAAAAGATGGTGGCGAGTATGATTGAATCAAGTTGAGGGATCGGACCTCGACGGAGAGGCTACATCCATTTTTTATACAGTCTATGATAACTATATATACACACTGTCTGTATATTTACCTGTATTTTTTTAATTAACATAATTTAACAGCTCTATACTACTTTCATAATAATAGAATAGAATAGAAATACTTGATTGATCCCAAGCTGGGAAATTGCAGAAACCTGGCCCTAGGTCATGACAAAACTGCGAACAGACACAAAATGAGAAGTTTTGTGTCATGAGAAATATTATTTATCATAATTAAGGTATGTATTACCAAAAGTAGATATAAAGCTGAACTAAATAAAAGAATGTGTGAAAACCAGTAACTTCAGTAGTGTGCATGTGAATGTGTATAAAATGTGTATAGGGTGCTGTGATGCACAAATAAACAGCAAAAAATAATAGCAACAGACCTTCTGGTGTCGGCAGGGTAGAGAAAGCGATAGAGCTCCAGGAAGCTGGGCCTTTTATTTTCTTTGTCGAACCGGGCCCAAGTGCTCCGAATCATGCTGCATCAGCTGACACCTGAGACAAAGTTATAAAGTTATACAGTATAGGGTAAGAGGAGAGACACACACACACACAACTAACATGTTCATGCTACTAACCTTGTTTAGATTTGATAGGGTTGCTGTCATTGTGTATAGCCCAGCTCAGGTTAAACCCTTTTAAAAATCAACAAATACATACAATTATCTAGTTTGACAGCATTCTAGTTTACAACAAATGTAAATGTACGAACTACTTTAACGCACATCAAAACAAATAACGTGGTATTGGATAGGTGCATATACTCGCATACTCACTGATACCAGCATTTTAGGCAGTATCTGAGGTATTTCCGATACTGGTATGTAAATCGGAGCAACTCTACCCAAAATACACAAAGCACAAAGCTGTGTGTGAATGTGCCTTTATGGCTCTGAGAATAGCTTCACAATGATTTGTGTGTTGGCTTAGATCCAACTGAAGAAGAACAAGGCCTTCAGACGTTTTAAGAAACTTCAGGAAGCCCGACCAGAGTTCAACAACCATGAGCTTGAGGACTTGCTTCAACTTCCCATTCAGCGGATTGATCAGTAAGTTTTCTGTTTCCTTTTCTCTAGCTTTTGTTGATTAATCGGCTTATTATTTTCTAAATTAATTGATTAGTTGTTTCATCCATAAAATGTCAGTGTTCAGTGGGGTTTTTTTTGTTTTTTTTTAGGGCCCGAGCAAGGATGTGCCAGGGCCCAATCAATGCTGCTTGCAGCTTTAACTTTTAGTGAAATGTGTAAAGTCTCAACAGAGCTCATTTCTCACTTTCATGCCACTGCGAGCCACGACTATCTTGGAGCCAGCTGGTGTTAATGGCTCTGGGCCTTAAGCTAGGTTTATGGTTTGCAAGCAAGAAAGGACTTCACTAAGGGTTCGTCCACGCAATCAAAAACTACCTTTTTTTTCTCCGTCGTCCACACGAACTTAGCTCGGGAAATCTCTGCGTCCACAGGAAACCACTGAAACCGGCTAAAAACGCTGTAGTACACATGCCAGGCCTGGGTGTGGCGCTGTAACTCCCACAGAAATACACCAACAAGGAGAAGAAGAGACGGGGAGACGCTGTGGAGAATACAAACACCGGAGACCAAATCCTCCATCCTAGAGCGAAATGAGTCCACTGTTTCTGGTGTTAGTGGAGACTTTTGTGCTGTTTTGGACTCTGATGCACCGATCACTCTGCAGTTAGTGTCCTCAATGAGCAGACGGTGCTGCTGGGAGCCCCTACCCCGTCCCAAAGCACTCCCAGATGGGCACTGCCTCGCTACTTTTTGGCAACTTTATTCATAAAAAGCTATTTTAGCTCCTTATTCAGAGCATCAGGGAAACAGGAGAAATCTGTGGACGGCCTAATTCATTGCCATGCATGTGGCTCAGAGTCCAGTTCAGTAAACAGTCTATGGGTCTGTCTCTCTCCTTTCATGCAGCAGCACTGTTGTTGTTATATGACACCGCAGGGTTAGAGGTGGCGATGACGGAATCCTTTAACAACTTCTACAGTTTTGCCGTTCAGACGACAGCGCCATCGGGCCGTTTTCAAAACTTCCCACCCTGGGACCTGGTTACAAAAGATACTGTTTTCAGGCTCCGATAACGCCGGCTGCGTGTAGATGGTCCGCCATAACGATACAAAAGTAATGCGGTTACAGGAAAACGTGTCTTCGTATGGACGGATTAATCGGCGCACTCACACTGTCCTTCCGCACCGGGCCAAAAACGTTTTTTCAGCTAAAGCCTAGTGCGTTTGAGCAGTGTGAGTGCACCTGCTCCGCGCATAACTGCGGACAGCGGGCAGTCCACGGCCCGCCTGAGAGAGGTGGGCTTTTGTAGAGCCCGTTTGCACATGTACGAGCACGAGCGTGCGCACGTGTACGAGCACAAGGTCTACGGCGGTTCTGACGTCCTTTATGTGCGCCTGTTCGGACATAGAAAATAGAAGGAGGGACCATGTGCGGACATTTAACAACAACAACGGCGGCGAAAGGTTCACGTTGGTGTGATGCGGAGGTGGAGTGTTTACTGCAGATTTAGGTCGGATGAAAATATTAAAAAACAGTCGGACAAGACGCACAAAAACTCCGAGGTCTATGGAAAGATTTGTAAACAAAGCGAGGCATCGCGATGACGTCAATCAATGCGTGTCACGTGTTATGACGTGATGACGTATGGATAGCGAGAAGCATTTGCGTGAGGCCCAGGCAGTGTGAGTACAAACGGGCCTGGGGCGCGGGGGGAGAGGGAGGGGGGACAAGTACCCTAAAGCCCGGGGCGCGGTGCGGAAGGACAGTGTGAGTGCGCAGTTTGCAGCTGCTGGGATGGTCGGCGTTGCTGTGCTTGGTCGTGGACCTCTGAATTTTTCTAACTAGGCATGCGCTGGGAAGACAGGCCGAGCAGGCAAGCCTGTACAACATCTCTCATGAAGAGAACACAGGAGCAGTGAAATTGCCTTAAATGTGTGGTAACTTACAGTAGAGAGTCACCATACCAGAAAAAGAAGAGGCATTTTTCTGGATTGTGAAAAAAACATGATTGCTTTGTCAAAGCTATGATGAGGAGGATGACTATCCAGTGTGTTAAACATCGAGAGACAATAATGTAGGTACAGTAGCCTACACAATTGTACGAATGCAATGCAAAGGTGGTACATCAGTGTTTACTTACTTTCACTCTCTACTTCCTTTCAACTATTTCTTGCTTATTCACAGATTGTTTTGTTTGTACGCCCGCTAGTTTTTCGGAATGTACTGCAACAAACAAAGGGGTGAGCACAAATGTCTCTGTGCTTGCTCGTGGCTGTCCATCTGCTGTAGTCATGGTGTCTTGCATAAACTTACCTTTAACCCTCTGAGGTCTAAGGCTTTTTTCTCGATTTTGCATCATTTTGTAAATTCCCCTTTTAAGGGTACTTGTCTATAACATAATACCCCAATGTTTTATATATGGATTGGAATTGCCATGGTAGTCTCGACCCCAGATAATCATATTTATTGTAGGCCCAAATTTGTCCTAGAGCAAAGTGTAAAGAGATTATTTGGCCCAAATGTTGAAAATTGAATTCCACTTTTTCAAATTATTCACATCTCTGATGAAAACATACCTTTACTCATGTGGACGGACTGTTTTGGTGCTTGAAATAAGTTTACCAAAGTTAGCTTCACAAAAGTAGTGTAATATATGAATAGAATAGTAGATACATGTAAAATGAATGTCTGAAATAGAATTTTGTCAATATCGCTTTTTGAGAAAAAGTGTGGTCTCTCACTCTATTTTCACCATGAGATGAAATGGGGCTTCATACTACATATCTAGCTTCATGGGATGTGTGCATGAAGAAAAATAGCATTACAACTGTTCCTCTTCTGAACCAAATATTTGTAATACACAATTTACAATATTTACATAATGTGCATGTTTTTATGCTTCATTTATTCAGCTGTGCCATGTGCTGGAGAGGTGGTGATGGCTGTGGTGTAGACACAGGACCAGGAACACAGGACCAGGATGATGTGTTCCTGGTGGCAGAGAGAAAAGGATTTCACTGTTACATTCAGTATAAAAATCACAAACAAATAAAGAAATGTAATTCTAGACAGTTTCATCTGCACAGAACAGTGTGCTGACATAGTGGCCAAAACATATCCATTCATCTAGACCAGGGGCGTCAAACTGATCCAGTAAAGGGCTGCTGTGGCTGCAGGTTTTCATTTCAACCAAGCAACAACACACCTGATACAAAAAATCAACTGTGTGAAGACAATTCAGGTGATTGAATAAGTCGAGTGATTTTCTGAGTGTCTATTGGTTAGTTTCACAGAAAATGATGAAGGACACCACGGTCCACCAACCGCACACTGTTAAGCAAATGATGCCAGTCGCAAGTGCTCTTTTCTGTCTTTTAATTGGCCGTTTGAGTGACCTATGAGCTTGCAGTAAAAAGAATGCAGAAGAGGAGTGTCTGCCGTCTCCAGCAATATATAGATCATGTTTGTACACTGTATAATGGCTAAGATATTGATATAAACAGTGTGCCGGCACGGGCGTCGACCTCAGAGGGTTAAGCTGCAAGAACAAAAAATAAACATTTGTGTTTTTACTATTGTGTCACTTAATGGGCCTTCTCCTGTAACTTAAAGCTATGGTCTACATTCTGAAAATCAGTTGAGCCTCTGAGACGGATTTGAAAAAAGGCAAACAATAGCTTTGAAATAGCCATCCTCAAATTCACCTTTCACTAAATTCTGCCTCTATGATCAGTGAGAGATATACTAAAGGAAATAACAGCTAATTTCTGGAACAATAGTTGTATCGTATCAGAGGGAGGTTGACCGAAGAGACTACAATGTGCATTTGAGAGCTACATTCACAATGAAAGTTAATTTGCCAGCAGAGTATTATGAATAACATTAAAATCCCAGTTCAAATGCAATTCTATTGTGCACACTGCTTTTGAATTCTATAATTGAAGCTGGAAGCTCGATTTTTGATTTAGAACTGAAATTATGACACCCCTACGATGTATGTACAGCTCAGAGAACCTCAAAGCCATTCCCCAAAATACAGGGAATTATGACACATCACACACTGATGTTTTCTTACATCAGAGAGTGTTATTTTTAATTTAACTACGAGAAAATATGCAATTGTCTCTCTGTAATTGATGCTCAAGTTATAAACAATTAAAACACAACTGAGTTTCTGTGAAGGTGTTATGTTGGTGCTGTTCACCATCGATAGCACTTCCGGAGATGGGTCACAGCTTACATGCTTGACTTCTGTTTTTGATGTTTAGTTGTTTTCCTTTCTCCAGTCACCCGCTGCACTGCACAATGTATAGTCTCTGTGACAGATGTAATTATTATTATTCGATGTACCACCCATGTAAGTACTCAGACTGTCCAGAAACTGTCAAAATCTCTTCTCTTAAGCACAAGTTTTTGTTGGCTGTAATTTCATGCGGTCTTGATCTAGCTTGTTAATTAGTTGAACAAGGAGTAATGGGCTGAAACGCGCTTTCCAATGCAGCAGATATCTGACAGTGGTTTATCAAGCTGCCTGGTTATGTCTTAATTAGGCCCCTCTCACGTTCCCATCTCTCCAGATGTACAGTTGAGGACTGTAAATGTTACATAAATCCATCATGGAAGAGAGAAGTTGTCTCTGAGATAAGCTGACCCTTCACCTTAACATCTGAGACACTTAACTGTATATTTAATTTATGTTTACTTTCTCCTCTGCAACAAAGGATTGCCTTTCCATTATTTTTTTCACTGTTCCCACCTTTCCAGGATAATGTTGAACTCCATATGGACTTTTCCCAGTTTTGGAAAATGGTATTTGCGACGCATCAATCCAACCTTTTTTCTCCTGATAGGAGACCATGTATTTGAAAATGTAAGCACAAACATTTTAACCAATGGTTCTGGCTTCCACCTCGGACACTATTGTTTCAGTTTCTTCAGTCGTAAAATGATTTTGCTTCTTTGCTTTAGGTGACATTTCACTCTTATAACTGTGACTCCTCTAGGCAAATTACTTTCCTTATATAGAGAAATAGGGTGTGGCAGTATGCTGATCGCAGATGGTGACAGTGCCTGTCAATTTAGAATGATTCTGTATCATTAACATATACACGGTGGTAAGAACAAAATTGGCCAGTGCGCATGTGTCATGAATTCAACAGTAATTTAGCATGCACACTTATTTTGCGTGCACAGTAAGAACATTTCTGCGCACATATTAGTGTATAAGCATCATTGTGCATACCTCATAGGACTTCTTTTTTTTTTATCTAAGGTCCGGTAGTAGCCTATGTGCAGACAGACAGATGTATGCACGCACTATCACCCGCGCATGTACACACACACACTGACCAAACACAGGATCCAGGCAGAGATTATAACACCTGTACTGAAATGAAAGCTATAGGCACATTACTCATTGCAGCATTTCAGTCGACATTTAACAAGTTATTCCAGTTTGGGCCTGAACAAACAGTTAAAGGAGAAAACTATATAATATATTTTACAATTCAATACTGTCTCTAATTCAGCCAGTTCTAATTTAAAAGAACCTAGAGAAAGTTAGTTTGTTTCTGGTTTTGATTGTTTATGAAGAGCTAAAAATAAATTCCTTAAGTTAATTAAGGATGCGCTGATCAGATAGGTGCTGATATTGACCATGTTCAGTGAATCGAGTATTGATGCTATAATGTGACTGAGCCACATTCAATTTTATAGATAGAATTCAGAATTGAATAGGACCGGGGTTTAAAAATAGATTATTTTATTAAAATTGATCTTCATTTAAATTATCTGATATTGATTCATGGTTCACAGAGACTCAATGGACAAACAAGGAAGAGGAAGAGAGACCCTGCCCGGAGGAAGCCCGGGGCCCCCGTCTGGAGCTAGGGCCAGACGGAAGGCTCACCGGCGAGCGCCTGGTGGCCGGGTTTGCCACGGAGCCCGGCCGGGCACAGCCCGAAAAAGTGACGTGGCACCTCCCTCCTCTCCATCCTGTGGGCCCACCACTCGCAGGAGGAACCACTTGGGTCGGGTGCGCTGCTGCACGGGTGGCAGTGAAGGTGAGGGGCCTCGACGGACCAGACAAGGGCAGAAGAAGCTGGCTCTTGGGACGTGGAATGTCACCTCTCTGTCGGGGAAGGAGCCGGAGCTTGTGCGGGAGGTGGAGCGCTACCACTTAGATCTGGTGGGGCTTACCTCCACACACAGTCTCGGTTCTGGAACCGTACTCCTGGATAAGGGGTTGGACCCTATTCTTCTCTGGAGTTGCCTAGGGTGTGATGCACTGGGCGGTCGTGGGGATACTCACAAACCCCCGGCTGAGCTCTGCGGTGTTGGAGTTCACCCCGGTGGACGAGAGGGTCGCCTCCTGACTGTTGTTTGTGCATATGCACCGAACAGCAGTTCAGAGTATTCTGCCTTCTTGGAGACCCTGAATGGAGTCCTGCATGGGGCTCCGGTAAGGGACTCCATAGTTCTGCTGGGAGACTTCAACGCCCACGTGGGCAATGATGGAGACACCTGGAGAGGCGTGATTGGGAAGAACGGCCTCCCTGATCTAAATCCGAGTGGTCGTCAGTTATTAGACTTCTGTTCTAGTCACGGATTATCTATAACTAACACCATGTTCGAACATAAGGATGCTCATAAGTGTACGTGGTACCAGAGCACCCTAGGCCAAAGGTCAATGATCGATTTTGTGATCGTGTCATCTGATCTGAGGCCGTATGTTTTGGACACTCGGGTGAAGAGAGGGGCAGAGCTGTCAACTGATCACCATCTGGTGATGAGTTGGATCAGAGGATGGGGGAAGATTCTGGACAGACCAGGTAAACCCAAACGAGTAGTGCGGGTGAACTTGGAACGTCTGGAGGAGGCCCCTGTCCGAGAGATCTTCAACTCACACCTCCGGCGGAGCTTTTCTGGCATCCCTGTGGAGGTTGGGGGCATTGAACAGGAGTGGGCAATGTTCAAAGCTTCCATTGCTGAAGCTGCAGCGGTGAGCTGTGGCCTCAAGGTCTTAGGTGCCTCAAGGGGCGGTAACCCTCGAACACTGTGGTGGACACCGGCGGTCAGGGAAGCTGTCCGGCTGAAGAAGGAGGCCTTCCGGGATATGCTATCCCAGAAGACTCCGGAGGCAGTTGCAAGGTATCGACAGGCCAGAAGGGCTGCAGCCTCTGCTGTGTCAGAGGCAAAGCAGCGGGTGTGGGAGGAGTCCGGAGAAGCCATGGAGAAGGACTTTCGGGCGGCACCAAGGTGCTTCTGGAAAACCATTCGACATCTCAGGAGGGGGAAACGGGGAACCGTCCAAGCTGTTTACAGTAAGGACGGGACGCTGGTGACCTCAGCCGATGAGGTAATCGGGCGGTGGAAGGAGCACTTTGAGGAACTCCTTAATCCGACTAACATGCCCTCTTTTGTAGAGGCAGAGCTGGAGGCTGATGGGGAATCATTGTCAATATCCCTGGTGGAAGTCACTGAGGTAGTCAAACAACTCCACAGTGGCAAAGCCCGAAGGGGTTGATGAGATTCGTCCAGAAATGCTGAAAGCTTTGGGTTTGGTGGGACTGTTTTGGTTGACACGCCTCTTCAACATTGTGTGGAAGTCTGGGACAGTGCCAAGGGAGTGGCAGACCGGGGTGGTGGTTCCTCTTTTTAAAAAGGGGGACCAGAGGGTGTGTGCCAATTACAGGGGTATCACACTACTCAGCCTCCCTGGTAAAGTCTACTCAAAGGTGCTGGAAAGGAGGGTTCGTCCTATAGTCGAACCTCAGATTGAAGAGGAACAATGTGGATTCCGTCCTGGACGTGGAACAACGGACCAGCTCTTCATTCTCGCAAGGATCCTGGAGGGGGCCTGGGAGTATGCTCATCCAGTCTACATGTGTTTTGTGGATCAGGGGAAGGCATATGACCGGGTTCCTCGGGAGATACTGTGGGAGGTGCGGCGGGAGTATGGGGTGAGGGCGTCACTTCTGGGGGCCATCCAATCTCTGTACACCCAAAGCGAGAGCTGTGTCCGGATCCTCGGCAGTAAGTCGGATTCGTTCCCGGTGGGGGTTGGCCTCCGCCAGGGGTGCGCTTTGTCACCAATCCTATTCGTGATTTTCATGGACAGGATATCGAGGCGTAGTTGTGGTGGGGAGGGGTTGCAGTTCGATGGGCTGAGGATCTCGTCTCTGTTTTTCGCAGATGATGTGGTCCTGATGGCATCGTCGGTCAGTGACCTTCAGCACTCACTGGATCTGTTCGCAGCCGAGTGTGAAACGGCTGGGATGAGGATCAGCACCTCTAAATCTGAGGCCATGGCTCTAAGCAGCAAACCGGTGGATTGCTTTCTCCAGGTAGGGAATGAGTCCTTACCCCAAGTGAAGGAGTTTAAGTACCTCAGGATCATGTTCACGAGTGAGGGGACGATGGAAAGTGAGTTTGGCCGGAGAATCGGAGCAGCGGGGGCGGTGTTGCAGTCGCTTTACCGCACCGTTGTGACGAAAAGAGAGCTGAGCCGGAAGGCAAAGCTCTCGATCTACCGGTCAATCTTCGTTCCTACCCTCACCTATGGTCATGAAAGCTGGGTCATGACCGAAAGAACGAGGTCGCGGGTACAAGCGGCCGAGATGGGTTTTCTCAGGAGGGTGGCTGGAGTCTCCCTTAGAGATAGGGTGAGAAGTTCAGCCATCCGTGAGGAACTCGGAGTAGAGCCGCTGCTCCTTAGCGTTGAAAGGAGACAGTTGAGGTGGTTCGGGCATCTAGTAAGGATGCCCCCTGGGCGCCTCCCTAGGGAGGTGTTCCAGGCACGTCCAACTGGGAGGAGGCCTCGGGGAAGAGAGATTATATCTCCACACTGGCCTGGGAACGCCTCGGGATCCCCCAGTTAGAGCTGGTTAATGTGGCCCGCGAAAGGGAAGTTTGGGGTCCCCTGCTAAAGCTGCTGCCCCCGCGACCCGACCCCGGATAAGCGGATGAAGATGAGATGAGATGAGATGAGAGATATTGATTCATAAAATTTAAATTTAAATACTAGATGACCTACTATGACATGTTAGCTTGTTGGGAAGGGGGTTAAAAAACGCTCCAAAGTTCGGCTTAATTTCAGTAAGGGAAAAACTGACACGGCCATTGTCAGAGAGGATCCACGACACTAATATACATCAAATAAGCCATCAAGACAGTTTTTTTCATTGACCACCTTTTAACAGAGAAAGCCCAGTGAGTCGCTAACAGCCAGACTGGGCTAACACTGATTACCTCGGGGCGGAGCGCTAAACCACCCAAAACAGTTTTTTTTTTAACCACTAATACTGGTCAAAATAAAAGCAAACCTCTGCAGTAGCATGAGAAGAGTCCTTTCACTTAAAACGAAGCACCAACAACATAGTAAGTGAACCCGGAATTTATTAAAAAAGACTGTTTTACAGTGCTACAAGCCTTAGCAGCCTGCTACGTCCATGTTGAGAGACAGTCCATACAAGTGGATTACAGAATGCACTGGAGTTTAGTTCATGGAGGAAAGTATTGAACTGAACTCCAGTGCATTCTGTACTCCATAGGAATTGATGCGATACCTTGAGCTTGGAATTAACTACTTGTGCGTATCCCTACTAGTATTCTAAAACATCATACTCTGTGAAACAAATAATCAACCTAAAGGCAGCAACATGACTGAGAAATAAAACAGCAGTATTCCATAACTCACAGAACTTTTGGCAGACTTTTTTATGGTCAGCACCAATCAAACAAGTAAAAAACAAATTCAGCTTGAAAAGTTTGGTTTGAAAAGTGCTTGAAAATCTGTATTGCATTTCTTTTACAACAAATAGTTATAGAATAGAAATTTCTTATCCTTCTGGTATTACAAAACAGAATTTTAGTTGTTTATAACACAATATTATCTCTTTCAATGGGATGAAAAAAGGTGAAATAAACATTTTCAATATGTATTTGTAGAAATATTCAATTTATCACAGCCCTAAGGTGCTGGAAACGCTTGAAAATGGACCTTAAAAGTATTTGAATTTGGCCTTGGAAAAGGTGTACTAACCCTGTATATTAAACTGTAAACTGTTCATTAATTAATAATACATTTACATAAAAATAATAGCTTCTCCAGTATGGTTGACACAGCATCTTAAGGTACTCTCAACTGAAAATCTCGTCTACACTGAATATCAAATAAACTGCCTTGACAAAAAGGAATATCTTACAAAATACTATATTTTAAGTTTCTATAGTGTCAAACACCTGTAAAAAATAACATTAGAATGATTATATAATATTCAAGTATAAGATAATTACAATGTAAACTAAAATATTTGGTTCAAGTTTTGCCCTAAGATAAAACATAGCAGTAGATGTCTGTCTTGTTCTCATAAAACAAACGGGCTCATCTTAGTCAAACGGATTTGGGCATTGAATGTATGAATGAACATTGATATTTTTAATAATACACCAGATTAGAATGTTCCTTGTGCAATATAAAGCTTTAGGTCTCTGAGAATCTCATTCATATGCAAGCAGAATGGGTCCAATCTTACCAATATTGAATCAAATCAAATCGGTAATAAAATAACATCGGTCTCTGTATCACACGGTCTATCACGATACTTATCACCCATAATGGCACTGCGTGAATGCAGCATGCCTTCCACGAAACCTGCTCTCTACTCTACTATTAGTCTTTAGGTTATTGAAAGTGTCTTGGAAATATTATATTTTCTATCCAAGAGTGGGAGGCCTGTTTACTTTTTATGTAACCAATAGTGGACATCCTGTAAGACTGCAGCCTTTTGTCATATGAGTATGCTGACCACTGTTGTATTTGACTCTGACACATAATCACTTGGCCTCATTCTCTCCTGCTCAGCCTCCTCTCACTGCCTTTTTCTCTGTACTTCCCATCATCATCATCATTGATTCGTCTGTCATTCTCAGTGAAACTCAGGAGACTCGAGGGATGTGTCTAATTGTATGATGATTTTAAGTGGCACTGCTAGATAATCATCTACGGCTGGCGCCTTACCTTGCTCCGGCTCCATGGCTGGGAATAGGAAATTGTTGTCACTTATCACCATTCAAGGATGATGGATGGCGAGTGGGGCCCAGAGTGTGGATACTTATGTTGCTGCTGGGGGAGGAATAAAATCATTGCCTTTATTAAGTGGCATTCACTCGAGCCGGCTGGAGCAGTCATCGGCGTGCTCCCCACTGAGATCACCATTATGACAGTGATGGGGTCTCGAGTTGATTGTGGCAGTGAATAGCACTCCTCTCTGCCTGTATTGGCCATGTTTGTGTCGATAATAGAGATGCAGCTCTCATAAAGATGGCAGCACTTAGAAGCCTTGGGATATATTTGCTCTAAGCTGAATACCATTTAGTATAACAAGGGAACTGGCCAGTGGTCGGTTCACTGTATAGACTGAGCATGCTCTATGTAAAAGCTGTACAACTCTAGAGGTCTCAGGGTCATTGTCATCCTCGCAAAGCATTGAGAAGAGTGTAGCGGTGTGCTGTATGCATTGTCCACGCTTGATATGTCTTTCAATTGTCAAGGTAGGATTTCAAATTGACTGCTTTATGTGCTCATGTAGTTCCATCATCTCCAACAGCTGAACACAGTAAGGTGCTCCGACGCAAGGTCAGAGCACTGATTAATTTCTTTTGAAATAATTCTGAAAGATAGAGCTTTTCTTAAGTGGCTCCTCTACATGGTCTGCAGGTACCGAGTTGTATTTCTGTTAATAATTTGTGTTACATTGTCCTTCAGTTGACCCTGTAGTTCATTGCCAAGTTTGAAGTAAGGATTGCAATGAAATAAAATGCCTCAATTATGGTATGAGACAGTGTTTTGTTGTGAATCATTAGTTGGTTCTATTGACCATGAACTTAGAGACCACACTTCATAACTGAACAGAAAATATTTGGATAATTGAATATGAGTGCTTCATAATCAACTGACTGTCATATAAAACAAACAGCTTATGCTTATTCCATTTTTTTTTTTAAATCCCCAACATTTTTACAGATTTCTTTAATCAGTATACCTTTCATATTAGCATGTCTCAAAGTCTCAATCAAGCAAGCAAGCTAGCAAGTAAGCAAGCAAGCTGGCTAGCTGGCTAGCTACCCTCCCTCCCTCTCTATCTGTGTAATTACCTGCAAATGTAGACGTTTATATAAATTAAAGCGCATGAAAACAACACACAGGCCTCTACACACACCAGACAGCTTGGTTCTAATGTGGCCCCGACTGAAGTGTCTCTGCTTCTCCGACATGCACTGGCTGCAGGGCTTCAGTTGAATTCATAAATTAGCAGCTAGTTACTGGTAATAGCTCCAAACACCGCGGTTAATTTCAGGCTGCATGTATGTCTTTTAAGCCTACATTGTTGAAATAGAGTCCCGTCCATTGCCTCATTGTGCAGGTTAAAAATATTTAACTTTTCAGGTGGATTTTTCTGTGTGTGTCTATCTCATTAGCTTTTTTGGGGACGATGGTATCGTTGTTTTTCTTAAAGCAATACTTGCTGTTGGAGAATTTTAAGATCGCCCAACCTTAGTGTCTTTGAATGTCATCTCTGACGTGAAAGGTCAGGTTTGAAATAAAATAAAATAAAGATGCCGTCTCATTCATTGTTTTATGTACAAGGACATTAGTCTATTCAGCGTTATTGAAGTAGGTTTGTAACGATACCAAAATTATGAGTATGGTACGATACCTGCGTAAAATGTCTCCATACAGATAAAGGAAAGATACCATGGCGAAAAACTAAAAAATCATCAAGTATATTAATGGAATAAAATATTAGATGAGAGAATTCAAAACTTTTTTTTAACAATTAATTAAAACACTTAAAAAGTCTAAATAGAACTACATTTTTGTAAAAGCTGCTGAGCTTTATAGCTACTTAACACGTTCAGTTCATAAAATATCCTTTATTTATCTCACAAAGGGGTACATTTTGATAAAGTTCAAACCCTGCAAACTACAATAGTACACTAAAGTACAACACAAATGACCCAGACCTGGTGGAGGGCTGTGCTCTGATCAGACCATTTTCTACTTGTATACAATTATTATATATATTATAAATTGAGAAAAATCTACATGGTATAAAAATATAACGAGTACCGATTGATTGAACGTGATTGATTGATTGCAATAGTTCATTTGGAACTGATGTTGTTGATCAGCATAATTGTAAACACCAGCTCATGTTCTGGTAAAGTTAATGTCTCCAGCTCTTGTTCTGGTAAAGTTAATGTCTCCAGCTCATGTTCTGGTAAAGTTAATGTCTCCAGTGTGAACTGTTTGCATACATAGATGTGTGAACCACATCGGACAGTTAAACCGTTAACTTTACCCCTGACTTCCTCCTCCAACTCTGATGGTGAAAAAAAGTTCACATGTCACTAAATAAACACTTGCTTGACTTCACGTTACATCCGGGGGATATTTTTGTTATCTATCTTTAACCTGCAGCTCTCTGAACTCTTTGAACAAGTCCTCATGTCGGTCAGCTCCATGTTTCTCCAAGTCGGTCTGTATTGATTTAAAGCATCATTTACAGATGGGCCATGTGGTGTCTGTGGGCTTGACACTGTCGGCCCACAGACACCACTTTATCTCTGAGACAGTAATTGTAGCTGAATTGTATCATTTTTGAATCACAGAGCATGGTATCTGGTTTCTGAGGGATCATTGACTGTATATCCAGATACAGTATGTTTAAAGATGTCTGAGAGGTAGGGATACACACCCCTACTCTTGACCACCACAGTCGAGGAAGCAGTGCCAGTCTCTTCGATAACATGTTAACGTTGGCGGCTGTGGATCATAGGGTAGAGTAGGTTGTCCATTCAAACAGTGTTCGAACC
This sequence comes from Echiichthys vipera, assembly GCF_963691815.1. NCBI lineage: Eukaryota > Metazoa > Chordata > Actinopteri > Perciformes > Trachinidae > Echiichthys > Echiichthys vipera. The sequence continues at coordinate 25,188,745 of NC_139845.1, forward strand.
CTCAGCTGCTCCTTCCACATGTCCCATCAGAGCATATGACGCTGCTCTGTCCCCCTTTTCCATCATCCCTCTCTATTGAAGTAACACTTATCAGTTACCTGATTTTTAGTCAAGACTGGGTTTATACAAGTATATGACCTGCCTGTGTTGTGCTGTGAACAATAAAGGAGGGGAAAGATACAAGTCAGATGCTTCGACTGACAGGTTTGAAACAGGTACTTCTTGACTGATGATTCCAATCATTAATGGAATACTTCACCGGTGGAAACATTCATATGTATCGAAAGTGGACTGTATATGTAGTTGAAATGTAACATACATTTCCAATTCGGTGCCTTCATGACCAAGAAAGGCAGAAAGTGACTTTATGGCGCTTTATGATTGAAAACAATAACTCCCATAATGCACCACAATGCTCAGCTGCGTAGGCAACTCTACGACTAAAAATAAACAAACAAAAAACTCCCACCAGTCCATAAATCAGCCCATCAGAGGCCATGTTAGTAACAGAAAGAAAATCAAAACACTCACTTTACGGTCAGACGTCTGTTTGTGCTGCTGGCCTTGGCTGATGTTTCCAGTTCACCTTATAGGCAAAACTAGGATGATCGACAACACATACTGTGTCCTCGTCTGACTCAGAGATTTTGTCCAGGATAAATTTACATCTTCGAGATTCTGTGCAGCAGACGGATTCTAACTCTGTATCCATAGGAGCACAGTGAGCGCACCAACACCACCAGACCTTCCCGGCTGGAGCAGGCATTGACAACTCTGCTGCCTCAGTAGCATCAGCAGCAGCCGCCTCCTGTTCCCCCATCAGCTCCAGCTGCTCCTCGCTATATTACGGCTTGTATAGGATGCCACGGACATCCGATTGGAGCATCAGATCTTCAAACTCCCCTTCTTCCATATCAGACTGATTACCCTCCGCCATGTTTGTTTACTTTCTGCAAAGTCTCAGCAGGCTGCGGCCCACCCACCAAATGAAGTCCCACCCACTGATCTGTGATAGGTCTGAAGTGTGAGTGGGTTTCATCCCCTTTAGACGGGTTTGAAAAATGAGGAACTAGTGCTTGTAGTTTTAGCAGAGCCCGTCCGTCTCTCTCACACTTCAGCTTGACGATGACGCAAAAAGAGGATTTTTGCGTCAACGTCAAGCTGAAGTGTGAGAGATAGATACGGCTCTCTCCTGTCTCGGGGGACTGATGCAGGAACATTCAACAATATGAATTGGTTTCTTACGATACAAATCTTAATGCAAATGGGTGAAGTATTCCTTCAAGGTCATGAGGCACCCCTACTTATTTAAAACTGTCCAACTTTAATTATCACAGGGATTTAAGTTGACTCACGCAGCAGCATACAGTAATAAAAGCTCCAGTCATTCTGGAGTTTGACTGAGAAGGGTTTCCTAATGTCTACATTTACACAGAGTTCCTTTCTCTTTGAATAAATCCCTGTTATTCACCCTTTCAGAGACAGATAAGACACTCTTGACAACCACTTCATATTACATTTTAATTGCTCAAGTTGGACAGTGGAGTATCTCTAGTCTCTGTATTTACCACCATTGTGCATTCCTTTCCTTTTAAGCTATTAAAGTTGAGTAATTACCCACAAGCCCATGCCATGTTCACTAACCCATGGAAAAGGCTGCCAGTGCATCTTGTCTCTTAATTACAAATTTGAGTCCTTAATGCTTGTATGGGAAGCAAAATAATTAGACAGATATTTCCTCCATCTCCTTTCTTTACTGACGTGTATGCAAATGCACAAATGACCTGACGTGTGCAAGGAGAGAGTGAGAAAAAACCCTGCATATTATCAGGATATTATAAAGGCATATTAGCAGCTCCTGCTGCAGCGGCAGCAGGCACATCCCTCCACCAGCGCATGCTTGCTAAAGCTGCATTCTTCATTAGAATATCTGAACTGTCATAAATATGGTTCAGATTACGTTATAGTCTCATTATCTTTTCTTTGCTTTGCTGCTAATGAGCGGGACAGGGCAGCTAAACGAGAGAGTTCCGTTTACATTATTTGAAATGTGGCATAATAATTCTCATTACAGTGTTCCCTTTTTGTTACACAGTTGCTTTAATTAGATTTTCGTCTCCACTCCTTAATAAGAACGAGGGCATCCAATGCTAATAATGCCTGTAATGCATTTGTTATTACAAGATGAGACAAGAAGAAAAAGACGTGGAATTATTTCTCTTTTTAAGCGTCCCTTAATTGAAGGAGGCTTAATTGGATCTTGTTTGGCTTCCGTTTCATCTCGAATGAGTAATCAACTACAAGAACAATGCCCTCCTCTTCCTCCTCCCCAACCCAAAGATCCACCACTGTGCTAACCTGCCTTTCTGCACTTCAGCTCCTGTAAATTCATGATAATACAGCACACACACACTTAACCAGGTTAGTTCAGGTAACACTTTTTAACCACATCTCATGGCCTTTTTCAGCATTGGAGTTTCTCAGTTGTAATTGAGATAGTTTAGTTGTTCTCACAAGAGCTTAGTATGAAACTTCAGTCTCATGAACAGGCGGCTGTATATGGGGGGAAATAGTAACCTAAAGTCTCTGGTGTCAGATATAAATGTTCTTTCTTTATCTGTATCTTGCCGTCCACTGATTCCTGCTTTGTGACCTTTGACCTCTTTCCGGCTATGGCCCAGTTGGTAGAGCGGGTCGGCCAATGTCTGAAGGGTCTGAGGTACGATCTCCGCCCTGCCTTACTTGTGTCATAGTCATTGTGTCCTTGGGCAAGACACTTCACCCACCTTGCCTTGTGTAAATTTGTATGACAGCTGTACATTTGAGGAGGTGGTCGGAGGGGCCACAGCGACTTCCTGGTTGATCAATACTAAAGTGTTAAAAACTGCAGTTCTCCAAGTGTCCAAGTGTCCAGGCATGTTTCATAATTGCGCAATTCATCATTGACCCCCATGTTAAACAGGCCGTTTTCCCAGCATAATTTGACCTAATTAAGGCCACAAAAAACATTCTAGTCTGTATGATTAGGTCATATCTCCATGACAACACTGAGGGGGGTTAATTACTTTGTACCAGGCTAGTTTTTATTTTATTGGAGGTTAAAGTTTATGAATAATTAGGGACGTGGCCTCCTGAGTGGCAGCTAGCCTCTGGCCCCTTACTTCTCCTCTGAGGTATATATCATCCAGATGGATGTATCTCCATCCCCCCAATGTCACATACATGCCCTTTTTTGGTAAGAGGAAATGAGGTGCAGTTAAAGTCTGATACAGTGCATCCGGAAAGTATTCACAGCATTTCACTTTTTCCACATTTTATTACGTTACAGCCTTATTCCAAATTGTATTAAATGAATCTCTGTCCACAAAATTCTACACATAATGCCCCATTATGACCACGTGAAAAAAGTTTTCTTGAGAGTTTTGAAAATGTATTAAAATTAAAAAAGAAATAAATCATATTTACATAAGTATTCACAGCCTTTGCTTAATACTTTGTAGAACCACCTTTGGCAGCCTCTACAGCTTCAAGTCTTTTTGAATATGATGCCACAAGCTTGGCACACCTCTCTTTAGGCAGTTTTGCCCATTCGTCTTTGCAGTACCTCTCAAGCTCTATCGGGTTGGATGGGAGACATCTGTGCACCATGCAGCCATTTTCAGATCTCTCCAGAGATGTTCAATCGGATTCAAGTCTGGGCTCTGGCTGGGCCACTCCAGGACATTCACAGAGTGGTCCTGAAGCCACTCCTTTGAGATCTTGGCTGTGTGCTTTGGGTCGTTGTCCTGCTGAAAAATGAACCGTCGCCCTAGTCTGAGGTCAAGAGCACTCTGGAGCAGGTTTTTATCCAGGATGTCTCTGTACATTGCTGCATTCATCTTTCCCTCTATCCTTACTAGTCTACCAGTTCCTGCTGCTGAAAAAACATCCCCATAGCATGATGCTGCCACCACCATGCTTGACTGTAGGGATGGCAGTGGAGGCCACTGTGCTCATTGGGACATTCAAAGCAGCAGATATTTTTCTGTATCCTTCCCCAGATTTGTACCTCGAGACAATTTTGTCTCTGAGGTCTACAGACAATTCCTTTGACTTCATGCTTGGTGTTTGCGCTCTGACATGCAGTCAACTGTGGGACCTTATATAGACAGGTGTCTGCCTTTCCAAATCATGATGATGATGATGATGATGATGAAGCCCTTTATTCGTCCCTAGTCACAAGTACCAGCGAAATTGCAGCGCACCTGTCCAAACATACATGTACATACAATGTGACAGAGGGGTCGACAGGACAGGAGGCAGGGATTGGATTGAGAAAGTTACAGCATAACATGAGGAGAGGGAGGAGGGAAAAAAAGGCAACCCCCAGATTGTACTCCAGAGGGAGTGCAGTGTGGGAACAGGAAAAAAAACACCTCAGCAACAAAAGCACATAATCAGTCTTACAACAGAAAAACTCAAGACTAGCAACAGGGAGGGGGTGAGGGTGGGGGGTGTAACCCAGGGTAGACAGCAGCCACCCGGTCCTGCAGCCATATTCGGCGCTGGTCACGGACCCGTCTGTCTCACTGGGGGGGTACAAAGCTGCAGAGACGTGGGAGAGGGGGAGGAGGGTGGATGCATATCTGTATAAATGTATAATGTCACTGTATGTGTGAGCCTGGGTCGTCACCCCGCCCGGCGTCACAACCTCGGTGCCTCAGTCTGATCCAACGGAGACGGCCTTGATCATGACCCAGGCAGAGTCAACAATCAGCAGGTGTCTGTGGGAGGTGGGGGAAGGAATGAAGAGCGTCTCACTGCAGTGTTCTCCAGGGGAGTTGTTGTTCCAGCAGTAGCCTTGGCCAAGGCTGCTGCTGCTGGTTGGGGAGGCCGAAAAGGATAAGATTGGGGTTGTTTGGGTTTGGGACGAGCAGCCACATTCCAATGTCGCGGCTACTCTCTTTGTCCATTCTGGTCAGCAATACGATCCACTTTCCTTTGCAAAGCCATGAGCGTCTCCTTGATGGTACCCACATCGCGGCTCAAGTTGTCCACGTTACGGAGCGAGTGCCCATGACTCGCACCGCCTCAATCATTCCAGGCAGCCATGTGGGGCTTTTGGCAGCTGCCATGGATTCCCGAATTCTCTGATAAACCAGGCCCGTGCCTATTCCAATCAGCAGGGAAGTTGTTATCACGGTTCCGAATAGGTAGATGTCTTCGGCGTCCTCCACAGAAAGAGCCGCCAGGCACACGACCCGCCACCTCTCCCACGCGTCCATCGTGTAGCCAGCTGCAAACGTTCCGGCAGGACAGTCAGGTTCCCCCGAACCCAGGCTTCTCGTCGAGAAGATGGTGTCAATAGCGTTCAGAGACCAGTTGATCAATTCCATGATTCTTTAGGGTTTAGAGAACAGTGCGGAGAGAGTCTCTCAAAAGAAATACATAAGACAGAAGACTAGACGAGACAAGAGAAGCAAAGCAGGGAAAGATAAGGGAGAGGAGGGAAGGAAAAATGCGACCGCCTCCGCTGAGAGCCAGTTGATTGGACTTACCACAGGTAAGTCCAATCAACTGGATTTACCACAGGTGGACTCCATTTAAGCTGTAGAAACATCTCAAGGATGATCAGTGGAAACAGGATGCACCTGAGCTCAATTTTGAGCTTCATGGTAAAGGCTGTGAATACTTACGTAAATGTGATTTCTTTGTTTTTTAATTTTAATACATTTTCAAAACTCAAGAAAACTTTTTTCACGTGGTCATAATGGGTCATTATGTGAAGAATTTTGAGGACAGAGATTAATTTAATAAAATTTTGAATAAGGCTGTAACATAATAAAATGTGGAAAAAGTGAAACGCTGTGAATACTTTCCGGATGCACTGTAATATGGCGACTCCCGAAGGCGAGTACGATTGGATCAAGTTTAGAGAAAGGGAACCCGACAGGTATGCTACGACCATATTTTATACAGTCTATGACCGATCTATACATTCCTGCAAACATCACACGCTGCATGCATGATCCAAGACATTTTTTTCTGCATCGGCTACTGGGCATGGATTTGAATTTTTTTTATCTCTTCGGATGTACACTATGTGGTGCCAAAGAACACACACCATGTTGCTGTATATCAGATGTAGGCAACACCATATAAATTTCATGTAAATTGGACGATGTCTCTCACATAATCTACTTCATGTTGTCAGTAGGTGGCTCCGTGATTCTGACTCATTATGGGTGTGTAGAGGCCTTCAGGCCCGGTCTTTTATCAAGAATGATGTAAAGTGTAGTTACAAAAGTGAAAAAATTCCACAGTAAATCCAAACTGGCCAACTTCCTGTGGCTTTTTTTCTTTAAGTCTCCGTACTTTACATCTACCTACCAAATTTCGTATGTGTAGGTAAAATTTTAGGTGGAGCCAGTGGAATAATTTGAGGGGTGCCCTTGAGCCAATTTAACACACACAAGCCCAAGTACCATATCAGGTATTAAATATAAACACTCTTTATACACTACATGTGCAACTTTTTGTGTGCTTAAGAGCACCATTAGCACCTCAAAAATGCTAAAAGTAATGAATGGGTGCTATAGAGCTGAAGCTCAATAATAATAATAATAATAATTTTTTCAGAAACAATAGGTTTCCTTGACCTTTTCAGGCCTTGGCACTTTCGTGCTCAGGCCCTAATAATAACGAATACGTTAGTAAACGAGACCAAGCGGTGTGGTTTAACGAGTGACCTTGTTAGCTAACTTAGTGAAGCATCTAAGTCACAAAACAACAACTGGATGTTTAATATTTCCTCGCTCATACAGTATCTCATGTAACTAGCTTCTGCTTTACTTGTATAGTAGGTTTTAAGTGGTGCAGAGCCACAGCGCCCCCATGTACATCTGTGGTCAGATATGTAACTGCAGCAAGATCTGTTAGACAACGGTTGGGAGGAGAAATAAATCTGCACGTCATTATAGGTCTGAGGCAAGACACAATATTATGAGCCCTCACTAGGTCTATTGCTATTCTGGTTGTGGCTTATACCATCCAGCAACATAGAGTTTCTTAACTGAATCAAAGGACTGCAAATTTGAGAAATTAGCCACGGTGATGTCTCATTAGTAATCCATTAGTGTAGCTTTAGAGAAAACGCACGAGAGGATCCTTTGGTCTGCCTGCTGGAGGCAGCAGTACACAGATGCTTAGTTAGCTCACAAAAGGCAAATTCATTATTTCTTGCTAATTCAATCCATCAATAGTAATAAAGCTCAAATTTTGATGGATAAAGCCTAATTTACCATCAGGATTATCTTATAGCCTAGTATTTTCGGGTCAGCAAGCGTTCTGGAGTCTTTGCTGTACCAAAACACCAGCTCTGGCGGCTCATTTAGAGTTGACGGATGCATTTGAGGTCAGCCTTGACAAACTTTTATGATGATGAAAAGGGTGCCCTGAAGCCAGCTGATATCTAGGCAATTATTTTACAGAATGAGAGAACTTAAAGAGGGCAACGCTTTTTATGTAGCATAGCTTGACTCAGGGCTGAAGTGCAGATGGTGCTCGTCCTGGCTAAAGGTTGAGGTCAAAACAGAGTTGAAGGGATTCCAGCACAGCTTCCTGCTGTCACAGTATTTATCAAAAATTGATGATGACAAATTGACTGTTTATCAGATCCCAAATGAGACAAGAATTGGCCAGCTAGTGGTCACTCTGCCTCACTCTCACTGAGAGAACACTTTGCCGGGAGGAGAGCAATCAGCTGCTCCAGAGACAGACCTTTCTCAAATCCAGTCAGTGCAAACCCTGGCTGTTGGCCAATAGCAGTGTTGGGTTTAACCTGTGTAAAGGCAGCAACAGACAGTTTGCTTATCCAGCCGGGAGACGGGTTGGAACCCTTAACCCTTCACCTAAACACTGAATTTACCTTTAGAATGTACCCAAATATGTTAAGACCATAAAAATTTTCACAAGATGTCATATTACAGATTTACTAGTTCATGAAGTCTTCAAAAGTCAGGCAAGCAAGTTTCCAAGGGCAGCTCGAAGAGTCACCATTCACATAGTCTATACAAGAACTCTCACACTACACTGTTGTAACTGTCCAACACATGTCTCATCCCACTCATGCCACCACATGGACCAGTGGCAGTGGTGTACAGTCTGCTAGTATCACTAATAGCTTCTCTCAGTGGCACCACTATGTCTCTAAAACGAGCCCAGACTGCACACACAGAGGGCTGCAAAGGCAGACAGACACTGTGGAAATCAATGTCAATTACCAATGCACTTCAAGGTCACATCATCCTAGTACAAATGATAAAGGTTTCAGAGGAAACTGAAACTCTCACAATTCTTACGTTTGATGGATATTAGGGCTGGGCGATATGACCAAAATCTCATATCACGATAAAGGTAATTTCATATCCTGATGACGATATAAATCACGATATAATACATTTTCTGTAAAAAATAATAACTTTTTTTTTTTGCTTAAAGCTGCAGTCGGCAAGTCTGGCGTATCAAGCTGACTCAAAAGTCAAATTTGGAATGTTTACAACTCTCATGCCCCTCCCCCTCTACCTCCTCCGCTCCCTCCAATCGAGCTTGTCAGTGCACGTGCAATAAACGGCATTGAGTACATGCTACACAGAGGCAGGCTGGCTAACTTACCCATAGATAGCAACTACTAACATCGGAGCAGCGGGGGCAGTATTGCAGTCACTATACCGCACCAAGAGAGTTCGAAGGCAAAGCTCTCGAGGGTCATGACCAAAAGAACGAGGTCGCGGGTACAAGCGGACAAAATTGGTTTTCACAGGAGGGTGGCTAGAGTCTCCCTTAGAGATAGGGTGAGAAGTTCAGCCATCCGTGAGGAACTCAGAGTAGAGCCGCTGCTCCTTTGCGTTGAAAGGAGCCAGTTGAGGTGTTTCGGGCATCTAGTAAGGATGCCCCATGGGCGCCTCCCCAGGGAGGTGTTCCAGGCACGTCCAGCTGTAAGGAGGCCTCGGGGAAGACCCAGGACCAGGTGGAGAGATTAGATCTCCACACTGGCCTGGGAACTCCTCAGGATCCTCCAGTTAGAGCTGGTTAATGTGGCCCGGAAAAGGGAAGTTTGGGGTCCCCTGCTAGAGCTGCTGCCCCCCTGACCCGGCCCTGGATAAGTGGTTGAAGATGAGATGAGAGAGAGAGCAACTGCTAACGTCATTTAGCGTATGCCTAGCTTGTGGCATATTGTAACATGCGCGAGCAGGGAGGGGGGATCTGTAGTGTGTGCATGAACTGTGGACCACGCTGAGTGGACAGGTTGATAAAGCGTGGTAGATTTTTTTCTTTTTTTTTAAACCGGATGATTTATGTTGTTCTTTCAGAGTGTCTGCTTCAGTGACTATGATCAAACAAATGTTCCCGACTGCAACTTTAGTGTAGGCTATCAATAAAGACGAACTGCAAAATATGTATTTCCAGTACATTCTTGGACTATTTATTATTTTCATTCAACCATCTCATTCTGGGCAGCGAGCACCTGACACAGGACTTCGGCGGATGCACGGGTCCAGTGTTGTATAACAGACATAAGTGTGTTGTGTTTGTATCTTTCTTTGACAACAGCTGAATATATATTTAGAACTGTAGTTTCACTTTCTCACATGGAGCATGTGTTGTGTGTCTGGTGTGTGTAGACTGGTCTGTGTGTTTGTTACAGTTGTTTTCTGGTGATTTAATAAAGAGAGAAACATGACTCAAAATATGAAGCAAATGTAAAATGAAAGGAAAAAGCTAACATTTTATTTAAAAATAAAATAATCCTAGGGCTAATTTAATAGCAATATGACCTCTCTTCAAACAGCTCCCTTTTGAAGTCTGCTTGGTGCTACAATATCACAGTATCATGTTCTCTGTTTAAAAGTATCATCTTATCTACATTATTGACCCTACACTACATGCAATCACCTCTCATTTGACTGCAAGCACATACCAGCAGAGATCTTCAGATCACCAGTGCAGCTAACACATTCTTAATTATATTGAGAATAAATCTACTTATAACAGAAAACAGTTATTTAAAAAGGTAATCCAGAGCCAGAAAGACAAAAGAGAAGTGCCAGTAAAACAGGGCACATCTAGCGGAGTGGAAGGGTCACAGCTATACAAAAATACTGCCTCAAAATTTAATTATACAACTAAATACTCTCTGAGATAAGCTGACTACATGTGCCATACTGACTGGTTTTGTAGAGTATTCCCTCAGTGATACAATCTCCATCCTGCAACCCAACAACCCCGGTGCCTGAGAAACATTTAAAAGTAACAGGAGAGATACAGAAGACCAGAGAGATTACCAAGTACAGCCAACATTTAAGAGCAAGCTCTGCCTAGATGGGTGAAAACAAACTACATCACATTAACCTATGGTTTTTGGCAGCAGAAGAAGTGGAACAAAGTTGTCAGGTTGCTTTGAGTGCAGACCACCAGAGGAGCACTAGAGTCAATAAACTTCAAAATGTTACCAAACACTTAACTATAGCAACCTACCCACACCAAACTGTCACCCGGTCTCACCTCAGCAACCTTCAATCCAGTAGCAAAATAAGAGCTGGACTGAAAAAGCAAGCCAAAGAAAGGAACTTTTAAACAGTGAGATGTTTTGAGTATTACAGTGAGACCTTTTGGTCAGTATGTACACCCAGCATTACACCTTACCCAAAGTAGTCTTTCAAATACTTAACACAATTAGTATCAGTGTTCAAAAGTTCAACCAAGTCCTACATTATGCAGCAGCTAGATAACACTGACCCACAAAATGCCCTACCTTTTCAGAATTACAGCTACCCATAACACAATGAATGAGAATTACACATACGGTCAACCAAAGGTAGCACCCAAAAAGTCCCTCCAAACACAAGGCTCACTAGCCAATCAAGTTGATCCAAGACAACACAAAGGAAAACAAAGCTACAAAAAACAGTGTTAGCTCATGCCTGATGAGCTAATGCTTTCCACCAAATTGCTAGACGTAAAGATACAACAATCAACATTTAAAGAGAACCAATTCGGTCACTATTATACAACCCCAGTTGTAGGGGTGGGCAATATGGTCATAATATCATAACACGTTTTTGTTTTTTTTACAGTAAAATCACAATCACGATTTTACAACAGGGTATTAGGGCCAAGTATGAAAAACAAAAATGCGTACTAGGGGGAGGGGGGTAATATTTCGAGAAAATGTTGCAGATCTATGAGATTAAAATGTCAAATCTACGAGAAAAAAACTTGCAGATTTACAAGTTTAAAACTAGCAAATCTATGTGACAAACTTGCAAATTTATGAGTTTAAAAACTAGGAAATCTGCAAGAATAAAAAATAAAAAAAATTCATTAGATTCAAAGTCAGAAAATAGTGTTTTATTTTTCTCCTCAAGTGTTTGGATTTACGGTCAATGTATCTTTGGGGTCCGTGTATTAGGATCACAAAAATTAAAATTACTAAAAGAGAAAACAACTTTTTTCATATTCTCTGACTGGAAGTTTCCATTTCCACAGTAAAGCAGCTGTGAGGACGGAGCTGTGTCAAGTTTTTTCTAGTAGATTTGCTAGTTGTTCATCTCTTTTGTCATAGATTTACAATTTAAATCTCAGAAATCTGCGAGATTTTTCTCTTTTGGCTCTAATACGCCGTCGTATGATCTTATCAAGGTTTTTCTACATTGATTTTTAATTATTTTGCAAGTTATTGAACAGTGAAACCAAAGTATTTCCCTATGTGAAAACATAGCCCTAAAAGAAAAAATATATAACTAAGCGTTTAGGCCAAAGAACCTTTCTGAACAGATTTGAATCAGTTTGTGCAATTTTGCCAACTTGTGCCAAATACAATGGACAAAACGCTGCCTAAAGCTACCTGTTGCCTCTGCTGGCTGTGGTGAGTAGTGTTATTTTTGACGGCCTGTTTTACTTTTAGTCTAGTCTAGTTTTAGTCGACTAAAAGTCTGAGCATTTTAGTCTAGCCTTAGTCGACTAAAAGTCTGAGCATTTTAGTCTAGTTTTAGTCGACTAAAAGTCTGAGCATTTTAGTCTAGTTTTAGTCGACTAAAAGTCTGAGCATTTCAGTCTAGTTTTAGTCGACTAAAAGTCTGAGCATTTTAGTCTAGTTTTAGTCGACTAAAAGTCTGAGCATTTTAGTCTAGTTTTAGTCGACAAAAACGTATGACATTTTAGTCTAGTTTTAGTCAAAGAAAATTGTATATTAGTCTCTTTTTAGTGATGCAATTATATTTAATCAATATAATAAAAGTACCTAGTAGTATTGACGAAACCAACATTTTCTTTTAGCCAAATCCATGCAGATATCTTTAGTTTACATGCATGTACAGGTCTAGAATAAGTAATACAATTTATGTTGATGCCAAATTAAGTTCAGTGTTATTTGCTCTGTGCAATACAAAACTAGTGAAAGTATTTGGCCAACAAGGGGAAGTTTAGTGCACTTATAGAGTAAGTCAGTCAGGTAGGAACTAAAAACACACTTTACACTCTCTCACAAATAAATACACATACACACGCTAGCCACGTGTGCGCGCACACACACACGCTAGTCTGCTTGCATTAACCCAAACAGAAAACAGTCTACTTACCAATTGTCAAAGCTTTCCAAACAAGCAGATAGTAGAACAAGATCAGAGACTAATAGCTCAGCCTAAAAAGTACACAGCACACAGCTGGACCAAATCACCTAATCAGTATGTGCAATCATAAGCATGTGCCTGTTTGTACCTAAGGCACAAACAAACTTACCAACAAAACAAACTGAACAGACAAGGCCCCATTTGTTACAACTCGGCTCCTAGACTACACAAAGGATGGGAGACCGGACGACTTTCCCGTCTTAAATTAAAAACCCTCGCAGAGTCGTGTAATTGTGACTTAATAACATTTCATAAAATTCTGAAGCAGTGGATAAAATCTTGTGGCAGCAGGCTGTAGAGAGAATGGGAAGGCTATCCATTCATAAAACACAAATTATTTAATTAGTGTTGACATGTAAAGTGTATTTTGAAAATCCTATTTTCAGCCATGTTTTTGTTTGAATTATTTATATATAGCTTTTTTCCTATGATGATATGGTCCATTATCTTAATGGTTTGTCTCAAATCTTGATTCATTCATTGATAGCCCCTGGATGGAAAATTAGTCAAAGTTTCATTTATTACAAGCAATGTGTCTGAAGAGGGCTCAGAAAACCAGTAGAGCTCTAAACAGGTTACAGCTTTATCTGTCAGAGGTTGTCACCATTAACTCTACTTCAAAGCAAAACTCTCTCCAGCTGGAGCATTCAGGAGCTTAACCGTATTAGACTCTATAAAATATGAATGTAGTCTTTCTGAAAAGCCAATATGAAGCTCAATCTTGGTGGCTCCAGCCGACGGCAACTTGGCAGTTCCTGGCTCTGCGTGATTCGGGTCTAATCAGAAGTGGTCAAAGAGGTGGAGCTTGTATGGAGCTGAGGCTGGTCGAATGAAGTCTACACAAGTGCGGTTCCATTAGGGTCGAATACCCGGAATGAGGTGGATTTCGCTGAAACACCCCAATTTGCATGTGAGTCGCGTAAGCGGCCGATTGTTGTCCGTCTCACAGAGCAGGGACGTTTTTCTCATGTTGGTAAACACACAGAATTGTTGGCGAGAACAAAACCATGAATCAGAGGACTAGTATGTTATTTTCTAATTGTTCGAAGGCACAAACGTTTGAAATGTACCAGCCGCCAAACATCAGGTGATCCAGTTTTGACTGCACTTTTGGGAAGCTGTCAAATTGTCCATCTTTATATACACTCTATGGGTTACACTCCTAAGTGGGGCCCAAGGACTCTTTGCTGACTCCCCAAAACCTCCTATACACAGGAAATATGAAGAAAACAGTAAATCCAGGCAGAGGGCAGGGCCTCTGCAGACATAAACATCGCCACACACTTCTAGTGGCTCATAAGTGATGACTGAGAGTTTATTTTTGCGTCTGAGTCTGTAGATTGTTTTTAGCGAAATCCTTTACACCTGTAAATCAGACTATATGTACTGTACATTTTCTAGCCTGTTAGATTGCATTTTGTAAGGCCCCGCTGTTGTTTTCCTGCATCCAATCTACTGTGACAAGAAGAACGTACTGTTCAACAGTGGCTGTAGCTCTGGTAGCGCTTGGGCTGCATGAGTAACGTCAGATGGAAATGAAAAGCTTGTCTCACTCACTTTCAAGTGTTCGTTGTTCCAGTTAACACCTTTTCTAGTGATATTTTTTGATGGGGATCATACAGTGACCTTTTTTATTTCTGTTTTCTCACAGGTATAAACATTTCCTACAGGATCTGACTGGCAACACGAGTCCAGACAACCCAGAGTTTCAGCAGTTGTCAAGTAAGCATCTTTTCGGATCATGCTGCTGCCTTAACAATCATTTTACTGCATCTCAAGGGGGAAAAAAATGCAGATTAAAGACTGTGCTTTTATGGTGGAGCAATGTGTCTGGAGCAAATTTGCACAAGCGTGAAGCTGAGGCTGATGTTTGCTAGCGACAGCAACCTAACAACTAGTACAAGCGTGTGCTGATGTGCTTTGCATCACTTGTCGAAGACTTTAGGCTCACTCATGGGGGAACTCTTCCTACCTGTGGCAAGCAGTTCAGAGCGCCAGAGAGTTAAGTAAAGCTGTACAAATACAGAATGTAAGGCCAGTCCTAGAACAGCAGGAAAACAAAACCAAACAATACAAAAACCTGCAAAGACTTTCATTTCAGCAGTCAGACTCTGTCATAGTGAAAGACAGCCCTCATTATCTCCAATTGAGGAACAAAGGGAAGTGCTCTCTTTCCCTTTCATTCCTCATTTGTTGTTATTGTCACAGCGCTGCTCGGCTAGCAGAGAAAATGAAAGCCAGGCAAAGCTCAATATGCGTGTAAGTTCCAGTTCGATGTGGATTTTGACATAATTAATTGGGAGCGGATCAGAGGATATTAAGCGGGAGCTATATTAATAAAAAAATCTTCAACATCAACACGAATCCCGATAATGACTAATTTTGGTCGTCAAATAAACAGCGAATCTGACTCAAGTGTGAATGTACACAAGGAATTATTTATGTGTATCAATTAAAATCTCATTGCTGGTGTGCTGCCTTTGCTTACAAATTAAAACAGCCCCTGACTCTAAGATGAAGGTACATTTCTAAATGTGCTCCACCATCGCCTCTTCCTCTTCTCATTAGAGATCCTTTTATAAAGTGTGTGTGTGTGTGTGTGTGTGTGTGTGTGTGTGTGTGTGTGTGTGTGTGTGTGTGTGTGTGTGTGTGTGTGTGTGTGTGTGTGTGTGTGTGTGTGTGTGTGTGTGTGTGTGTGTGTGTGTGTGTGTGTGTGTGTGTGTGTGTGTGTGTGTGTGTGTGTGTGTGTGTGTGTGTGTGTGTGTGTGAATGTCCTATAGTCAGCATGGTTTGTATTGTAAAGGGAATTATTTAAAAAAGAAATTCCAGACAAATCACATTGTATATGATTAAGCAAACTAGCAGATAGAATCACAAGGTTTTTTGTTGTTTTCTCCTGTTGTGCTGCTCAGTGTCAGTTTGCTCTTCCTCTTCTTTGTCTCCCCCCCCACACACACACACCCCACACCCCCCAGCTCTCCTTTTTCCCCTCGCAGTGCATTCTGGCTGGATTTAATTGTTGTAATTGCAGTGCTTCAGGGGTTTTCATCAGCCCGCTTTAATACGACACTAATGCCCGACTCCGCTGTAGTAACCATAACCAAGGCCGACCTGATGCAACTCTCAAACTCCGTCAGATTTAACAACAACAGTTAACAGGCCTCGTGCCGTGGTCAAACACAGTCTAAATAGTGAATAAACGAAATAAAAAGCTGTAAGAAGTGGAAGATGGCTTCAGAATATCTAATGGGCTGGATGTATTATTAATGCCTCGGCCGGAACTCAGCCCAAGAATACTGTAATTAGGAGTTGTTGTTTTTCTAAAGCAGGCAATGGAAAAATATTCCAAACACGTACAACAAAGGGAAAAAGTCTACACGGATGCCTTGTTTGGTTTACATTGTAATTGTTGTGAAGTTAAGCGAGCCAATTAGGCCGTGATTATTTTAGTGTAGACAAGTCGCCCTGAGGATCAAGTTCATCCGCTGAGTTTCAGTGCTCGGAACAAAAGCAGGAAAGTTGAGCTTGAAATTAGAATCCATCTGTTTGTTGTTATTTTGGACGCGTTAATGATGTAGTTTCTAAATGTTTACAGCAATTATTAGAGCTGGCACAGTAATTGGATGCTTCTGGGTTTTTTTATGTTTCGCCTATTTGTTCTGGTAAGACTTTAAAGCTTTGTGCAAAAAAAAAGTTTGTGAAAGAGTTCTTTACATGCAGGTACTTTAGATTTGGCAGTTGATCGTTCGATTACAACAAGACTCTGAAAAACTGACTCAATCCGGTAGGCTACTGTGTGCGTTATTTCCGTTTGCTTCTAACCTTGTTTCCGTGTGTTGGGGATGTTTTACTTTGCTTTGTGCCTCATTATTATATAGCCTATTTATTTCACTTTCAGACCACAGAAAAAGTTCTAAGTTTAGATTAAGAAACTATGACGAGGCAGCGGAATTAATGTGTGTCTTGCTCAGTATGTGACATGCACAAACATCTAGGCCTTACATGCAACGATTCCTAGTTTAATGGACCTTAATGAAGATTACTGGTCTACCAGGAAAATTCTAAGTCGGGGGCACCCCTATTAAACTCTCTAATATCAGCGTCTGCCCCAAAATCCACTATTAATCAGCTGTAAAGAGGATCAGGGGTGGGCTCAGAAAAGGTCGTATGTAGAAGGAGATACATTCAGAAGGCCATCCTTATTGACTGTCCGTACATATACTTATTAAAAGGAATGCACTAAATAATAATCACGTATCTGTTACTACAGAAATTACGTACGGAGCAATGAAGGCAATCAGCTGACCGGTAGTATAAGAGCAATAAAATCAGCCTAGAGAGAAGGGTCATGGTTGTGAATGGGTCCCAAAACACAGGACTTTCCCATCTGGGGACCAGTGTTCATGTTCTGGAAGTACTAACCCAAACTACAGCCTTTTTTTCTAATCTTTACCAGGTCGTTTGGGTGCCTAAACTTAACTGTCCCTATTACTTACCAGTCACTGTTTCAGGGCGTTGAATAAAACATCATATTTCGTAAGATATCATACGTACCCATTGGTGAGAGTATGTGGAAATTGTGTGCTTATTTGTGTGTGTGTATGTGTGTTTCCTTTAGGGGCAGTGACGGCGATATGCGAGGTGTCCCAGCGTATCCAGAAAAATATGCGGTGCCATGAGAACCACCTGCAGCTTTGCCGGGTGCAGAAACTGCTGAAGGGGCGAAAGACGAAGGTGTCTGCTGCAGGTTAGAGCCTCTGATCACATATTCGTTTCATCCCAACCCCAAAGGAAACCACCTCCTTCTTCTCTTTACCTCTTTCTGCTTCTATTGCTCTATGTCCTTTGGGACACTCTGGGGTAGAGGGAGAAGCAAGGGTAGTATAAACTAAAATAATAATGTGTTAAGTATGGAGGCACGTGGCTGGATTGCTTTTAATCAGCGGTATTCATTGAACATTGTGCAGGAAACTGAAGTATTTTGCACATCACACTAAGCACACTGTATTACTAGAGTGTTGCTGCTAACTGTTAGTGAGTGGATGTGCTTTTCCCCTTCATCCTGCCTTCACTCTTGCTAATTTATTCCCTTCTTCCATTGTTGTTCCCTCTCTACTTGTGGAGCGGTGGCCCTTTTCTTCCTGCCACTCCCCCTCCTGTTGTTTGTCTGGCCTCCTCGTTGCTCCGCTCACCCTGCCAACCTCCCCCAGGACCAATTAGAGCCCAGCCTCATCTTGCGGACCAGCAGATAAAAAGGAAGCCAAAGTGTGTGTGTGTGTGTGTGTGTGTGTGTGTGTGTGTGTGTGTGTGTGTGTGTGTGTGTGTGTGTGTGTGTGTGTGTGTGTGTGTGTGTGTGTGTGTGTGTGTGTGTGTGTGTGTGTGTGTGTGTGTGTGTGTGTGTGTGTGTGTGTGTGTGTGTGTGTGTGTGTGTGTGTGTGTTGGATATGAGTGAATGCATTTGCGCACATAGCCACGTATGTGTGTTTTTTTGCTTGGATATGCAGGCTTTTTTTTTTTAATGTGTGTATATCCGGATGTGTTAGTGAAGGCCGGGAGTGAGCGCTGAATAGCAGCTCATCTCTCTAATGCCAATGTGGGAAGTTTCAAAAGCTTCCTCTCATCCAAGTTCTCAGGCCCTCGCAACTCCGCCGGCTTCCTTTCCAGCTAATAAAGCTCCGGTCCCACCAGGCAGACTTCAGAGCAACAGCAGCACCACCACCCCGCCCCACAACCCCACGCCGACCCATTCTCCTCCCTCCCCACCAACACCACCTCTAATGTGGGTAAAAGAAAAGCGCTCTGCCTTTTACAGATGAGAGGCGTCGAAGCCCCTCAAACATATTAAGTAGCTCTGTAGGAGATGAGGGGGGCGATTGTGAGACACAAAGGCTGAATCAATGGGACATCGATACAGCAGACAGTTGGCCTGTTTCTCTGGGAAGCTGCATATTTGTGTCTGTATGCCTTTTCCTTCAATTTAAAACAAAGACGTCTCACATTTTCTATCTTGTTTCACATGGATTTTTTTCTAATGTATGTCCCTTTATGTTCTTGACTGATGCACCTCATTTAAAAAAATAATAATTCTCAGGTGTCTTGAGGTCAATCAGACTCAATAAAATAAGCGTGATTGTACGTTTTAAAACAAACTTAGGTGGTTCCAGTTTCTCCAATATGAGGATTTACTGCTTGTCTCTGTTTTAATATCATTATAACCCGAATATGTTTGGGTTTCAGACAGTAGATCAGATCAAAGAAACATTTTGGAAGCACCAGTTGGAAATTGTATCTGTTCTATTTTACAAATACAGTACCAACAGATAACTTTTCGGTTTTAACTCATCATTTTTTATAGTAAATGTTGATTTCACAATGTAACGGCTATAGAATGACACCACCAGCATTTAGATTGGTTCCCTATAAGACTTGTTTTAACCGCCTGCCACCGGTTACAAACTCCTGACATAATGACAACAAAGGGAGAGGAAAGAGCCTGAGGAGTGACTGTACTTATGAAGGTAATACAATTAGAACACAGAGGCTTCTTAGTCTGAACAAAGACAGCAAACTTTTTCCTTTCACATCGTCAAGAGATGCACATTACAGCTTCACTACGTCAGAGAATCAGAAATACTTTACTTCCTTTCTTCCTTTCATACTATCTCTAGACATAACTTTACAACACATCACTGATTACCAGAGAGAGGAAAGTCAATGAAACAGCTTACAACTCAATTAAATGGTGACCGTAGCTATCATCAGGTAGGCCAAATCAGTCAGTAAAGCCTGCCTACTGTAATACCTTGCTTTATCAGAGCACTGAAATTTGCTTTAGTGGTTCAAATTGGGATTCATACACTTTTGTCATGCTTTGGACTGTAGCCAGTCTGCTAGCTTTAGCCATGTTATTAAAATTATGAACAAGTAACTGATGGATCCAGTGACCGGAGGGTCACCATCTCCATTGTTCAGTTTGTGTGGAAACAAATGGAGAAACTTTGGAAGAGGCCCAATTTGGCTTCACAGCTTTTCACAGTTTGATCCCATGGCAAGATGATCTCTAATATGGGAATGTAACTAGCTGCTAGCAAGTCACACACACACATTCTGTCAAATTTGGTGCAGATTTTGAGTCGGCTGTGATTTCTGACATTGGTATTGGTTTCACAACATGGGTTATTAAATAGGTAATCAAAATAATCAGTTGTTGCAGCTGTAGTGGGCTTTGGAAATTAGCAGAAGCTAATAATGCTGTGATTAATTGGTTAATTTAGGGCACATTTTCTGTAAACATTATAATATATATATGTGTTATATATTTTTTTTTACAGAAAATGTGTTATATACTGTACATATATAAAGTTTATATAGACATATATGTATGTATGTATGAATGTATGTATCTAGCACATTTTCTGTAAAAAAATGTATTAATTTTTTTTACAGAAAAATGTGTTAGGTACGGCTTACTGTTCATAAATATATATATATATGCGTATATATAAATATATATGTATATAAAGGTATATATATATATATATATATATATATATATGTATCTCATCTCATCCCATCTTCAACCGCTTATCCGGGGTCGGGTCGCGGGGGCAGCGGCTCTAGCAGGGGACCCCAAACTTCCCTATCCCGGGCCACATTAACTAGCTCTAACTGGGGGATCCCGAGGCTTTCCCAGGCCAATGTGGAGATATAATCTCTCCACCTAGTCCTAGGTCTTCCCAAGGCCTCCTCCCCAGGAGGCATCCTTACTAGATGCCCGAACCACCTCAATTGGCTACGTTCAACGCAAAAGAGCAGCGGCTCTACTCCGAGTTCCTCACGGATGGCTAAACTTCTCACCCTTTCTCTAAGGGAGACTCCAGCCACCCTCCTGAGAAAACCCATTTCGTCCGCTTGTACCCGCGACCTTGTTCTTCCGGTTATGACCCAGCTTTCATGACCATAGGTGAGGGTAGGAACAAAGATTGACCGATATATCGAGAGCTTTACCTTCCGGCTCAACTCTCTTTTCGTCACAACAGTGCGGTAGAGCGACTGCAACACCGCCCCCGCTGCTCTGATTCTCCGGCCAAACTCACGCTCCATACTTCCCCTCACTCGTGAACATGATCCCGAGGTTCTTGAACTCCTTCACTTGGGGTAAGGACTCATTCCCTACCTGGAGTAAGCAATCCACTGGTTTCCCGCTGAGAGCCATGGCCTCAGATTTAGAGGTGCTGATCCTCATCCCAGCCGTTTCACATTCAGCTGCGAACCGATCCAGTGAGTGTTGAAGGTCACTGACTGAGATGCCATCAGGACCACATCATCTGCAAAAAGCAGAGACGAGACCCTCAGCCCACCGAACTGCAACCCCTCCCCACCACGACTACGCCTCGATATCCTGTTCGTGATTTACACGGACAGGATATCGAGGCGTAGTCCGGTGACAAAGCGCACCCCTGGCAGAGGCCAACCCCCACTGGGAACGAATCCGACGTACTGCCAAGGATCTGGACACAGCTCTCGCTTTGGGTGTACAGAGATAGGATGGCCCACAGAAGTGACCCTCTCACCCCATAGTCCCGCAGCACCTCCCACAGTATCTCCTGAGGGACCCGGTCATATGCCTTCTCCAGATCCACAAAGCACATGTAGACTGGATGGGCATACTCCCAGGCCTCCTCCAGCATCCTTGCGAGAGTAAAGAGTTGGTCCGTTGTTCCACGTCCAGGACGGAATCTGCATTGTTCCTCTTCAATCTGAGGTTCGACTATAGGACGAACCCTCCTTTCCAGCACCTTGGAGTAGACTTTACCAGGGAGGCTGAGTAGTGTGATACCCCTGTAATTGGCACACACCCTCTGGTCCCCCTTTTTAAATAGGGGAACCACCACCACGGTCTGCCACTCCCTTGGCACTGTCCCAGACTTCCACGCAATGTTGAAGAGACGTGTCAACCAAGACAGCCCCTCCAAACCCAAAGCTTTCAGCTTTTCTGGATGAATCTCATCAATCCCTGGGGCTTTGCCACTGTGGAGTTGTTTGACTACCTCAGTGACTTCCGCCAGAAATATTGACAATGATTCCCCATCAACCTCCAGCTCTGCCTCTACAAAAGAGGTCGGATTAAGGAGTTCCTCAAAGTGCTCCTTCCACCGCCCGATTACCTCATCCGCTGAGGTCACCAGCCTCTCGTCCTTACTGTAAACAGCTTGGACGGTTCCCCGTGTCCCCCTCCTGAGGTGTTGAATGGCTTTCCAGAAACACCTTGGTGCCGCCCGAAAGGCCTTCTCCATGACTTCTCCGAACTCCTCCCACACTAGCTGCTTTGCCTCTGACACAGCAGAGGCTGCAGCCCTTCTGGCCCGTCGGTACCTTGCAACTGCCTCCGGAGCCTTCTGGGATAACATATCCCAGAAGGCCTCCTTCCTCAGTCGGACATGTATCTATATAGATATTTATATATATTAGTGGTGGAACGGTTCACAAAATCCACTTTTTGGTTCATATCACGGTTTCGGGTCACGGTTTTTCGGTTCGGTTGTTTTTTCTATTTCTTTTAGGTTCTAAAAATACCATGTATCAGATCTGTAGCCTAATAATTAGATTATTTTATTAATCAGATATTCTTAAGGACATGTCATGCAATCATGCAAAAACTGAAATAATGAGGCAGCTTGTTTAGGGATTACTGTAACAATCTTAAATCAAAGTGAAGTGAGATTTTGAAACAGTAGGAGAGACATTGCTGCATTTACGCATTTATATATTTAGTTGGCAAAAAGGTAAACAATTGTTTGCCTTCTAGGTAAGAATATAAACACTTTTACATTATCAAATCTTAGAAAAAATTAAGCAAAAAGGGTTTTCTTTCACTAAAATACGCACAAACAGCAATCACTGAACTGACTGAAATAGGCTACATCAGGTCTTTTCAATTAATTTGGAATTGGGGCAGAAATTTTCCAAAATGAGGGGCCGGGAAAATATGAGCATCACAATAATGGATATTGTAAAACAATGCAGCAACATAGGAGTGCATATATTGTCTTTATTTTATCAATGTAAATATTAGTCATGACCTCAAAGTGCAACAAGCTTGTCAAAAAACAATCCTTGTTAAATGAACAAACCTGTTAACCAGAGGTTTTCACTCAATTATTGGACTAAAGTAAAGTTTGAGGCTCTTGTCCTTTACGTGAGTATTTTATTTACATGCTACTTAATTCTTCTACTCCACTACAAATCAGAGGAAATATTCTATTTTTTACTGCACTGCATTTATCTGATTACTTCAGTTACTAGTTACTTTACCAGGCTGACAAGCACATATGAAACATTAGTTTATTCATCAAAAACTGGAATGACACAAATGAACGTAACATAAATGCTGAGTAGCATGATTTTTCTGAAAATGCCATCTCAACCCATCCGCTTTACACTCAGATATGGCTGCAGAGTTAACACAGGCGTCACAGTGAGGGAAACAAAAACTTCTCAGTCCATTCTCCAACCTTCCTTTTTTCAGAGCAGAAAGAGACATTAATGTGTTGATTTAACCACGGATTTAACCAGACAGAAACAAACAAACAGAGCGGAGCTTAGCGAGCTGCTTCCAAGAGGATTAAAAACCCACAAAGAAGAGCGTAGCGAGAGCTCAGCGAGAGCGTGCGCAGTGGGGACGTGCGTAGCGGGAACGTGCGTAGCGGAAATGTGCGTAGCGGAAATGTGCGTAGCGTTATGGCTGCACACCTACAGGGAGAGCATGGGGCAAGTCTACCAGCGTGCAGAGATGTAGCGCTGAGACGTAGCGCTGAGACGTAGCGCTGAGACGTAGCGCTGAGACGTAGCGCTGAGACGGACACAAGAGAGGACAGCGGTCATGAAGGCTTACACTACGTTGCACCTCATAAACCGAACAATTCTCTATGTATATGTATATTGTCACACAAAGCCCAATCCCGGGGAAACCAATCTTATTTTAAAGGCTCACATTCGCATCTAGGGCTTCCGAGGCTTGGCTGCCGGTGCGTATAAGTTTCAGAGTGAGAAAACTTTGATCTGCCAGGCTAACAGGTAAAGAGTGTTTGCTCAGCTGTTGCTTCATCAGCCTCCTCTGATGCCTGTCACTTGGATAGCTCGCCCTCCACCGTCCGACACTGGTTAGCGTTGGGACTCCATTGACAGTTCATTTGTATACATTTATGACACGGACAATAACTTGAAAACAACAAATCGGGCATCCTTCTCTCGCAGCGCTTACATAGCTGATCTGAATCATCCTCTTAATGACTCCGGTCCAACTCTCCAACCAACCGAGTCCTTTTGAGTGGGTAATCCACCGCCTTGCAGGACAGCCAATAGGAAGATAGTATGTCGTGATAATATCCCTATCTAATTAAAGGTTGAATATGTAGAATCTTTATAAAAAGCTATAGTTTAAAAAACACCCACCCACAGAGTGTTTTGAGGGGTACAGAATGAAAGTATTGCTTTTCCATAAAAACTATATTTAGTCTGAATTAATATTTAAAAAAAATTTGATGGGTTTGACAATGACTTTCTCTCCCGTTGTGTTTCCATGGTAGCAGCCAATAGCATTGTGCGTTGCTGGTTGCCAGGGTTGATTGTTGTTGGGTGCAGCTACTGTAGGCTGGCACTGGGTGAAATGGAGTTTGACAATCCTGCAGTTGCTTTGGAGCCTCAGTGAAGGGGGCATTATTTGTCCCAGCAGCTGAGTGATCGGAGACGGGCAAAAACCAGAGTCAATATAGGCCAAGCATTCACTCCATGGACTGAGAGAAAGGAGAGAAACGCCATTCAAACGCACACCCAAATGGCTACGGTTCTCCTTGATCGCTAACATCACTTTCATCTTTACTTAGCTGGAACGGCTAATGCTAACTGCTAACGCTAACTGTAAGTCAAACTCCTCTGCAATACTTGTTTTATGGAGCGGTTTACTGGAGGGTTGGGTTCAAACAGACTCAAACAGACTCCAACCTTTAACACAAAATTACATATTCTGGTTTTTATACTCCTGAGTTCACTTTAAGCTTTAATAATTAATTTCTTAAATAAAATTCTAATTTTCACTGGACCTCATCTCTGGCCTCCACTTAAATGCCTCCAGTATTATGCAGTCATAAACAAAGTACAAGATGCCTGTTATCTCTCCAAAACAAGGATGCCAGACCTAACCCTCATTCTGCCACAGCAGCTGCCCCCTGCCTCTGTTATTCCTCTGGCCTCGAACACATGAGGGGGAACAGGATCCTTTGTAGATCAATCTTTATATCCTGCCCCACCTTCCTCAGCCCCCCGCTCGGTCCAGCCCAAAATACTTTGTAGTAGAGCAGAGGTGCTCTTTGACAAGGGAAGCTGAAAGGCCTGGACATGGAGAGGAGTGCTTGGCACTTCCTGCTCTTTGAACCTGCTGCTGCCTCAAAGCACTGTGTATGGTCAGATGTAAGCAGGGGGTCTGAAAAGAATGTGGTCCACAAAGAGACTTCTGCTCTCCCAGAGCATATCCAACCTCTCTGACTCTGTCAACTTTGTCTATCAGGGGGTCTGATAGGGGATATCTGATACAACTTTAAAGGTGAGGAAGACTGGCAGTGAATTGGGTTTGAATCCATTCTTAAAAACAAAAGAGTAAGAACATTATTTTTTTTTAAATTATTATTCTTACAAAAGATAGCAACTGTTTGGCATTTAAACCCATGATTCTTGTCCTTGTTATTCACCCAGATTACAAACCTCACCCACTAAACGGAAACCTCAGGACTGACTCCATAGGTGAAGACCTTTAACACGCACTTTCTGGTGAGATGTAGTTTGAATTGTGAAAGGAGCCCGAATATGTCTGTATAACCACTCCGCTCAATGTCTGACTGACTGAAATGTATCAGTTTCAGCACCCTGGACACTGGCAGCATTATGATACTTGAGCAAACATGGAACACATTACTGCTTATGCATAAATTAAATGTGATAACATTCTGTACACAGAATGATGATGTTTGATGTTACACATTTATTAAAATTTAACTGAAATGTTTGTGTGTATATATTTCTACAGCAAACATACCTGTATCAGCTTTTTAAATCACTGGTCCTGCAGGCTTGGACACCCTACATTTACAACCCCAATTCACATAGAGTTTGGATGTTGTGTAAAACGTAAATAAAAACAGAATACAATGATTTGCAAATCCTTTTAAACCTACATTCAACTGAATACACTACAAAGACAAAATATTTAATGTTCAAACTAATAAACTTTATTGTGTTGTTTTTTTTCAAAAAATTCCCTCATTTTCAATTTTAAGTTCTGCATTATGTTCCAAAGTAGCTGGAACAGGGGCAACAAAAGACTGGGAAAGTAGAGGAATGAAACTAATGAAACAACTGTTTGGAACATTCCACAGGTTAAAAACAGGTGAGAGTCATTATTGGGTATAAAAGTGGCTTCTCCCAAAAGTTCAGTGGTTTGCAAAGAAAGGATGGGGCGAGGTTCACCACTTTGTGAACAACTGTGTGAACAAATACTCCAACAGTTTAAAAACAAGGTTTCTCAACGTACAATCTTAAGGAATTGAGGGATTTCATCATCTCCAGTCCATAATATCATTAAAAGATTTAGAGAATCTGGAGAAATCTCTGCACATAAGTGATAAGGCGGAAAACCAACACTGAATGCCTGTGACCTTCGACCCCTCAGAGTGCACTGCATTAAAAACTGACATCACTCTGTAAAGGCTATAACCACGTGGGCTCGGGAACACTTCTGAAAACCACTGTCAGTTAACACAGTTCATCTCTGCATCTACAAGTGCAGTTAAAACTCTACCATGCAAAGGTAAAGCCATATATCAACAACACCCAGAAACACCGTCAGCTTCTCTGAACCCTAGCTCATCTGAGATGGACTGATGTAACGTGGAAAAGTGTGCTGTGGTCTGACGAGTCCACATTTACATTTGAAATCATGAACTTGTCAGTAAGGACCGACGCTGAAATCATCAGACAAATTCAAAGAACAAGAGACTCTGCTGTTTATGATCGAATTAAGGATGGGCTTGGTCGGCACTGTGTAATTCTGTGTCATGTCACAGATGTTATCACATCTGCTCAGCTGCAGCATGTAAACATACCAGCAAATGTCACTCGGAGCAACGCAGGCATTCCATTGGAGTCTTCTTCCTGGCACTGGAGCGCCTCACATGCAGAATAGGGGCGTTTCGGTGAAGGACACCTGCCTTATTCCGAGTATTCAGCCCTAATGGAAACGTGCCTCATAGCTCTTAAAATGATCTTGACACACTACATTCAACTTAATGAAATGTCCTTTTTTTTTGCAATTATGAGGCCAGAGAATGCATTTGTACCAGAATATAGACCTTTCCTGTAACATGTCAGTTATCGCAGGGATAAAAGTCTCCGGTCTATCAGTTCACTGTGAAAGAGCTGAGAGATGGGTTTCATGAGGAAATCTCCTACTATAGTTGTCTTTTATTCAATACTGAGTGTTAAGATGATAGGTCTGACTGAGAGTAACAACGCGTTCAAATGTTGCTATCTGTCTTTAAAGAATCGTATAAGGCTCAATCAGGGTTTTATTTATATAATATTTAATAGAACGATCACATCCACTGCTCCAATCTCCACACAACACCTGAGAGACTCAGGGCGTGTGTCTCGACCATTACGTTTGAGACCCATGGCATTTTAAAAGCAATTTGACCCCCGCCTGGCCCCGCAACTTAATCTCATTGGGCTTGTCTGTAGCTGAAAATGTCCTTTCTGAGTCCCAGAGGCACAGCTCTGGCCACTCAGGCTAAATGCAATCACAGGCTACTGGCTTGGGCAATTACAAAAACACCCTGGACCCAGGCTGAATTTTTCATCTTATCTATCCAAATGTCAGCCTCTTGCTTATTAGCTATCATCACGCTGCTGCCAATCATGGTGAAAGAGATGAGAGCTTTCCTCACAGCCACACCCCGACGTGCCTACCTCCTACTGAGTCTGTCTTCGATTATCTTACGTCCAAATTTATCTTTTCAATTCAGCATGGCTTAGTTAGTCTCATTCATTTTATTCTCTGCAGTTCTGCAATCGGATTCTGAGGGCTCTATGATCTCTATGATCATATACTATTATTATTACCCATAGAAATGAATTCATGTTATTACCACATTTACACTGACACTAATGTTGATGTCAGTCTGAATGAAAGTGTTCTAGATGTGCGGTTCAAAAGCATTTGATCAAATCTCTTATTTTTCTTTCATGTTCTTGAAATTAAAATAATACGTCTATGAAGAGCTACAACTGAAATGCGTCTTTATCTGTTACGCAATGCAATGCAGTTTTGTAAGGTTCTGTGTAGTTCTGTGGTTTAAACAGTACCGATATGGACCTAATTCTGCGCTCTTGAGCATGTCAGAGGTGGTGAGCAGGGATTAACTTGTGACAGCAGTCTGGGTCAAATGGGGCAGTTCTGCGTGCTCAGCGGAGCTTGTCTTACACAGGTTTCCTGTATGGCAGCGGTAGAGGATGACCACTATATCATAATGCCCTTTGCACTCTACAAAAGGCAGAAGGGTTTCAGCTTTGGGGCTATGATTGTGTTGCACTAGTGATTTCTTCATCCAGTGCTTTATTATTTTCATTTTGTTTCCCACCACGGAGTTTCACCAGTGTATGCTTTTACTAGTAATGCTGCTGTGTAAATGTGTCGATCTGTAGCCATGTCCAGTCATAGACTGTGTAGTGTAAGCCACCCCTCGTCTTGTACTATTTAGCCTAAGACAAAACAATCAATGGACCAAATAGCATTCAGACTACACCCGCACTCCTACATGAATTGTTAGGTCTCTGTAAATCATGACTACGTCATAGAGTGTGGTGTTGACCTACTCCATATGTTTTAAGGAACATTTCTGCTCCATTTCGTGAGTAAATAGAGACGTACTTCATCGTTCTCAGCGTCTCTGCCCTCATGCTTTAATGTGTTCTTCATGTTGGAATGGACGTTGAGCAAAACATCCTCTAGAGGTCGTTCGATTCAAAAGTTACTCCAATAAAGTTTGAAAAAAAAAGAAGTTTATGACAACAACAAACATGGTGCCGGTGAAGTGACAAAATGTGCAGTGGAACAAAAAGGTTGTGCTTGGATATTTATCTACTGAGTTATTTTTGATGACTTGAGACCGCAGCCTGCTTGAGCAGTGCAACAACCATTTCACCTTCAGGTAACACTCATCGCGCATGTGGAAAAATCTGGGATTTATATAGTTAATTTATGTGTTGAATGATAAAGTAGAAATACTATTTTCACAGTGTTGTTTTAAGATTAACTTCTGCAGCCATAGCACAGCCCTAAAATGCCATCAGACCCCATCCATAGTTGGTTGGAAACCTTAAATGTCCATAAAAAGACACAACATCAGTCTCTGTGTCTGATATAAGATCCGTACCAGTTGTCTGGGATGATGATTGTTTCTGTTTTTTTCTGTTCTTCCTTTCCCAGGGAGGTGGTACATCCGTGAGGGCTGGCTGAAGGTGGTTCCTACTAAAGGTGCTGATGCTAAGCCCAAGATGTTCTTCCTGTTCTCCGACATGCTGCTGCAGGCAAAGCGCTGCAGCCCGCTGCAATTCAGCAACGGGGATAAGTTTGCTGGCCAGCACGCCTATCCCCTGAAGGACTGCACTGTGGAGAAGGTGTTTGGCCACACCAGGAGCCAGGGAGGCCTGCTCAGCGTGAGTGTTGTTCATGTGATTGTTCAGTTACCTTCCAAAATATTAGAGGGAACAGGAAGTTGGCCCGTTGCACAAAGCACCCTTTAGTCTTCTCCTTAAGGTTCCATTCAGATTATAAATCATACAATTACTCAATAGCGATTATAATGTGTGTATAACTTCAACACTGTAATGCAGTAAACATTTAATAATTGCGTAATTATTTATACTTTAAACTGCTTTAAACTGTAAGTATCAAGGTCAATTTAATATTTTGAATTAATTTAAAATCATACAAACAAATCTGGTGATTTGGTGACTTTGTTCATTCATAGAACCACGGTTATTACAGTAACCTAAACTGCCGCCCTAGCTATTTAAGCTAGCACATCTTGAGACGCTACAATAGTTTACAAACACTAACTCGAAAATACGCAAAGGTGTACACGCTAGAAATTAATAAACTTGCACCTCATGAGGGAGAAGTTAATGGGGGTTAATTGTCTGTCTGTCACTGCTCTGAAGCTGGTGCTGGTAATGTGGGACGTCTGAACCAGTGTTTGCTTGTGGAAAAGTTTCCTTCTCTGAGAGGACAGAAAGAGTGCGACCAGAAATGACAGCAAGAAGTGTCTCAACATAGGTTTTTTTTCTGTTCACGGGCTAACTTCATACATACTTAAACGCTCGCACTGAGTAGGGTGATCGCAGCAGGGCTTGCGATGTCACTACGCTGTCCGGTGTCGATGCACCACCTAGAACTGTATATTACTAACCCTGTATGGATGTGATATGATAACTTGATTGCATATTGTTGTTGTTGTCTGGCCTGGCTCAGGTTAAACCCTTTGAAAAACAAGAACAAATACATACGGAGAACAAATTAGGACTGCCCCCGACCAAGGACTTACTTGGTCGACCAGTGTGTCCAGAAAAACTGAATGGAAACGACAAAATTCTTATACTATTATATGTATATCTTACATGTTTTAAGGTGGTAGGTCATGTTCGTCTAACGTTACTTACATGTTTTTAAGGTGGTAGGTCATGTTCGTCTAACGTTACTTACATGTTCAAGGTTGTAGGTCCTGTCCGTCTAACGTTACTTACATGTTTAAGGTGATAGGTCATGTTCGTCTAACGTTACTTACATGTTTAAGGTGGTAGGTCAAGTTCATCTAACGTTACTTACATGTTTTTAGTTGGTAGGTCATGTTCGTCTAACGTTACTTACATGTTTGAGGTGGTAGGTCATGTTCGTCTAATGTTACTTAGATGTTTAAGGTGGTAGGTCATGTTCGTCTAACGTTACTTACATGTTTGAGGTGGTAGGTCATGTTCGTCTAACGTTACTTACATGTTTAAGGTGGTAGGTCATGTTCGTCTAACGTTATTTACATGTTTAAGGTGGTAGGTCATGTTCGTCTAACGTTACTTACATGTTTATGGTTCTAGGTCATGTTCGTCTAACGTTACTTACATGTTTAAGGTGATAGGTCTTGTTCGTCTAACGTTACTTAGATGTTAAAGGTGGTAGGTCGTGTTCGTCCAACGTTACTTACATGTTTAAGGTGGTAGGTCAAGTTCGTCTAACGTTACTTACATGTTTTAAGTTGGTAGGTCATGTTCATCTAACGTTACTTAGATGTTTAAGGTGGTAGGTCATGTTCGTCTAACGTTACTTACATGTTTGAGGTGGTAGGTCATGTTCGTCTAACGTTACTTACATGTTTAAGGTGCTAGGTCATGTTCGTCTAACGTTACTTACATGTTTAAGGTGCTAGGTCATGTTCGTCTAACGTTACTTACATGTTTTAAGGTTCATGTTCGTTGTGGTTGAGTGATGAAGTTTGCATGCGACCTTCTTGGGGTCATCCTTGTTTTCGAAGTGATCCCATATTTTAGACGTCTTTCCTGACATGATTGGATAATAATTATGAACTCTCTAACCGCGATGTCGAAGGGACCTGCCGTGTTAAAAAAAAAAAAAAAAGACACTGACAGTGAGTGAGTGTCAAGACTTCCTGTGTCTGGCCCTTCAAATTAAAAGCCCTCCAGCCTTTTAGTTCAGATTTTCACTTAATTTTGACAAGACACGGCTTCAAATGTTTTTTTGTTTTTTTCCCTACGACCAATGCACCAATTAAATTTTGGTCGGTTGATGATTTTTTGGTCAACCAGTGCTTGGTGGACTATTTGGGGGCAGCCCTAGAACAAATGTCGTCAAACTTTCTTGTATTATGTAGTTAGACAGTCAGTCATAAAAGAAAAAGAACAAAAATAAACTACTTTAATATAGATTTTACACTTTACAGCATTTTAGGCAGTATCGAAGCCATACTGGTATCTGTATGGAAGCAACTCTAATTTAATAAACTTGCACCTCATGAGGGAGAAGTTAATGGGGGTTAATTGTCTGTCTGTCACTGCTCTGAAGCTGGTGCTGGTAATGTGGGACGTCTGAACCAGTGTTTGCTTGTGGAAAAGTTTCCTTCTCTGAGAGGACAGAAAGAGTGCGACCAGAAATGACAGCAAGAAGTGTCTCAACATAGGTTTTTTTTCTGTTCACGGGCTAACTTCATACATACTTAAACGCTCGCACTGAGTAGGATGATCGCAGCAGGGCTTGCGATGTCACTACGCTGTCCGGTGTCGATGCACCACCTAGAACTGTATATTACTAACCCTGTATGGATGTGATATGATAACTTGATTGCATATTGTTGTTGTTGTCTGGCCTGGCTCAGGTTAAACCCTTTGAAAAACAAGAACAAATACATACGGAGAACAAATTAGGACTGCCCCCGACCAAGGACTTACTTGGTCGACCAGTGTGTCCAGAAAAACTGAATGGAAACGACAAAATTCTTATACTATTATATGTATATCTTACATGTTTTAAGGTGGTAGGTCATGTTCGTCTAACGTTACTTACATGTTTTTAAGGTGGTAGGTCATGTTCGTCTAACGTTACTTACATGTTCAAGGTTGTAGGTCCTGTCCGTCTAACGTTACTTACATGTTTAAGGTGATAGGTCATGTTCGTCTAACGTTACTTACATGTTTAAGGTGGTAGGTCAAGTTCATCTAACGTTACTTACATGTTTAAGGTGATAGGTCATGTTCGTCTAACGTTACTTACATGTTTAAGGTGGTAGGTCAAGTTCATCTAACGTTACTTACATGTTTTTAGTTGGTAGGTCATGTTCGTCTAATGTTACTTAGATGTTTAAGGTGGTAGGTCATGTTCGTCTAACGTTACTTACATGTTTGAGGTGGTAGGTCATGTTCGTCTAACGTTACTTACATGTTTAAGGTGGTAGGTCATGTTCGTCTAACGTTACTTACATGTTTAAGGTGGTAGGTCATGTTCGTCTAACGTTACTTACATGTTTATGGTTCTAGGTCATGTTCGTCTAACGTTACTTACATGTTTAAGGTGATAGGTCTTGTTCGTCTAACGTTACTTAGATGTTAAAGGTGGTAGGTCGTGTTCGTCCAACGTTACTTACATGTTTAAGGTGGTAGGTCAAGTTCGTCTATTGTTACTTACATGTTTTAAGTTGGTAGGTCATGTTCATCTAACGTTACTTAGATGTTTAAGGTGGTAGGTCATGTTCGTCTAACGTTACTTACATGTTTGAGGTGGTAGGTCATGTTCGTCTAACGTTACTTACATGTTTAAGGTGCTAGGTCATGTTCGTCTAACGTTACTTACATGTTTAAGGTGCTAGGTCATGTTCGTCTAACGTTACTTACATGTTTTAAGGTTCATGTTCGTTGTGGTTGAGTGATGAAGTTTGCATGCGACCTTCTTGGGGTCATCCTTGTTTTCGAAGTGATCCCATATTTTAGACGTCTTTCCTGACATGATTGGATAATAATTATGAACTCTCTAACCGCGATGTCGAAGGGACCTGCCGTGTTAAAAAAAAAAAAAAGACACTGACAGTGAGTGAGTGTCAAGACTTCCTGTGTCTGGCCCTTCAAATTAAAAGCCCTCCAGCCTTTTAGTTCAGATTTTCACTTAATTTTGACAAGACACGGCTTCAAATGTTTTTTTGTTTTTTTCCCTACGACCAATGCACCAATTAAATTTTGGTCGGTTGATGATTTTTTGGTCAACCAGTGCTTGGTGGACTATTTAGGGGCAGCCCTAGAACAAATGTCGTCAAACTTTCTTGTATTATGTAGTTAGACAGTCAGTCATTAAAGAAAAAGAACAAAAATAAACTACTTTAATATAGATTTTACACTTTACAGCATTTTAGGCAGTATCGAAGCCATACTGGTATCTGTATGGAAGCAACTCTAATTTACAGTAGTTAACACAGGATTTGTAGTTTCCTGTTTTACTGTAAAACAGTTGAGTAGAGAAAAGTAGAATATACTCATGGTGTTTTTGGGCAGCAGGTGGGGAGACATCTGCTCACTGATTTAAATATACACATGAGTGAGTCCTTAGCAGAGGCATTATTTAATTTCCACTTTTGATGTATGTTGCTTTGATTTGTCTTATTTACAGCCTTGACGGTTGCTGTTGAATCTACCAGACAGTGGTTCTCTGACTGTTTTCGAGCCTCACTGAATGAAAATGTAATTTAGTTCTGCTTGTCAGAGAGGACCTGTATCCACTCTCCACTCCTCCTCCCTAATGACTTCAGACCTTTGTTGAAAGAGCCAAAAAGTTTAACTTTTATAACGTGTCACTCCTCTCAGCCTGATCCATCTCCCAGGTCTCAGTACAGCTGCTGGCTGACAAATTGTCTAAATGATGTAGTCGCTGTCATGAAACATTCAAAGGGACGAGTCGCGCGTCATTGAGCAAGTAAGGAAAGTGTTTATGCAGCGAGTGTTTAGTGCCAGTGCTGCATGGTATCAATATTCATTTCAGTAGCCGCGCTCTCGCTGAAAGAGCTCTTTATGTTGTGCTACTAATGTGCTTCCCTGTGATGACAGCAGCTATATCGAGGTCTGATTACCCTATTGTCTGCTCACATTTCTGTCTGTCCTAAATGTTAGCAGCATTTGATGCTTTTTGACATTAAAAGATGAATATGTAGAATCTTTATTTAAATCTATATACTTTTAAAAACACACCCACAGGGTGTTTTCAGGGGTACAGAATGAAATTATTGCTTTTCCATAAAAAAATATGGGCGTTGCTGGTTGCCAGGATTATCTGTTGTTGCTACAGAAACAAGAACCATGTTAATTTGAGAGCTAGCTAATGGATTCCACAGCATTCAAAGAAAGACTTCCAGATGAAGACTGGCTAATGTTAAATACAGTTGTCAAATGAATTGATTAGTGTAAATGAGTGGTTCCCCTGTTTGATTTATCACTTACATGGAACAGGTTGAGCTCTGACACACTCAGCAACAAACCTGGCAACCTGACTGATGGAATTATGTTTTGTTGTTGTGACTACAGTCTTGAGACACTGGATGATGATGTTCTTCATTCTCCATATTCAACCTTTAAAGCTTGATTCACACAGCACCAGTAGTGTACTGTAGTGCTTAATAGAATAGAATAGAATAAAAATACTTTAATGATCCCAAGCTGGGAAATTGCAGTGTAACACGGCATTACACACGGACACATCAAAGCAGTAATATAAAATACAACTTAAAAGATACCTAAAAATAAAATGTATGAATAAGAGGACTAATTGTAGTGCAAATGTAAACATATAATAATCTAAGGTGCAGTGGACAGATTGTGGCTAAAACCAGACAGAAAATTAACCAGTTATAATTCAATAGCTGATTTTTAATTTATTAAGTATGTATCAATTTAGCCAAAACTGAGAATGTCGCACATTTAAGAAGCTTGAACCAGGAAATGTTTCATATTGTTTTTTACCTTTGAGCAAAACTAAATGACATATCAGAGTAAGAGTAATTTCAAATAGAGTTGCACTTAATGATTATTTGTTTATTCTGTTGATGCAAATGTAGCTGATTTACCTTCTTAATCAGCCATTAGAATCCTCTGTCATTCCATAGCATCCTTTATCAATAGTATGAATTTATTAGGGATGCACCAACTGGGAAATCCTGTCACTTATGCCGATGTTTCTTTGGTGTTTAATCCCCCAAAGAAAAGGATCAGTATAAAATATCTTATAAGTCATAAGTCATCATGCCTTCATTACACTCTTTAAATGAGCACAAAGTCAGTCATACACATGAAAAAGATTATTTCTTCAAACATTTTTAACATTTAACATTTAGCAAAATTGATGCAACATGAACATCGGCTGCTGCAATCAGTGAATATTATAAGACGATTGCAGTCAACAAGGCACATATGATCCTGATATCATTAAATCAGTGTATCTGTAGAAATAATGTATTTTGTAAAATCTGTAGCACAAAACCCAGATGAGTGTGAATTTCCAGGGCCTCTACGCAGTGTGGAAAAGTAGTGAATTTAATGTGAGTCATTTCCAGGTCTGGATAAGTTTGGGAAAATGTTTGTGTTGTTTGCAGAATACTATCTCACTTTCTAAAATTAAATATATTAATCTATACAAATCAAAACAAGCTTACCAACGCAGCATAGCCGACTTGTAGATGACATGAAACTAATTAAGTTGGCTGTAGAATGGTATTGGGTTACCATGGCTACCGCTCGCCGTAAGACTGCGATTCTCATTTACATTGCGTGCGGTTGAGTAAGCCGCCTGTTGTCGATAGCAAGAGTGTCATGGGTCGATGCAAGTTTTCCCAGGGCTGGCTTCATGATGAAAAATATAAAAGATGGTAAAATGATACCAGGTGGGAAAAACTACGTAACAAACTGTGCTTGAAATCTTTCAACATCTCCAACATGGCAATTTTAAGCCAAATTCAGCTGCAAAAGGATCCATTCATAGGTGTTACATAATAAGTATCTAACAATTGGTATTCAGATGTTAAATATTGACTGAAAAATCCTCAGAGAAGTCTGGAATTCTAAATGGAAAACGTGTAGGAGCCTTGAATTTGGTAATGTCAGTAGTTTGTATACTAGTACGGTGTCCAGCATGTGTGTTGCAGTGTGATGCTCTTGGCATGCCAAGTCGCAGATTGTCATGACCAAGCCTGTGGGACTTCATTTGTTGAAGGCAGTGTGAATTAAAAGCATCCTTCAAGGGACTAATGAAAAGGCTGCAGATGGGGAGATTAGTCAGAAGTAGGTGTGTGTGTGTGTGTGTGTGTGTGTGTGTGTGTGTGTGTGTGTGTGTGTGTGTGTGTGTGTGTGTGTGTGTGTGTGTGTGTGTGTGTGTGTGTGTGTGTGTGTGTGTGTGTGTGTGTGTGTGTGTGTGTGTGTGTGTGTGTGTGTGTGTGTGTGTGTGTGTGTGTGTGTGTGTGTGTGTGTGTGTGTCCTGTAACAGAATCTCTCAGTTGCTGGATCAGATTAGGCTGCAGATCCATCTCTTCCTGCCCTCCAGTAAATACATCTTCCTCAAGCCTGTCGCCGCTCTCCGCAAGCCCTGCTGCACGTTATCTAATGGCAGAAATGGCATTTCATTAGCCTCTTATCCCAGCGAGGCCCAAATGCATACTCAATAGCATTACACGTAATTTCTCATAAGGACACATTATTGATCCCCGGCCCCTACCTGAGCTCAAGGAAAAGGGCTGTCAGCACTCCGGGGCCCTCCTCATCCAGGGCCATGAAGAATTAAAGCCAAATTAAATTTGACAGCTGTAAATGCCATGGCAATCTATATGCAAAGTTTGGGGAGGAAAAAATAGCTTTTATTAAAATTTCTGGTGTTTTTTCTTCTTCTTGGTCACACATGTTTGTAGAGAGCTGGCTTTTATTTGTGGCTCGCCCCACATTTTTCTCTTCATCTTCTGTCTTCTCCTCTCCTTCCATCTGTCGACCTTCCTTATTCTCCCCTCTTTCTGTCTGCAGTCTTCCTCCTGCTAATATCCCCTTGCTGCTTGAATATTTTCCCACATCCCTGACAGATTCTCTTTGATGTATAAATAATCAAGCTAAATTATGTGCGGCGATGAGGCTCCTTGCTCTGCCGTTCTTATTATATAAAGTAATTTCTACCTAAGAGGGTCAGATTTCCTGACAAATCCCTAATTACCGCATTGCAATAGAAGTGGAATCTATTTGTGCATAAATCAACTGCCGTCCCCCAAGTGGCATGTGCCTAATATCATGCGGCACTCAATTCGGCCCCACTCACTGAACTCTGTAATTAGATAATACTTTTGATGATGGTACATTTGAAATCTTAATCAATTTAATGTATAATGAGAGCCACCCCCCTTCCCCTGTGTAAAAACATTATGTTTGATAAGCTGTACACTCCTCCTTACC
This sequence comes from Echiichthys vipera, assembly GCF_963691815.1. Lineage (NCBI taxonomy): Eukaryota > Metazoa > Chordata > Actinopteri > Perciformes > Trachinidae > Echiichthys > Echiichthys vipera. Next base: position 25,226,487 of record NC_139845.1, read on the forward strand.
AGTGTAAAGTTCTTTCCAAACAGACATGGAAATAATCGATATGTCACTTCTCAACCAGCTAGTTTCCTGTGTAGAGGCTGCAGCTGCAGGTAAATGTGAAAGGTCATTTAATATGGTGGAGGCCTAATTTTGATCCCCTGTAATAGCTTTTCCCAGTGTAATTATGCTGCTCTAAAAGCCTCTTTTGTTTGGACTCAGACAACTCCTTTTGGTTTGTTTGACAAGTACAATCTGAGGCAGGCTTTAGCAATGTGAATGAGAGAGTTGATAATTACTGTTGACTTAAAGGAAGAGGACCCTGTCACTCTGTAAACCTGAGGAGTCCTGAGAACTCGTCCGTCCACCTGCCTGCAGGACAGAATGTAGCGTTTCCTGCAAATGTGACAGATTCTCTCGACTTTACTTGTTTTCTCTTTTCTCTACCATCAGATTCCAGTGTTTTAAGGGCATGGATGCCTGTGCAGAGCAGCAGTAGGTTGTGCTGTATGACAGGTTTGCAGGGGGAAGAGGTTTTGGCTTGCTTTGGCCTGCCCTCTACTGTTTTTATAATGTTACTGCCGTTTTTGTGTAGAGAGGCCTTCAATGACTAACAGATGCTAAAGCGACTAAAATACAATCAACACCTGATAAATCTGCAGTTTATATGGTTCCCATATGTACATGGCTTTAATGCATGTTTCAAACCATGCTGCTGGTCCTGAAAAATGACAAAATGTCCTGGAAAACTATGAATTGTTCTGACAAAGTTCATATCGATCTATCAAAGATTAAGTATAATTGTCTGTTAAGTTCCTGTCTATCACAGAGTGAGTTAAAACAGCGGTGATTGATCATATGACCCACTAATAAAAGCGTGTGTATTTGCTGCTTTGCCAAGAAATACGATCTCCGTGCGTGTTGCCACACCTGCGCTAAAATCAAAAGTTCCGCACAGTCAGTGATGCCTTTTACGTTGTTCCCCGTCGTGGAGCACATGAAGGCATCTAGCCTCATTGCTCTGTTGAGAGCTGCAGACCTCCTGACGTCATACAGTGGACACTGTTCGGTTTCCAAAGGAACTCTGGGAGATGAGGTACCAGAGGCGCGGCCGCAATTAAATCTTACCACCAAAGCGGCCACTAGAAATAAAGTATCTAACGTATCTGTTTTGAGAAAAAATCAAAAATATGTTCTGCTTTCTTTCCTTCTCTGACAGTGAATATCTTTGAGTTGTGGACAAAACGAGACATTTGAGGTCGTCATCTTGGGCTGTAGGAAACACTGATCCACATTTTTCATTTCATCACATTTTATAGATCCATTAATGGAGAAAATGATTAACAGATTAATCACATGAAATAACTGTTAGTTGCTGCTGTCCTAATAGAATGCAGAATTTGCCAAGCAAAGCTTATTATCCAGTACCCACCCAATAACCCATCACAGAAGATAAATCCAACAGGTTTCCACAGGTCAGGATGCAGGTAGGGTTGTGTGAATTATGGGCCATTTAATCGAATTCAAAGACGAGAAACACAAAGCCCTAGGCCACATTTTACTGTGAATAGTATTTTTGTCCTTATAAGATAAACAGTGAATTAGCATAGTACTACTAAGCACACACTAAGAGGTATTCCGCCTGTTAATTGTGCTTCTGTGTGATGGATTTGCGAACCTGGATGTGTACCCGGATGCTGTTGCAATGCACAGCTGAAAAAGTCAAGCTACAACACAGTAACTGAAATGAATGAGCTAGCCTGTGTTTTAGCTGCACTGCTAATGTCTGTGTGACAGGGCCGTAACAGTCATCCAAACTCATCATGACACCTCATATACACCTGTGCTGCCAACAAACATCCTAACTGCTCTTCTCTACCTCCTCTTCCTCCAGCTAACTTTCCCCAAAGCCAAACTCCTGCTGATGTCCTGCAACCAGGAGGATCTGAACGACTGGTACCAAAGCCTGAGCTCAGCTATCAAGTATGTACCTGCTACACACACACACACACACACGTTTGTGCATCTATGCTTGTCACAAAATGAAGAAATGTATCTCTTAGCCAACAACTATATGCCTAACCTCAACCTTACCCTAGACTGAACCTAAATCCAGTTCTAACCTGAACCTTAAAGCTATGGTCTGCCATTTGGAATATTGGTAATTATTATAAACATTGTTTATCGTCGATTATGGTCCTGTTGTCCAATCTACACAATGTGAACAGCAAAAAGAACAAAAAAATCCATTCAGTCTGTCATCTGTAGCTCTGCATAGAAACTAACCAATGGGAGCCATCCATCACGTCTGCTTTTTTTCAAATCTGTGTCAGAGGCTCAACTGATTTTCAGAATGTAGACCATAGCTTTAATACCAGGCCGTAACCCTCAGACAGCCTCACTCCCAAGCAGGGTTTCAAAATTCTGGGAATTTTCAAAGTTGGAAACCTTTCATGGGAATTAACAGGAATTTATGTGGATTGGCAGGAATTAATGGGAATAAACCTGTAATTTACACATTTGTAGGCTGGCCCTTTTAAATAGAGTTTAGGAAAATATATTTTAGCAAAACTGATTAAAACAACCAGATTTCATGCAAGTACACTCGGGAACATCTGTTGAATTGGGTCAATATTTTGCTCAACACTCGTTCATGTTTTTGTTGTTCAAAGAATTGATTGTTCAATAAAATAATTCAAACTTGATAAAGTTCTACTTACAAATAAATCTGTTTAAATGTAATGTTTTTTTTATTTTGCATGGTGACAAAACAAGATGTTTGTATTTATATTCAGATATGATACAATTCATTTATCGCCCAATTATCCAGTTAATTCCCATAAATTCCATTAATGCCCATGGAAGGTTTCCAATTTTAAATATTACCAAAATTCCCCAGCTTCCATGGACCGTTTCTGCAAAAGTACCGCCCCTTTGCAACGGTTGTTTGGATCCGAAGAAAAATACACTTAATACATTTTACGAAATTCTCATCAAAGTCCTAGGTAATCCTAGTTTATTTAATTATTGCACAGGGAATGCATCCATGAAAAGGAAATGCATGTAACATTGTGTATTATATTTCACTTTATTTATGTCTTTGTTTGATTTGGTTTTATTAAGGCACTGTAGTTTTCAGTAAACATTAAGTCAAAGGGGGAGGGGGGGTTCAGCGGTGGATTGATCCACATTGGTGACCTAATGAGTATTTTTGTGTGTGTGTGTGTGTGTGTGTTTTCATGGTAATTGTATTTTGGATATGGGATATGTTGGTTCTTGTTATCAGATAAAAAGCATGTAGCTCAGAACTTCTCCTGTCTGTGCTATTACAGAAATAATGGGTAGTGGATTCTGTATGCAGCATGTAGACAATGGTTTGGTTTTCCTAACTCTCAGTAGGTAAAGAATGACTCTCAGGAAAACTTTGACACAAACTGATACTGTACCTCAGGCCTGTCTGTCTCTCAGACAGCCTCTCATCATTGATCAGCCAGACCTCAGTAACTCCACTCCCAGTCCGCCTGGCCCTGGCTCCCCGGAGGAGGGTCTGGGTCAGCCCAGCTATGTGGAGGGGCCAGCGATGCTGAAGGCCCCGACCCCAGCGTGCCAGGCCAAGCTAATTAGTTTATCACTTTGTCAGAGAGGAGAGGGAGGAGGCTGTCAAAGAGCTCAGACCACCCAGCAGATGTGGGGCCGAGGCTGCAGGCTGACGGCTTTAAACTCCAGGGACTGTAATTAGCTGTGGTGGAGGAGTGAGGAAAGGACAGGCTGAGAGGACCAGGGGTCAGCAGCACTCCCACCACTGGGGAGGAGAGCAGGGCTAAGGGTGTGTGTGTGTGCGCACGTGCGTGCATGCGTGCGCATGGCTAAATTATTGATTTAACCAAGACTACACACTGCCTGGACTGACATCTCTGAATCTATCGAATGTTGCTCTCAATGATTATGAAAAATGTATTGTTTTCTGTGGAGAAGTCAGATTGGTAGCCATTGTTTCCAGGCAAAATACCTACTTAACTCACACACACAATACACTCATCTGCAGCTGCCAGCTTTCCTCTACGTATGACTGCAGAGGTAACTTTATTTTATTCATTTTATATGTCAGGGACAGTGTATATTGATGGAAATTGCTGTAAATATGCCAGAATTAGCAGAGAGGCTAGTTTTCATCTGTTTTCATCTTTCAAAAACTTAAAGAAAGTTTGTTTAACTCTTGATTGTAATTTTTGTCTGTGTAATGTTTCCTTTGTTAGAAAAATCCCATTTATACACACACACACACACAATTCCTAGTCAAGGGACTTAATTAGTGCGTAGATCAATGCTGGGTGACAGAAAGTGAACGGTGAGGTAGGCTGAGGGCTGACCACCAGGGATGCAGTGAAGGCTAAGGACAGTTTAACTCTTGCTTGTCTCTTTATCTGCCCAACTGTGACCCTGTCTACCTTCTCAGGCTGACCTCAATGTACATGTATAATATATGTAGGGTGTAGGCCTGGAGATCATTTCCATATTAACATTTGAACAGTGGAAATGTATCGTTATGTGTAATTAAGTGTTGTGATGTTGTAAATAATTGTTTGTAGAACAGTCCTGTTGAAGGCAGTGTGAATTAAAAGCATCCTTCAAGGGACTAATGAAAAGGCTGCAGATGTGTGTGTGTGTGTGTGTGTGTGTGTGTGTGTGTGTGTGTGTGTGTGTGTGTGTGTGTGTGTGTGTGTGTGTGTGTGTGTGTGTGTGTGTGTGTGTGTGTGTGTGTGTGTGTGTGTGTGTGTGTGTGTGTGTGTGTGTGTGTGTGTGTGTGTGTGTGTGTGTGTGTGTGTGTGTGTGTGTGTGTGTGTGTGTGAATTAAATATGTGCGGAAATTGAGGTACATTTTATGATGTCTCCCTGCGGTGACCTGTGCAGGAGAGCAGAGAGAAAGTCGCCCAAGCAAGCGCCGTTGTATTTCACTCTCAGATCAGTCTGGTAACATGCAGCGAAGAATTTTGGAGAAGTTTGACCAGAGACCGAACCAATCAGTGTTGGTTTTGAGGCCGGTCGAAGTGCAAAGTTCAGTGTAAACAACATGGAGGCTTCCGTGGATGAGATGAGCAGCTATGGAGCAGCCGCTCACTAACTCTTTTTTCTCTGGATCCTTCTGTTGAATATGGACCGGGCTCCTGAAATTGGGCCTTTTATCCGTAAATTCACTTTACACAAACAAAAATATCCTTTACCCACATGTTGTTTACTTTCTGAGCTTTGCCTCAACGCTTACATCATACGTTGATCTGATTGGTTGATTTGGCCCGTATGTTGGTGATAGACAGATGGTTTATCCGATCAGCAACTAGTATTTTTACCTCTTCCCAAAAGATCTCCAAACCAGAGTTCAGATGGATATGCAGAAAAATGAGAATCACTCCATCTGTAGAGTCAGGTTAGAGAGAAAGGGGTTTTTAAAAGTGTCTGTGTTCTGCTCTCAGTACTTTTGTATCTTCTAACTGAATCTCTGTGGTCTGAAGTCTACTTTCTCTCCTGTGATTCTGTTGGTGCAAGATCTCAGATTTATTTTACTGTTCATGTTGGTGTTATTGATGAAAACCTAACATTTCCAGATTTTTCTGCTTCAAAGATTCTGTGTGTGTGCGTGTGCGTGTGTGTGTGTGTGTGTGTGTGTGTATGTTTTTACAGGAAGCTGCAGTCTAAGCAGACAGTAGTCCATCAAAGAGATGAGTTGTGCCGGAGACCCCTCCGATCAGCCGCCGACAGCCACAACACACCGAGCAGCAGCAACCCCAACAGGAAGAGAAACATGGTGAGTTTCATGGTGTGTGTGTGTGTGTGTGTGTGTGTGTGTGTGTGTGTGTGTGTGTGTGTGTGTGTGTGTGTGTGTGTGTGTGTGTGTGTGTGTGTGTGTGTGTGTGTGTGTGTGTGTGTGTGTGTGTGTGTGTGTGTGTGTGTGTGTGTGTGTGTGTGTGTGTGTGTGTGTGTGTGTGTGTGTGTGTGTGTACACTAAATTGCTACACACACATAACACCCTCAAACTGACATGCATAGAATTCAGTTTTTACTCTTTTCTGAGTCACTAAATACAGGTTGACATGGTGTGTTGGTGAGTGAGTGAGTGAGTGAAATCAGTGGCATCTTCATCCATTTGCTTTCATTTCCACAGAGTTAAATATGAGGTACTGAATATAAAATGTTTGTTTTGTGTGCGTATAACACTGCTTACTACACTATCATTTAACCAAACTGAACACCTTCAAAAGTCACAAGACGTAACTTTTAAGCTCTGAGTGTCCATAATGTCAGACCCCGACAAAGTCTGAACAAAACGTGTTGGTTGTTCCTACATAACTGCAGGGTTTTTACGGGTGCTGGAAATCCTTGAAATGGCTTGAATTTTAGAGAAAGTGATTGAAAATGCTTGGTATTATACTTGCATTTCTGTCACAACAAATAGCTATAGAATAAAAAATATACCTTCGTTTCTTATCCGTCTGGTGTAACGAAACAATTTAAGTTGTTTATAACATTTTACCATCTCTTTTAAAATGATTTTAATGGGGGAAAAAATAAGTGAAATAATAATTTTTGATATCTATGTATTTGTAATATGAAACTGTACGCTGAAAAATGGACCTTGAAAGTGCTTGAATTTGACCTTGGAAAAGGTGACGAACCCTGTAGATGGTTGTCTTTTTTTTATTCAATGTGATGAAACCTGAAAAAACTGACTTTGAGGTGAAGTGTATTAAATTTATAAAAGTCATTTATACATCGTAAAATAAAAATTCAGTGGAAACTAGAATATTTTAAGTAAACATTTTAATATTTACACATTTTATTCACGTAATAAGTTCACTGAATAGGAAGAATACATTTTTATTATATATTTACAAATTCAATTTAAAGGCTTTATAGTCACTGCACATTAACTTTTAAATACTAATTAAATTTTACTCAGAAAATTGTTTTTTATCATGGATGAGTCATTTCTAGTAAATGAAACCTTTCGCTCTTATATTTGTGATAACTGACATTTCTCAGGAACTGAAGGTGGAAGACACTCAGGGGTGGCACCGTTGGAAAGCCCGTACATGAAAACATATTAGAGAGATCAACTTCCATTGCTCTATGACCTTCTGTTAACGAGATACGGCAGAAAAAGCCTAAACGCAAACTCCCAAGATGCATTGTGTGATATATGTTTTCTCACCAATAACTCAGCATAAACACCAAGTATGATTATATCTCTGTGTTGGTCTTGATATCAGCTATCCGAATCACATATTTAATTATTATATACATTTCCCACCGCGACAGATAAGTCCGGTCTCTCTCAGATTGGAAGGACTCAGCTGTGCAGCACTAACAGATGTCCCTGTGCTGTCTTTAGACAGTGATGTGCTGGCTGTGATGGAAATACTAATCTGAAGCATCATTGACAATTGACAAAACAGGAGTGTCTTAGTTAGTAATCACACAACTTATTTACTGATCATCAAAACGAAATTCAATTTAACTTCCATCAGAGTGAACATGTCTATGCCCCTCTCTTCAGGAGACCAGTGAGGAGGCTCAGAATCCAATGGAGTGTGAGGGCAGCACCCCCAAGAGGATGAAGCGGGCTGGTGCTCCAGAGACGAGGTGGGATCATTTGTTCTTATATAACACGTTTTTTTTATTGAATTTTGCAGACAGGCAAAAAGAACAACAGTTGTATAGTGCATCAGCGCGTCTGCCTTAAAGTGAGAAAGAAGAAGAAAAAAACACAACATAATTCCCACTATCCGTCCTTACGAGGTGGGACCTTTTTAGTTGTTCTTAGTCCCAATCCACTGAAAAATGTGCTTTGCCTGTTTTTACTGCACTTTGAAGTTAGAGCTGCACTGTAGAACTAAGGAAGAGGGTTTCTCTGTTCACCTTAACTCTTATAGTAATGTGTTTTGTTTGTCATTCAGTATGATTTGAAACCTTTGGTTTGTGTGTCCAGCAGTGCAGAGGGGTCCCCTTCCAGCTGTGTGATCCTCTGATGGACTCCTTTAGACTCACACCGGTGGATCCTGCACCATCCTGTCCGTCTGAGAGTTTCACTTCAGAAGGACTTTTGTGTTCCACTCAGTTTTGCCAAATATGACACACATGGAATACATGTCCGTGTTTTTAATTAGAATTATCACTAACAGCAGCTTCTACTCATCTGTGCAATATAAACGATCAAAACCTGCTGCTTTAAAAACCAAATATGCCATGAATCATGAGTCAGTACCTGAATGCACCACTCCACCAGTCTTTTCACTCAGTCATCATTTTACAGACTTTCGAAAGAAAGAAAGAGGTAGAAAATACATTACATCTATTTACGCTAAAAGAAGCTATACATACATGGACAAAAAGCAGAGTAATATTTAGTGTATTACAGGTGGACCACAGGGCTTGGACTAGATCCCATTTGTTTTTAAATCAATGTCAAAAAAAAAATTAAAACAAGAAGCAGTATGACATTTTAGGCCTCATAGTTGTAATTTAAGCTTTTCACTGTCAAAGTGCTGAGTCACAGCCACACCTCTGATTCTGTCCAGTCAGCTCTTCTCACTGAAGGGAGGGAGCAGAAAGCTGTGTTGTTCCAGTGTTACACTGATGTCCTATGGAATTGACCACATTTTACAGGTTTCCTCCTTTTTGCGACTTTTGATGTTTGCTTCAAATGGCCAACATTAAATAAAGAAAAATAATATTATGAATTATGATCAGATATGGAATATACGAACCAAAAATATTTTTAAAAGGTGGTTTTAGTGCCATTATCACAGACGTTTTTAAAAAGTCATTTTAAAATAACAGTAGCTCTAATAAGCTGAAATTGCTGCGGAATTATTTCACATTTGTAAAGTGGAATTATTTTATAACGCATCATTTTTTTAATTTAATAGTGGTCATTACGTCTCATAATTAATGTACCAACCTAATATGGATGCTTAATGCCAGCCACTGTTTCAACTAATTGATCTGTAACTGATTGATTAATACACTGTTGATGAGAGTGACGGAGAGTTGCACGGATAACTGCTCATTCAGTGTCCAAACTAAATCTGGGTTTATCCCAATATGTTCTGTTGCTGTACGTGCTGCTGAAAATTACAGTTCATGGGATGTTTGATTGTTTGTTTTCCAGAATCACAGCAGTTACTCTTAGCTTTTACATGTGACACACTATAGGGAATTATTATCATGGAATGAGTGTATTTAATCAGCTGCACTGTATTCTACAAATGACTGATTTCTGTGAAGTATCTGCATTCAGGCAAGAAAACCTTGAAAACAGATTTTGTATCATGAGTGTCTTGTGTTTTTCTTTCATCATGTCCTTTATTCTTTATTATATCCTTTAATCATATCCTTTATTAATGAATCAACAAATATCTGCTTCTCCTTTGTAAAATACTTCAGATATTTTATAAACATTTTGCAATTTTTAGCTTAGTGTGTATTTTACAGATCATTTTTATATTCTAATTTACACTTTTTAAGCTGTTACGCTGCTTACAAATCATGAATGGAGGTTTAAATAAATTCAATTTCCCAATAAAGCTCTAAAAGAAGTCTATTTTTGCACATTTGTTAGCGCTGCGATTTGCCAAACATCCACTAGATGGAGTCACAGAACAGTGGTGGAGCAACCTTTTTTCATTTGATAAGAAAAAAGGCCATCCCTTGGTCATCACAATATCACAATAAAAATGTTAAATTAAAACATTTTATATCAAGTGCATATGGCATGTCTTCACAGGAAAATGAGGGAGGCACGCATGTGCCCGAGTAATACCCTAAGTGACTAAAGGACATGGAGCTGGAAAGATGAGACTCGTGTTTAAAACATTTAAATGTTTATTGATGACATTACTGAAGGTACTCTATTGTTAGTCCTCTTCCAGTAGCAAGCCTGTGTAAGGCTGACACGACATTTTACATTTCCAGCACTGCTGTGCAGGGATTAAAGTTCACAGTCGCTCCGATGGATTTCCGTCTATTGGACTCAGTACTTAAAGCTTCCTGTGGGCCTTTTTTAGATTTGAAATACATATATTTCTAATATTATTTTCCTGCCCGAGGCGTAGCAAGAATAACGCTATGTATAACATACCACCATATAGAACGCTACATTGTCTATTACTCAATCAGATCAACTTTATTAATGAAAAGCTTGTTAACACTGTGGCTCGGCAAGTGTCTGCTCGATAATGCAGCTGACTGCGCTAAAATGGAGCTGTTAAGTTAATGTGTAATTCCAGCGCGAAATCATCCCATGGTCTTTTTTGGCACTTACAGACATCAAATAAAGCATCGAGACCAGACGTCTGGTAGAGTTGCTAACAGACGGACGTGGCTAACACTGATTAGCTCAGTGCATTATGGTGAAGGTGTAGCAGCATATATGTGCAATCCACGTCATTTAGTGTCACTGCTTGTGTTTAGCACCACTGGTGGCCATAATGAGGTGGGCTGGTATTGACGAATCCGGCGAGCCGTTTGTGTGTTTCCTCCATCTAGCAGCGCCGCCATTGCTGCGCTGGCGTCTCCCACCATGTGCATGCTTGAATGGGAGCTGTCATAAGTACATTTCCTACTTTTACCTGTACTTTTTATGCAGCATTACTTTTGACAACAATGTCTAGGAAGTCAGGAAGAACCTGTGCAATTCTCTGCTGCTTCAACAGCAGTGGGAAACTTCAACTTCGGAAACAAACTGAATGTGAACTACACAAACCTTTACCTCATGAAGAGCGCCCCTGTCTGAGGCCGTACAGTCTACATGGATTCAAACCTTTACCTCATGAAGAGCGCCCCTGTCTGAGGCCGTACGTTCTACATGGATTCAAACATTTACCTCATGAAGAGTGCCTCTGTCTGAGGCCGTACGTTCTACATGGATTCAAACATTTACCTCATGAAGAGTGCCTCTGTCTGAGGCCGTACGTTCTACATGGATTCAAACATTTACCTCATGAAGAGCGCCTCTGTCTGAGGCCGTATGGTCTACATGGATTCCCTGGGCGTGCAGATGTTCTCCAGAAGTGGATCAAGAATATTAACAGAGGGGACTATGTTCCCAACAGCAACAGCACGCTAAGTGTTGGTTAACAAGTAATGTCGGCTAAGCTAACATCGCTTAGCTAGCTCATCATAGAAGCTTCTATCAAGGCTGCTGTGGTCACAAACAGTAAATTAACTCAATGTGGTTTTATTGTGAAATATAACGTAAGTTGCTTTAACTAGGGAAACCTAATGAGCACAATGGAAATGTCTGAGCTGAGTTAATCAGTGAGAAAATGAGAAAATAATTACAAGTACTCTTCATGAGGTAATGGTTTGTGAAGGTTGTAGCAAAAGTTCCCTTCTAATGAAAGCTCCCATTCAATCACGCACATACTGGAGGGAGACGCCACCGCAGCAATGGCGGCTTGTTCACTTCCGGTACTTCGCCGGTTTTTGCTATAAAAACTGCTATCCTCCACTGCCTCTTCCTTTTGCGCTCGCGTCACTGGTGCGTAATTTCCGGATCTAGGCACGTTTGGTTCGACAGGTATGGACGCCACGCTGCCTTACCACGTTGGTCGCTCGGTTCTCTGTGTGCTCACGGCATGTGTGGTGCTGTGGTCTATTTCTGGCTTGGTAAGTGACTAACTAATCAGCTTATACGTTCCCCGGTTAGGCAACATCGGACCCATTTTCCCCAAAAGCGCCCTTTGTTCCCTCGGTCGCAAAAGCCTCTGCCTCTAATATAATTCAGCATTTTGTTAGGGTTAGGGGAAAAAGTTAGGGTCAGAGGGTAGTGTTGGGGTCTACATAAGCCTATTTGCCCGGGAATTTGGCACTGATTGTGGATCAGTATCTAAAACAGCACAAAAGTCTCCACTAACACCAGAAACAGATTTCTATCTAGTATGGAGGAGGATTTGGCAAGTCTCCAGATTTGGAGAGAAACTCTCCGGTGTTTGTATCCCCGTCTCTTCTTCTCCTTGTTGGTGTATTTCTGTGACCGGCCTGGCAAGTGAACTACAGCGTTTGGAGTCAGTTTAACTGGATTTGTGTGGACGCAGACATTGTATTGTCTGATTTATTTGCAAATGTACCTCGACGTAAGCTAATATCAGCTCTAATCTAAACCCCACTGTCTGTACGGCTTCCTCACTTGGATGAGAGAGGTAGAGGTGACAGCAGCGTGGAGACCGACTGAGTAACTTCACAAGATCGGGCGTGTTCAGGGTGGTATGGCCGTAAGCAATTTCTGCACCAACAAAGGGGCTTTTTAAAGATGCCCTGACACCACCTTTCCTTGTTGCCGTCAAAGGTCATCAAAACAACTGCAAACGGGGGTAAATCGGAGTAAAAAGCACAATATTGTCCCGTGAAAAGCAGTCCAAGGTAACCTGGAATGGGAAAAGTAACATTACTTCAAGCCCACACTCAGCTACAGTCCTTTGCTGCTTGTAGAGAGCAGTGGGAAAAAGCTTACAGCACCTGGTATTCCCAGGCGGTCTCCCATCCAAGTACTGACCAGGCCCGACCCTGCTTAGCTTCCGAGATCAGACGAGATCGGGCGTGTTGAGGGTGGTATGACCGTAAGTAATTTCTGCACCCACAAGGGGGCTTTTTAAAGATGCCCTGACACCACCTTTCCTTGTTGCCCTGTCTCTACAGGGGACAGCCGTGGCTTGCTGGGAACACAGCGACTCCTATGGCGGTGGAGATCCCACTCTGGCCGTGTTGCATTGTTAAAGGCCACGTTGTAAATCCATGGCTGGACTCTCCCCACTGACCCACTGCTACCACGTTAGCAGCATTTCTTCCTGTGTCATATTGCGCCTTGCTTTGTCAGGCAAGCATGTTTCGAATGTACGACCCCAAGTCACAAAAACAATCCTAAATGTGGCGGAGGGAAAAGCCCAGTGATTGCCCCCTGAGAAGCAGTCAAAGGTCATCAAAACAACTGCAAACGGGGTAAATCGGAGTAAAAAGCACAATATTGTCCCGTGAAAAGCAGTCCAAGGTAACCTGGAATTGGAAAAGTAACATTACTTCAAGCCCACACTCAGCTACAGTCCTTTGCTGCTTGTAGAGAGCAGTGGGAAAAAGCTTACAGCACCTGGTATTCCCAGGCGGTCTCCCATCCAAGTACTGACCAGGCCCAACCCTGCTTAGCTTCCGAGATCAGACGAGATCGGGCGTGTTCAGGGTGGTATGGCCGTAAGCAATTTCTGCACCCACAAAGGGGCTTTTTAAAGATGCCCTGACACCACCTTTCCTTGTTGCCCTGTCTCTACAGGGGACAGCCGTGGCTTGCTGGGAACACAGCGACTCCTATGGCGGTGGAGATCCCACTCTGGCCGTGTTGCATTGTTAAAGGCCACATTGTAAGTCCATGGCTGGACTCTCCCCACTGACCCACTGCTACCACGTTAGCAGCATTTCTTCCTGTGTCATATTGCGCCTTGCTTTGTCAGGCAAGCATGTTTCGAATGTACGACCCCAAGTCACAAAAACAATCCTTAATGTGGCGGAGGGAAAAGCCCAGTGATTGCCCCCTGAGAAGCAGTCAAAGGTCATCAAAACAACTGCAAACGGGGTAAATCGGAGTAAAAAGCACAATATTGTCCCGTGAAAAGCAGTCCAAGGTAACCTGGAATGGGAAAAGTAACATTACTTCAAGCCCACACTCAGCTACAGTCCTTTGCTGCTTGTAGAGAGCAGTGGGAAAAAGCTTACAGCACCTGGTATTCCCAGGCGGTCTCCCATCCAAGTACTGACCAGGCCCGACCCTGCTTAGCTTCCGAGATCAGACGAGATCGGGCGTGTTCAGGGTGGTATGGCCGTAAGCAATTTCTGCACCCACAAAGGGGCTTTTTAAAGATGCCCTGACACCACCTTTCCTTGTTGCCCTGTCTCTACAGGGGACAGCCGTGGCTTGCTGGGAACACAGCGACTCCTATGGCGGTGGAGATCCCACTCTGGCCGTGTTGCATTGTTAAAGGCCACATTGTAAGTCCATGGCTGGACTCTCCCCACTGACCCACTGCTACCACGTTAGCAGCATTTCTTCCTGTGTCATATTGCGCCTTGCTTTGTCAGGCAAGCATGTTTCGAATGTACGACCCCAAGTCACAAAAACAATCCTAAATGTGGCGGAGGGAAAAGCCCAGTGATTGCCCCCTGAGAAGCAGTCAAAGGTCATCAAAACAACTGCAAACGGGGTAAATCGGAGTAAAAAGCACAATATTGTCCCGTGAAAAGCAGTCCAAGGTAACCTGGAATGGGAAAAGTAACATTACTTCAAGCCCACACTCAGCTACAGTCCTTTGCTGCTTGTAGAGAGCAGTGGGAAAAAGCTTACAGCACCTGGTATTCCCAGGCGGTCTCCCATCCAAGTACTGACCAGGCCCGACCCTGCTTAGCTTCCGAGATCAGACGAGATCGGGCGTGTTCAGGGTGGTATGGCCGTAAGCAATTTCTGCACCCACAAAGGGGCTTTTTAAAGATGCCCTGACACCACCTTTCCTTGTTGCCCTGTCTCTGCAGGGGACAGCCGTGGCTTGCTGGGAACACAGCGACTCCTATGGCGGTGGAGATCCCACTCTGGCCGTGTTGCATTGTTAAAGGCCACATTGTAAGTCCATGGCTGGACTCTCCCCACTGACCCACTGCTACCACGTTAGCAGCATTTCTTCCTGTGTCATATTGCGCCTTGCTTTGTCAGGCAAGCATGTTTCGAATGTACGACCCCAAGTCACAAAAACAATCCTAAATGTGGCGGAGGGAAAAGCCCAGTGATTGCCCCCTGAGAAGCAGTCAAAGGTCATCAAAACAACTGCAAACGGGGTAAATCGGAGTAAAAAGCACAATATTGTCCCGTGAAAAGCAGTCCAAGGTAACCTGGAATGGGAAAAGTAACATTACTTCAAGCCCACACTCAGCTACAGTCCTTTGCTGCTTGTAGAGAGCAGTGGGAAAAAGCTTACAGCACCTGGTATTCCCAGGCGGTCTCCCATCCAAGTACTGACCAGGCCCGACCCTGCTTAGCTTCCGAGATCAGACGAGATCGGGCGTGTTCAGGGTGGTATGGCCGTAAGCAATGTCTGCACCCACAAAGGGGCTTTTTAAAGATGCCCTGACACCACCTTTCCTTGTTGCCCTGTCTCTGCAGGGGACAGCCGTGGCTTGCTGGGAACACAGCGACTCCTATGGCGGTGGAGATCCCACTCTGGCCGTGTTGCATTGTTAAAGGCCACGTTGTAAATCCATGGCTGGACTCTCCCCACTGACCCACTGCTACCACGTTAGCAGCATTTCTTCCTGTGTCATATTGCGCCTTGCTTTGTCAGGCAAGCATGTTTCGAATGTACGACCCCAAGTCACAAAAACAATCCTAAATGTGGCGGAGGGAAAAGCCCAGTGATTGCCCCCTGAGAAGCAGTCAAAGGTCATCAAAACAACTGCAAACGGGGTAAATCGGAGTAAAAAGCACAATATTGTCCCGTGAAAAGCAGTCCAAGGTAACCTGGAATGGGAAAAGTAACATTACTTCAAGCCCACACTCAGCTACAGTCCTTTGCTGCTTGTAGAGAGCAGTGGGAAAAAGCTTACAGCACCTGGTATTCCCAGGCGGTCTCCCATCCAAGTACTGACCAGGCCCGACCCTGCTTAGCTTCCGAGATCAGACGAGATCGGGCGTGTTCAGGGTGGTATGGCCGTAAGCAATTTCTGCACCCACAAAGGGGCTTTTTAAAGATGCCCTGACACCACCTTTCCTTGTTGCCCTGTCTCTGCAGGGGACAGCCGTGGCTTGCTGGGAACACAGCGACTCCTATGGCGGTGGAGATCCCACTCTGGCCGTGTTGCATTGTTAAAGGCCACATTGTAAGTCCATGGCTGGACTCTCCCCACTGACCCACTGCTACCACGTTAGCAGCATTTCTTCCTGTGTCATATTGCGCCTTGCTTTGTCAGGCAAGCATGTTTCGAATGTACGACCCCAAGTCACAAAAACAATCCTAAATGTGGCGGAGGGAAAAGCCCAGTGATTGCCCCCTGAGAAGCAGTCAAAGGTCATCAAAACAACTGCAAACGGGGTAAATCGGAGTAAAAAGCACAATATTGTCCCGTGAAAAGCAGTCCAAGGTAACCTGGAATGGGAAAAGTAACATTACTTCAAGCCCACACTCAGCTACAGTCCTTTGCTGCTTGTAGAGAGCAGTGGGAAAAAGCTTACAGCACCTGGTATTCCCAGGCGGTCTCCCATCCAAGTACTGACCAGGCCCGACCCTGCTTAGCTTCCGAGATCAGACGAGATCGGGCGTGTTCAGGGTGGTATGGCCGTAAGCAATTTCTGCACCCACAAAGGGGCTTTTTAAAGATGCCCTGACACCACCTTTCCTTGTTGCCCTGTCTCTGCAGGGGACAGCCGTGGCTTGCTGGGAACACAGCGACTCCTATGGCGGTGGAGATCCCACTCTGGCCGTGTTGCATTGTTAAAGGCCACATTGTAAGTCCATGGCTGGACTCTCCCCACTGACCCACTGCTACCACGTTAGCAGCATTTCTTCCTGTGTCATATTGCGCCTTGCTTTGTCAGGCAAGCATGTTTCGAATGTACGACCCCAAGTCACAAAAACAATCCTAAATGTGGCGGAGGGAAAAGCCCAGTGATTGCCCCCTGAGAAGCAGTCAAAGGTCATCAAAACAACTGCAAACGGGGTAAATCGGAGTAAAAAGCACAATATTGTCCCGTGAAAAGCAGTCCAAGGTAACCTGGAATGGGAAAAGTAACATTACTTCAAGCCCACACTCAGCTACAGTCCTTTGCTGCTTGTAGAGAGCAGTGGGAAAAAGCTTACAGCACCTGGTATTCCCAGGCGGTCTCCCATCCAAGTACTGACCAGGCCCGACCCTGCTTAGCTTCCGAGATCAGACGAGATCGGGCGTGTTCAGGGTGGTATGGCCGTAAGCAATTTCTGCACCCACAAAGGGGCTTTTTAAAGATGCCCTGACACCACCTTTCCTTGTTGCCCTGTCTCTGCAGGGGACAGCCGTGGCTTGCTGGGAACACAGCGACTCCTATGGCGGTGGAGATCCCACTCTGGCCGTGTTGCATTGTTAAAGGCCACGTTGTAAGTCCATGGCTGGACTCTCCCCACTGACCCACTGCTACCACGTTAGCAGCATTTCTTCCTGTGTCATATTGCGCCTTGCTTTGTCAGGCAAGCATGTTTCGAATGTACGACCCCAAGTCACAAAAACAATCCTAAATGTGGCGGAGGGAAAAGCCCAGTGATTGCCCCCTGAGAAGCAGTCAAAGGTCATCAAAACAACTGCAAACGGGGTAAATCGGAGTAAAAAGCACAATATTGTCCCGTGAAAAGCAGTCCAAGGTAACCTGGAATGGGAAAAGTAACATTACTTCAAGCCCACACTCAGCTACAGTCCTTTGCTGCTTGTAGAGAGCAGTGGGAAAAAGCTTACAGCACCTGGTATTCCCAGGCGGTCTCCCATCCAAGTACTGACCAGGCCCGACCCTGCTTAGCTTCCGAGATCAGACGAGATCGGGCGTGTTCAGGGTGGTATGGCCGTAAGCAATGTCTGCACCCACAAAGGGGCTTTTTAAAGATGCCCTGACACCACCTTTCCTTGTTGCCCTGTCTCTACAGGGGACAGCCGTGGCTTGCTGGGAACACAGCGACTCCTATGGCGGTGGAGATCCCACTCTGGCCGTGTTGCATTGTTAAAGGCCACATTGTAAGTCCATGGCTGGACTCTCCCCACTGACCCACTGCTACCACGTTAGCAGCATTTCTTCCTGTGTCATATTGCGCCTTGCTTTGTCAGGCAAGCATGTTTCGAATGTACGACCCCAAGTCACAAAAACAATCCTAAATGTGGCGGAGGGAAAAGCCCAGTGATTGCCCCCTGAGAAGCAGTCAAAGGTCATCAAAACAACTGCAAACGGGGTAAATCGGAGTAAAAAGCACAATATTGTCCCGTGAAAAGCAGTCCAAGGTAACCTGGAATGGGAAAAGTAACATTACTTCAAGCCCACACTCAGCTACAGTCCTTTGCTGCTTGTAGAGAGCAGTGGGAAAAAGCTTACAGCACCTGGTATTCCCAGGCGGTCTCCCATCCAAGTACTGACCAGGCCCGACCCTGCTTAGCTTCCGAGATCAGACGAGATCGGGCGTGTTCAGGGTGGTATGGCCGTAAGCAATTTCTGCACCCACAAAGGGGCTTTTTAAAGATGCCCTGACACCACCTTTCCTTGTTGCCCTGTCTCTACAGGGGACAGCCGTGGCTTGCTGGGAACACAGCGACTCCTATGGCGGTGGAGATCCCACTCTGGCCGTGTTGCATTGTTAAAGGCCACATTGTAAGTCCATGGCTGGACTCTCCCCACTGACCCACTGCTACCACGTTAGCAGCATTTCTTCCTGTGTCATATTGCGCCTTGCTTTGTCAGGCAAGCATGTTTCGAATGTACGACCCCAAGTCACAAAAACAATCCTAAATGTGGCGGAGGGAAAAGCCCAGTGATTGCCCCCTGAGAAGCAGTCAAAGGTCATCAAAACAACTGCAAACGGGGTAAATCGGAGTAAAAAGCACAATATTGTCCCGTGAAAAGCAGTCCAAGGTAACCTGGAATGGGAAAAGTAACATTACTTCAAGCCCACACTCAGCTACAGTCCTTTGCTGCTTGTAGAGAGCAGTGGGAAAAAGCTTACAGCACCTGGTATTCCCAGGCGGTCTCCCATCCAAGTACTGACCAGGCCCGACCCTGCTTAGCTTCCGAGATCAGACGAGATCGGGCGTGTTCAGGGTGGTATGGCCGTAAGCAATTTCTGCACCCACAAAGGGGCTTTTTAAAGATGCCCTGACACCACCTTTCCTTGTTGCCCTGTCTCTGCAGGGGACAGCCGTGGCTTGCTGGGAACACAGCGACTCCTATGGCGGTGGAGATCCCACTCTGGCCGTGTTGCATTGTTAAAGGCCACGTTGTAAATCCATGGCTGGACTCTCCCCACTGACCCACTGCTACCACGTTAGCAGCATTTCTTCCTGTGTCATATTGCGCCTTGCTTTGTCAGGCAAGCATGTTTCGAATGTACGACCCCAAGTCACAAAAACAATCCTAAATGTGGCGGAGGGAAAAGCCCAGTGATTGCCCCCTGAGAAGCAGTCAAAGGTCATCAAAACAACTGCAAACGGGGTAAATCGGAGTAAAAAGCACAATATTGTCCCGTGAAAAGCAGTCCAAGGTAACCTGGAATGGGAAAAGTAACATTACTTCAAGCCCACACTCAGCTACAGTCCTTTGCTGCTTGTAGAGAGCAGTGGGAAAAAGCTTACAGCACCTGGTATTCCCAGGCGGTCTCCCATCCAAGTACTGACCAGGCCCGACCCTGCTTA